>NC_135339.1:54234397-54540664 GCF_023851605.1 Tamandua tetradactyla
ACATTGGCTGTGTTTTAAAACTTTAACTTTGATGTGAGATCAAAGGAAGAGATGTTTATTTGGTGTAAAATTTGTATTTTGGGTAGCATAATTTAACTTGTGTGGTCAGTTTATTTCAACACCATAACTTCACGGAAACTTAAATAGGGAGTGAGATTTTGTTGGTTTGTACAGGTTGGTGGAAGCCTCAATATATCTCAAAGTAATTTGGGCAGGAGACTAAAAAGTATTTACAAAGTCCCCTTGAGGGACTGAAGGGAAAGGTGAAAATATTAAACTTTCCAACATGGGGAAGACCTGATACTCTTGCAAGCACTGGGGACTGCCAATTTGATGGGCCAGGCCCTCAATCTTGGGACTTGCCCTTATGAAACTTATTCCTGCACAGAAGCTAAGCCTACTTATGATTGTGCCTGAGAGTCACCCCGAGAGAACCTCTTTTGTTGCTCAGATGTGACCTCTCTCTCTAAGTCTACTCTGCAGTGAACTCACTGACCTCCCCACTACGTGAGACATGACTCCTAGGGGTGTAAATCTCTCAACAATGTGGGGCATGACCCTCTGGAATGAGCCTAGCTCTGGCATTATGGGATTGAGAAATCCTTCTTGACCAAAAGGGGAAAGAAAAATGAAACAAAGTTTCAATGGCTGAGAGATTTCAAATAGAGTTGAGAGGTCACCAATCTGGAGGTTATTCTTATGCAGTAGATAGATATCTGTTTTTCAGTTTTGGGGGTACTGGAGTAGTTAGAGGGAAATACCCAAAACTATTGTAATCGAATTGCCTTGATTTTGAAGATGATTAAATAACTATAGAGATTTTAAGGCAAGACTGTGTGATTGTGAAAACCTTGTCACTCACACTCCCTTTATCCAGTGTATGGACAGATGAGTGAGAAAAAAAAAAGACAATAAATAAATAATAGGGAGAGGGGGTACATTTTGGGTGTTCTTTTTTACCTTTATTCTTTTTTTGTAGCTATGAAAATGTTCAAAACTTGATTGTGATAAGGATTGCACAGCTATACGTTGATTCTACAAACCACTGATTGTACAATTTGGATGATTATATGGTTTGTGAATATATAATATACCTCAATAAAATTGTATTAAAAAAAGAATGTCTGCTCAAGAAAGAGCCATTTCTTTGAAATGTAACCAAGGAAAACTTTACCTGTTTCCCAGTTTCCTGGGCAGAAATTAGCATAATTTCCAAGGAGTTTCTTTCTGGCGAAATTAGCATAATTTCCAAGGAGTTTCTTTCTGGCTCCAAACTGTAAACCTACTTCTGAAATATTTTGAGAATGTATTGTATTGTGTTGAGAATGGGTTGTGGCCACTTAGCCATATAAAAAGGTGAGTTCTCTTCATATCTTTGTAGATTGACTGCAATGTATCCCATTCTGGTTTAATGCTTATTCAATAATAAAATATTTTCCCCAACAGAGATCATGGGGACTATGTATCCCTCTAGGTGTTCGTTTGGACAGCTGGTATCCTGACTCATAAGTACCCCAAGATGCTACCCAGGCCCTTTGCAAATTCACACCATCAAGCGTGAGCTGGGATCCTCCATGAGTAGAGGCCTTTGGATAAAAATAGAGAAACAAAAGAACCTTGTGGAAAAAAGATGAAGAGTCCCCCGTCATCTTGTCTGCATGTGGAAATTTGTGAGAGGCCGAAGTAAAGAAAGGTCCACATGCAAAGGAACCCTGAGAGGAAGGAAGGCCTCTGAGGATCATCATTTCAGCAGCACTGCAAATCTCTCAAGAACCAACCGAAGACCAGGATCCCATTCAGTCATACTCTGTCACTTGCTTGACGCACGCTTGGCAGTGGATCTTCTTTGCTGTCTTTGCCGTTCCATCCTCCTGTGGCTTTTGTTTCACAGGATGAAGAAATCACAAGGGTGTGGGCGACAAGTTCAGACAGCGTCCATGCAAGAATGAGCAACAATCTCAACAATTTGGGCAGGAAAGATCCTTTTGCATCACCTTACTGATCACTTATTTCAGACATTTTTCTCTTTGAAATATCTTGATAATTGCTTCAAATTTCCACTTGACTTAAAAAGAAGAAGCAACCTGAGTTCCTTTAGAAGCAGCCCAGGTCCTTATGAAAATTACAGGAGGTGGGATGGCCAACATAGAATGAATCATTTGAGGCCTGCTGCCTGGTTTCTTTGAGACCGGTTTTGATTTTATGTAGACTAGCGCTTGAAGAATTTAGATGCAGAGACTGTGTCTGCCCCCTTTCTCCTTCACACCATTCTAACCACCAGCCTAACAGCTAGTTCCAACAGTCCGGAATCTCTGGGGCTTAGTTTCTGTTATAGCAAAGGCTCCAAAGCCCAGGGAAGGCTGAAATGAAGTCTGTGGATGCCCAAGTCATGCTCTGCTTATCTTTCTAGAGACTGGCACTGTTCAATAGAACTTTCTGCTATGATGAAAATATTCCATGTCTGTTCTGTCCAATATAGTAGCCACTAGCCCTCTGTGGCTGCTGACACATGAAATATGGCTACTGGGATTGAGGAACGGGGCTTGTTATTTTATCTAATTTTAACTAATTTAAATTTAAACAGGCTTGTGTGGTTAGTGACCACCATATTGGACAGTGCAGTTCCGAATCCTCAGATTGCATGTGCGTAAACCCGTGGATCAGGTTTTGTTAATGGTTTTCAGAATCAGAGTCACCACTAGGTATGTGACCTGTGAATGAGCAGGAATTGACATATCAGACTTTCCATACACATCCTAAAATGATTCTCTTTGTCCTAGTTGTACTGTAATTGCTACTTAAGTGAGAAGGAAACATATTTTTTGAGCGCCCACCAGATGCCAAGCATCATAAATATATTTTATATGTGTGTGTTGGGGACATTAAAGCACAAGTTTCTGCAAACTTCTGCCTCCCTAGCCCCATTGACAAACTCTGTCAGCTGAAGGCTGGGGATGCTGGTTTAAAGAAACAAGAAAAGTAGAGAAAGGAGTATACCACATTACGTATAAAAGAGCTTGCACCTATGGGGATGGGGGAACGTAAAAATGTCTCAAAAGCAGGTGGAAAGCATTAGCCAGGGAGGAATGTTAGGGAGAGACAAAGATGAGAGACTGGAACAGCTGCCATCCATGTGGGACTTTGGGAAATAGTCATCAAATACTTCAAGGATATTTGGTTTTTTTTTTTTTTAATTTTTAAAAATTTTTATTATTAAAACCAATCAACATACAATATGAACATTCTTAACATATGAACATTTCATACTTAGTGTGCAATCAATGGCTCACAGTATCATCACATAGTTGTATATTCATCACCATCATCATTTCTCAGAACATTTACATCACTCCAGAAAAAGAAATAAAAAGAAAAAAGAAAAACTCATTCATACCATACCCCTTACCCCTCCCTCTCATTGACCACTAGTATTTCCCTCTACCCAATTTATTTTAAAATTTGTCCCCCCTATTATTTACTTATTTTGAATTCATATTTTTTACTCATCTGTCCATACCATAGATAAAACGAGCATCAGGACAAGGTTTTCACAATCACACAGCCACTTTGTGAGAGCAATATCATTATACAATCATCTTCAAGAAACATGGCTACTGGAACACAGCTCTACAGTTTCAGGCACTTCCCTCTAGCCTTTCTAATACACCTTTAACTAAAAAGGAGTTATCTATATAATGCAGAAGAATAACCTCCAGGATAACCTCTCAACTCTATTTGAACTCTCTCAACCACTGACACTTTATTATGCCTTATTTCTCTCTTCCTCCTTTCAGTTGAGAAGGTTTTTCTCAATCTCTTGATGCTGAGTCCCAGCTCATTCTAGGATTTCTGTCTCAAGTTGCCAGGGAGGCTTACACCTCTGGGAGTCATGTTCCACGTAGAGAAAGGGAGGGAATGAGTTTGCCTGCTGTGTTAGCTGAGAGATAGGTCATATATGAGCAACAAAAGAGGTTCTTTGGGGGTGACTCTTAGGCCTAATTTTAAGTAGGCTTAGCCTATCATTTGTGGGGATAGGTTCATATGAACAAACCCCAAGACTGAGGGTTCAGCCTATTGATTTTGTTGTCTTCACTGCTTGCGAAAATATCAGGCCTTCTCCAAATGGGGAAGTTGAATTTTCTCTCTTTCTCACTATTCCCCCAAGGGGACTTTGCAAATACTTTTTTATTCACTGTTCAAATCACTCTGGGATTTATCGGGGCATCACTCTGGACAAACCTACAAAATCTCATGCCCTACTCAAGGTTCCATGTACTTATGGTGTACAATTAAACTGTCCATATAAGTTGTATTAGGAGATGCACTAGTCAAAATATAAATTTTGTACCAAATAAACATTTTTTTGCCTTAGTCTCACACATAAGTTAAAGTTTTAAAATATGAATGACCATCTATTTTCAACGTCAATGCAATATTGACATTCTTTTGTTCTTCCTCATTTTGCTTTGTTTCATGTGTTGCAATAATACGTATCATGGCAGATACTGTCTAGCACTTTACTATATCCCAGACACTGTTCTTTATATTTATTAATATGCTTAATCCTAACAATAATTCTATGAGATAGATACTATTGCCTCCATTTTTATGGAGGAGGAGACTGAGGCATAGAAATGACCTCAAGAACCTGCCAAGAACACATGAGAAGTGGAGACCCAAGATTTGAATTAATGCAGCCTGGCTGTCAAGTCCATGGCTTAGTTTATGTGTGTACTGCTTTTTGTAAGTCCCATTTGTCATCTTCAAAGAGACTTTTATACCAATATGTATTGCTTTTCAAGGTATGCTGGAGTTAATTTCTGTTTCCTGTGAGTGTGATACCCTGGTTAGACATGGTGGGAGGAGGAAGGCCCAGATTTATATGAGACGCATATATGATCCCAACACTTCCAAGAGATACCTGTAATTGTCTCTCTTTTACAGGTTCTGAGAAGTTAAATGAATTTACCAAAATCATATAACAAAGATTTGAAGAAAAATTCATTGGACTCTGTAAATATATCAAAAGTCCTCTACCAGCATTTCCCTCCAATCAAGATGGTGGAGTGAGATATTTCGGGGCCCATTCCCCACCCCCATCCACCCCCTCACAGAAGGTTTTTAACAATGAGCAAAAATGGCAGAAGCATCTTTCTCAAAATTTGGTAAAACAGTTAAAGAATGCAGTAACAGGGCAAGCACTGAATCAAGACAAAGGCCACTTAAAAGTAGTGGAACCTTATAGTGCCCTGGCAGGACCTCTCCATCCTCTTGTGGACTCATATTTACCTGTGTTCCCAGTATGGATCCCTGGTCCTGGTTCTGAAGGAAGCCGAGTAATTCTTGTGCACATAGTGGGAACATATATGTCTCGCCCAATCTGTCTGGGGGTGGCATGAGGAAACTTGCTGCCCCAGAACTTGTCCTGCATGTAGAAAGCAGCTCACTGAGCTCTCCTACAGAACGCTATGGGAGAGCAGTGAAATTGTCTTGCCTGGGGCAAAGGATTGCTGGTTGTACAACTTACAATGCAGCACCCAGACCAGGAGGAAACTGTTTCCTAGGGAATAGGGGACATTTGTATCTGGGTAAAAGAGGAAATTCCAAGGGCTACATGCTCGACAAAAGGCATGTATGGAAAGGATTGGGACACCCCTCTGCTTTGGCTTGGAGCTCTTCTTTAAACTCATTGTATGGAAAAGCCCTGAAGGAGAGCTCTTGCACAGGTCAATCTGCAAAAACCTAAAAAAGCGTTTCCTCTCCTTATTTCATCTTCTTATTTTCTTTTCTTTTTTGGTAGCGCCTGCATTCAGGTAAAGCTCTGTATCAGCATTAGCTGGATGCAAGCTGTTCTACTTAGTAAGTTGCCAGAATGTGATATACCAGAAATGGAACAACTTTGAAAAACAGGAATTTATTAAGTTGCAAGTTTACCATTCTAAGGCCATGAAAATGTCTAAATTAAGGCAAAGCTATAAGAGTGTCCAAATTAAGGCATCTAGGGAAAGATACCTTTTTTCAAGAAGGACGATGATGTTTGTGGTTTCTCTCTCAGCTGGAAAGGCACATAGTGACTAGCTTTCTCTCCAGGTATCTTCAACAGCTTCCCCGGGCACTGTCCATTCTGTTGGCTCTTTCAGTTCCAGTGGCTCTCATGGCTATAAGGTTTTTTCCAAAATGGTTTCCACTTAATGGGCTCCAGTAAGCAACCCTATCTTGAATGGGTGAAGATACACCTCCATGGAAACCATCTAATGAAAAGTTACCTCCCACAATTGGGTGGGTTGCATCTCCATGGGAACAATCAACAAGCTCCCACCCAGCAATATTGAATGAGGGCTAAAGAACTTGGCTTTTCTGTGGTATGAAACAGTTTCAATACTGACACACAAGCTTGAGGAATAGATGCCTCTGAGTCTAAATCCCAGTGGTAACACATTAAGTATCAAAATGCTCAGGTTTCCACAAAATATTACAGAGTGTACAAAGAAACAGGAAGTGATGCCCAGGCAAAGGAACAAAATTATAGCATTAGGAACCATCAATTCAGAACTGGGACATTCCAGACAAAGACTTTAAAAACATGGCCCTACATATGCTCAAAGAGCTAAAGGATAGCCTAGCTAAAAAACTAAAGGAAATCAGGAAAATCATAGATGAACAAAAAGGAAATAGCAATATATCTATTCTCTCTATTCTATTCTCTATACAGTAGAGAAATAGAAATTATGAAAAGCAAATAAACAGAACTAAAGACCACAGTAATAGAAATTAAAAATGCCCAAGAGGAGTTCAACAGCAGATTGGAGCTGGCAGAATCTATGAACTTGAGGATAAAACAATTGAAAACACCCAGTCTGAGGAACCAAAAGAACAAAGAATAAAGAAAAGTAAACAGAGTTTGAGGAACCTGTGGAATACCATCAAGTGTAACAATATATGCATTGTGGGAGTCCCACAAAGAGAAGAAAGAGATAAATGGGCAGAGAGAATATTCAAAGAAATAATGGCTGAAAACTTCCCCAATTTAATGAAAGATATGAATATCCACACCCAAGACACTCAACGAACTCCAAAGAGGATAAACTCAAATAGACTTGCACTGCACCATGATTATAATCAAACTGCTATATGCCAAAGATTAAGAGAGAATTCTGAAGGCTTCAAAACAAGAGCAACATATAACATTCAAGGGAGCCTCAAAAGACAAAGAGCCAATTTCTCACTCAAAACCATGGAAGTTGTCAATGGAATGACATATTTAAAGTGTGTCAAGCAAAGCCCACCAACCAAGAATTCTGTGTCCAGCAAAACTATCTTTCAATAATGAGGGTGAAATTAACATATTCCCAGATAAACAAAAGCTGAGGGAGTTCATTACCACTAAACTAACCCTTCAAGAGATGCTCAAGGGAGTTCTGCAGGTTGAAAGGAAAAGACATGAGATAATTGACTGAAGAAATTAAAAATCTCTGGTAAAGATTGCATTTTTGATTTGTAATTCCACCTTTTATTTCCTTCAGGATCTAAAAGTCAAATGTATAAAATGTATTGATAAACCAATGTTTCTGGACTCATAATGTATAAATATGTAATTTGTGACAAGAAGTACATAACAGTTGGGGAATGAATGGGTATAAAAAAACATAGTTTATGAATGCTACTGAAGTTGTTAGCAAAAGCAATTGTTATGGATTTAGGATGTAAAATTTAAGCCTCATTGTAACCACAAAGAAAATATCAGAAAACATGCAAACTCATAGAGATAGAAAGTAGAGTACAGGTTATCAGGGTGAGGGACAGGGGCAGTGGGGAGCTAATGCAAAATGAGTATAGGATTTTTGTTTGGGGTAGGGGAAATGTTCTAGTAATGGATAGTGGTGAGTGAGGATACCGCAACATTTTGAATGCGATTAATTCCACGGAACGATATGCTTGAGAGAGGGTGGGATGGGAAGAGTTATGTTGTACATATGATTTCACAATAAAAGGAAGAAATTAAGGGTGCACAGGTAGTTCAGTGGTTAGAATGCCCACCTTTCATGCGAGAGACCCGGGATGGTTCTTGGACCATGCACCCCCCCCCAAAAAAAAGAAACTAAACAGATAATGACAATTAAATGCAATGCATGATACTGGATGGGACCTGAGATCAGAGGAGAAAAATCTCAAAAGGATATTGCTGGTACATAAGAAAAAAATTGGAATATAGACTGTAAGCTTTATATCAATGTTAAATTGCTTGAATTTGGCAAATGCATTTAAGTGAACATCCTTGTCTGTAGGAAATGTTCATGGAAATATTAGATGTTTGATGAGTATGATGTGTTCAACCTGCTCTCAAACTTTCAGAAAACTAGTAAAATAGATAGGAATATAGGTAGATTAGATAGATGGATAGATACATAGACAGATGGATGGATGGATGAATGGATGATAGGTGAAAGAAAGAAGGAAGGAAGGGAGGGGAAGAAAGAGATACATTAAGGTCACAAAATGTTAAAATTGGTGAATCTCAGTGTGGTGGGGATATGTTGGAGTTTTATGTATGGGGTTTGTATTATTTATGCAAACTGTCCTGTAAGTTTGAAATTATTTCAAAACAAAAAGTTAAAGGGTGTGTGTGGGGGTCCTCTACCAGAAATTTCTACCATAGCTTCTAATACCAACTGCAAATACTATAGTAACTCAATCCAATTCCATTCTGACTCTAACCACACAGTTAGGCCACACCTCACAGGTTAGGGACATCCTCTACAAGACGCCCTTCAGGCACCAGTGTCAAGTTCAGGGGTCCAGGCCACCCACACTTCTGTCCAACTAGCTAGAAAACTGGGGGTTCCCGTCACTCCCTCAGGTTAAATAATTCACTAGAACAACTCATAGCACTATTCATTTATAACTTAATTATAGTAAAAGGATACAAATAAGAAGCCAAAAGAACAAATGCGTAGGGCGGGCCATGGGCTCAGAAGGCAGAGTTTTTGCCTGCCATGCCAGAGCCCTGGGTTCAATTCCCGATGCCTGCCCTTGCAAAATACAAAAACAAAAACAAAAACAAAGAAATGCATAGGGTGAGTTCTGAGAGGGTCTCAAATGCAAGGTTCTATGTCCTCTCTATGTGGAGTCAGAACGTGTCACCCTCCCAGCATGGCAACGATTTAACTGATGTATTTTCTCAATCATGGAAGCTCTTTGTAGCTTAGAGTGCCCGAGTTTATGTGGGGTCTCGTTACATTGTCATAATTGATAGAATCAATATCCCTGTGGTTGAACACAATCAGCAGACCCCCTCCTCTCCCAGAGATCAGGATGATGAACTGATATGACATGACTCAAAGTCCCAACCTGCTAATCATATGGTTGGTTTTTCTGGTGTGGCCAGTCTCCACCCTAAGGCTGCAGTCTGGCTGCCCTTATTCTGTCTCATCTCATTAGCATATGAACTATCAGGTATGGTCCTGAGTCCATCATAAAGAACAGAAGACTCCTGTCATGGGAAATCCCAATGACTCAAAGGTTGCTTCCCAAGGAACTGAGGATGAAGACCAGCCATGTTTGTCATTAGACCACAGACTCCAAAGTCCATGTTCTTCCAGTTACCTCCATGTATTTTACTTCTGCACCTATACCTTCAGACCTCTTTTAGCTTTAGAAAAAAAAGTAACCATATTTTTCACCTAATCATTGGATAAGAGAGAAGAAATGAGGAAGTTTTGCAAGAAGGAAGCAGGCCACAAGTTTGATCACTCTGTTTCCTAGAGCCAGGAGTCTCTTATAGAGCTATTCCATGTTAATTATGAGGAAGGGATCCCCAAGGGAGCAACATAAAAATTGAAGACGGTTTTCAGAAAATTAGGTTTATGAGCATAGGCCAAAGAAATTTGACCCGTGGATTTTAAGCATGGTTCTCAATTATTTCTACTGATAATGACTTGGAATGTGCTTTAAAAATACAGATGCCCAAGGCACAAACCAAGGATCCTGATGAGTAGGTCTGGGAACTGGTCCCTGAGCCCTGGTATTAGAGACCAGAAAGACAGAAGGGACAAGTAAGGATATAGTGGTTTACATTTCTGCAGCCCCCTTAGCAAAGCAGTTATCTTTATGGGCACTAGAGGCTGAAGGCTAGGTTCAAATTCCGACCCCACCTCTTATAAGTTGTGTGACTTTTGCCATGTCAGATGATTTTCCTAAACTTCATTTTTGTCATCTGGAAATTGAGGGTGTAGTTGCTGACATTGTGTGAAAATGGGTTTGAGAATTATTTAAAATAATGACTGTTAAATGAAACTGGCACATAGCAGGTTTGCATTGACTCTCAATAAACCTGACAAAGACTTAAGGATAAACTATGAAGAACATTTGGAATGAAAATAACTGTCGGACCAAGGGATGTGCTACCAGAAGGAACAATAAATTTTGCTCTGGGGATTTCAAATAATCTTTGATTTTCCTGGCAGTGTCTGAGTACTGTCTCATAACTTTAAAGATTCCTCATAATTAAAAGAATTGGACTTGGCATTATTTTCCACCTAAGAAAAAAAAATCAATTATAAGACATACCTTTTATTTGTAAAGGAATTTTCATCAACGGTACACTTTTATCAATGCGTAATTAGATTTCTTAATTGCGAAAATGTCCATCACACACAATCCCTTTCAATGCCACAAAGCATTGGGCATTTCCTGAAAAGTCTGTTATCTTTTAAATGGCTACCATGGAAATTCTTTTAAAGGCTGAGTTAAATCCAGACATACATTAAAGCACTTTTAGAAGTATCAACAGAAGAACTAATTAATTCTCTTTGAAGATGGTGAAATAGTTTAAAGGTATGACTGAGGCAATAAAGGAAATGAGTGACTGTTGTTCTAGCAAACTATTCTCCTTGTAAGCAAAGGGTAAAGCTGTGGAGTGCTAATCCTCTCACTTTTGTAGTCAAAATACCAGAACCTACAGTGGCCACAAACATTCTTGGATTTTAACCCCTGAAGAAAAGGGATTTCGAAAATGCAGCATTGCTTGTCTTGCTCTTTCAGAATGTGGTCAGCCAGTGTTCACGGGTGAGCTTGGAGGAATTAGCCTGTTTTATTCTGAAAGAAAAAAGAGAAGGGACCCTCCTCCAAGGTAAAAGTTGAATTTAACAGAGTTTTTGTTAAATTTTTGTTTTAACAGCCCACTTTGGGGTTGATGTTGTTGCTAGTCAACCCCAGACAGCAGGGCCCCAAGTTAATGACAATGTCTACTATCTTTTCACTCTGTCAAGAGGGCAAAGATGCTTCTGCCTCTTAGGGTGTCTGCTCACCTCAGTTTCTCCCCTATGCTGAAGGAAAAGCTCTTTGCTTGAAACCGAGATGTCCACATGGGCATCTATCAGAGAACTTCACACACCATTGCTAATGATACTTCTATGGAAATGGTGATCACTTTCTTTTACAGTCTTAATCATATCCTCATACTTGCTAAATATTTATCCTACCAGCCCCAAGTCAAGTTCTAGTTCACTGACAGATTAATGTAATTTGGAGTTTGCTTTTAACATCACAGAGATCTGAGAAGACCCACCACTTCTTAGCCATGTGACTTCAAGCAGTTTAATTAAGCCCTGATTTCCTTATCTATACAATGAGAGGGATAAGAGCAACTTCATGTAAAGACTAAATGAGATTACGTACAATGTCTAAGCACATATTAAGCAAATCGTAGGTCAGAAACATAATTTTTTAAAGTTAATTCTTGCTCCTAGCCCACCCTAGAGTAACTTGTTTGGTAAATGATGCGATAAGTTACAACTTAGAGAGTGTAATATACAGAAGCCTGCATTTACAAAAGTCATTGAACTATACCAAATCCATAATAATAATAATTCCTTAGAAAAGCAGTTATAAAACTGTATGTAAAAAAAACCCAACTGTATGTACTTCTCTGCTTGCTATAAAAATACATACACACACATACACACATACCGACACATATTAAGGGGAAAAGTCTTTGAGGATATGCAATAAGAGATTATCAATGATTCCCTGGATGTGCACTGAGATTTAATCTTTTGGCATAAATAGATTTTCTAATTTTTCCTCAATGAATATGCATTACTTACGAAATGAAAATCCATTTCTAAAACCACTTTGTCGTACTTAAATGGCATTGTTGTTTAACATACACCTTAATCTGGCTTCCCACTTCCTTCTTTCAGATTAGAGGATTGATAACTCCTGGCATCCTGGAAGCTGACTTCACTGCACAGTACACAAGAGGGTCATGAGGCATGGCTTGTGTCCCAAAGGTCCTGGGCCTGAGACAAGGGAGAAAGGACGTAGTGAATAGAGAGTGCCTCTTTTTCATCCTGCAGGTGGGGGTATGTGTGGGTGGGTATTGCTTTGATGGATTGAACACTGCCAGCATGTTCAAGAAACAAACAAAGAAATGGGAATGAACAAAGAAATTGTAAATCTGTACAAACCCTAATGTGGTATCTAGATATGTTCCAGGGTATGTTGGGCAGATAATAAAAAGTGTTAGCAAAATCCCTTGAGGGGGGCTGGCCATGGTGGCTCAGCAGACAAGAATGCTCACCTGCCATGCCAGAGGACCCGGGTTCGATTCCCGGTGCCTGCCCATGTAAAAAAAAAAGAAAAATCCCTTGAGGGATTGGAGAAAAAGTATATGGACCTATTAAACGTTCCTATCCGGGAAACCCCTGAAACTCACTCAAACATTAGGGACTCTCAAGTTAACAGGCCAAGCCCTTGCTCTCGAGGCTTGCTCTTATGAAACTTATTTCTATAATGGAGAAGCTAAGCCCTACTATAATTATGTCTAAGAGTTTACTTCCAGAAAACCTCAGATGTGGCCTCTCTCTTTTTAAGCCCAACTTTGCAAGGAAAATCATTATCCTCCCCTCTATATGGGATATGACATTCAGGGGTGAAAATTTCCCTGACAACATGGGACATGATTCCCAGGGTTGAGCCTGGCCCTGGCATTATGGGATCGACAATGCCTTCTGGACCCAAAGGGAGAAAAAAAATGTAACAAAACAAGGTATCAGTGGTTAAAAGAGTTCAAATAGAGTCAAGAGGCTATTCTGGAGGCTACTCTTATGTGAGCTCCAGCTAGATATTGCTTATTGCCATGGTTTGCCAAACCCCAACCCACACCATTCCTGTTAGCCCTAAAGAACACTGAGGGTTGTATCTGAGGTTCTACAAAAGTTTCACACGCTAAGTTTACTTTCCAGAATACTATAACCTTCACATGGTTCCTAGGCCAGATAAGTCCTGAAACCCAGAGAGGCCAGCCTCTCCAAGAACATCACCTAGTTCCATCCCCCTGTCCTATATTGTCGTCGCCCCTTTTCAACATGAAAATGTTAGAATGCACATAGCCCTAATATCCCTAAAGATTGGGAGAAGGATCAAAAGAGAAGGAGGAGTTAGAACAGAGAAGATAGAATTTAATAAATGAGTAAGACTGCTGAATCATTATATTGATATTTCTTTTCATCTCTAGTATCTTAGAGCAGCTAGAAGGAAAAACCTGAAATTGTAGAACTATAGCCCAACTTTGAAATCTGTTCCTTAAGTACTTGTTAAAATGTACTTTGAAACTTGTTGCTTTTTTTGTATATATATATTATATCTCACAATACAAAAAGTTAAAAAAGAGAAACAAGCAAAGAAATTGTTGCTGGAGAGCATCAGGCAGGAAAAGGAAAGGCTAATAGCAGGGAATGGTCTTCCCAGCAGGAAATCAACACGGAAGAAATATTTACAATGTACAGGGGCAGCCAGAGCCAGGGTTTGTCACACCTAAAGTTTTTCTCCCTGTACCTCTACGATCCTACCCTGTCCCCATCCCATGCACATCCACACCACTGCATGCCGCTAAACCTCCACCCGGAAACACATACACACGCACACGTGCACACATATACAACACACACACGTGTGCACACATGCACACACATGTACACACGCGCGCGTGTGTGCACATTCAAGTTGTTCAGATCCTACTCACAGAACAGAACCAGTGGTGCCCTCCTTACGTGATACACGCCAAGAGGACCTACCGTGGGCTTGGTTGGATTAGGTGGACGATTGCCTTGGGAAACCTAGCGGCAGCATGGAAAGAGGAAAAATCCTAAACATGGTTGAGAAGAGAAGCAAAAATCTGAGTCAAGGAAGAGGTGTCCAGTGTCCAGTCCAAGGGGTGAGCCAAGGCCAAATCAGGACATGTAGACACCCATCCAGAAACTGGGAAGACTGGGATCCTGATCAGAAAGAAACAAAGTGGTTGTTCACCTCAGTAAGATTTAAGAACTTGGAGTCAGGGAAACCAGATCGATCCATGCTTTACCACTTCCTGGTTGCGACCTTGGCCAGGTCCCTCACCTTCCTAAGCCTCAGCTCCTTACCTGAGAAAAAAGCATGCCTTTCCAACCTCACAGGCTTGTCAGGGGCATTAAATTAGATGAGACATTCAAATTAAGAGGCCTGGTGCAATAGATTCAGGCAGTGTGATGTGGGCTGGCCAACCAGCTTAAAGACAGTGGAGGGTCAGGAGCAAGAGGGCACCAACGGAGGATGAACGGTGGGTGTGGCTGCCCTCATGAAGCAGTAATGGAGGGGGCTGTCTGTGGAGAATTTGCAAACAATAATGAAATGGAATAAAACTCATTCTGCTTTTTACTATCATCATGTACAGGCATGTGATAAACAACAATGGCAGTGATAAAATGCTCCTCCCTGCTGCCTCCCCTGCCCCACCCTGTGGTATGCCCTGGCTTAGAGAATTATCAAAGGAAATAAACTGCCCCCACTGTACTCTACCCTTTACCCCATAGGGACTGTTGCTGGCCTGAGTGCAGAGAAAAGACCGTATCCTCCCCCATCCCGAGGCCTTCACTGCAGACTTTCTCTGGTTGATCAATTTTCTCCAAGGATTTTGAACAAGAAGGAAATGTAAATCATGTGTTGCCTTCTAATTCCACTTCTTGGGACTTTTATTAGTGAGGCATGGTCTAGACTGGATGGGTAGTACATTAGTCAGTTAAGGTGAGGAAGGAAGAGGCACCCAAGACAAAATGATAAAATCTCTACTTTTATCAGAACTTTTCTGCTGAAGTCCATCTTGTATTTCTCTCTGTGATGCTTTCCCAAGGGCAGCTTGGAGCTCTTAGGTTTGCCAGGAATGTTCTCCCTTATGGTGCCGGCGGTCACAGTTACACTTTGAAGTGAGGCTCAGTCAGTAGGATAAAAATCAAGCCTGGGAGGCTCCAATCCAGGAGAAGGGCTGGGGATGCTGCAGGCAGAACAGCTGAACTGGACTAGGAGGGCTGAGGGGCCAAGCCCCTGAAAGCATTAACTCAGAGCTCACAAACTCAGACATGCAAATTAAATGAATGAAACTGGGTGGGAACTAGAAGAAAAACACTGTGTAGTCTCTCCTATTTGTCTAGAAATTCATTCTCCCACTTTGGGTGGGAATATGGGTACAGATACATGTTTCTTATGCCCATGCTAGAAAGCAATGGTTCAATTGGCTTTTGTGTTGAGAAAATGTGGGATGGTGGGGGCCATGTGGATGGGCGCGGGCTAGCCCCGTCCGTGCGAAGGGGGTGGCCACTGCTGGACTCTGGTGCCAGCAGTGAGGCGAGAGCTCCTGATTTGACAAGAGAACCAGTATTGCTGGGGAAGTCAGGATTGCTATGTGAACTCTTTACTATTATTTGAATGGTGGTTCAATTAAAAATAATAGCAACAATTACACTGGAGGATGAAAGAAAATACACCAGATACAGCACTAAGTCCGCTAGTTTTGTTTTTGTTTTTGTTTCTTTTGGCATGTGCAATCTCCAGGAATCGATCCCAAGTTTCCCAAATGTCAGATGAGAATTCTACCACTGAGGTACCCTTGCACTGGCAAGACTGCAAGTTTTTGATGTCTACATAAAACAAAGTTTCCCCTTTGTTCACAAAGGGGGGTAAGATAACAACTTCCTGTGTAGGCTACGCTTTCTGGGGAGTGGGTACCCGCATTTCTCCCTCACTGGGCTGGTCACATCCCAAAGCTGTTCTAGTGAGATAACAGCCTCCTGCAGCCTCAGGGGCAGTCCCTAGAGCATATTCCAAGGTTGCAGATGGCTCCCTCATTTTCCACATGACTTCTACTCCTCTCTTGGTTGAAAATTCTTCTTGCCCTGAAGATATTCATGGTCAAAGGCAACTCCAGAATTTCTATTTAGAGGGGATTTAGAGTTGGACATCTGATTGGATGGAAGGTGGGACTTAAAAACCACCTTAGTATAGCACTTTATATAAAGATTGAAAAAGGCTGTAAAATGTCCTTATCAAACTATGAAGAAAGGGCTGCCTGAGGCCAGAAGCCCTCCCTTCCCATCCCCTACCAACTGGCCAATTGCCTTTCCTATATGCCTTTCTAACACATCATTTTAATTGTCTTATATCATATTGTCACAGGTTAGGTTCTCAAGGACGCAGATGTAGAGGTGGAGTTAGTAGCGAAAAAGATTGGGGAATGCTATCTTTGAAAAAGAAAAGAAAAGGAATGGACAGGAAGGCCATCAGAGCTTGGTGCAGACCTGATAAAGCCTATGCCAGCTAACAGAGATCTGTGGAGAAAGACTGCCTCGTTGAGGGTTCTGTATTGGGTGGAAATGGCTAGGCCATTTGCCCAGTTATTGGCTAGGAGCTGCCCTGAGAAAGCAGTGACGTCAGCTGCAAAGCGAGGGTAGACCCTAAAGGAGCTACCAGCTGGAGGCTGTCAGCTAGTCCCAGTCCTCAGAGCCAGGCAGGGCGTTCTTCCTGCAGGTGAAGCCGAGCAGCACATCTCCGTGTCTGCCATAATCCACCCCTTACACTGGGCAAGGAGCCACTTTCCAAGCCCCTGGTGTACCTTTCTTCCTGGGGAAAATCAGAATAGGAAGTAGAAGACAAACTGCAATTTCATCGCTGCAGTTGGTCTCAGGGCCATAATTCATACTTCGTGCCCTCTTCCACAATCCTTTACAAATTCTCTTTGTCCTCAGCTATGGTCCATGTTGGTCTGGGCAGTTTACCCAGGGGTAAGACCTAAACTCTCATTTCTGAAGGATTTGAGTCCTTGCAACTATACCTTTCTCAGGCCAGGGTTGCTGCTCTTGTCTATTCACAGCCACAGCTGGTCCAAGGGGTACTGAGAGGAGCACAAGTACTTTAGCTGGGTTCTACGCATAGTACTTACATAAAACCAGCCTTCCTTTTCTCCTGCTGGTCAGAATCAATTATCTCTGACAAGACAGTAGCTCCTCTTCTTACCCGCTGATCTGTGAACACACAATCCACTGTGCCTGTGGCAGCCACAGCTTTACAGTTCACCAAGAACCTTGCTGTGTCCTTGGTAAAAGTGTACCCCTTCTGGGGACCAAGGTTCTAATCCTGTAAAGTCTACAGTCACAGGAATGAGAATTGCAAAGACGCCAGTGAGTTATTGAGAATGAGGGTAAGTGGGGCCCTCCTGTTGCTACCCCTGGGCTCCTTGACCCACATCTTCTTCCTATTGGGGATGTAGTGCCACATTAAGACCCCTGATGTGTTTGCTGCATTCTGGGGGATGGCCTCTGAGCTGATGCTTCTGCAGTACCTTCAGGAGGCCATTCCAGTGCTCTATCAGAATGGCAGCTTCTGGGTGGAGGGGTCTGGCACAATGAAGGCCATGGTTATGGCCAATCCCAGTACTTCCTTCAGTGTAAAGTGAATTCAATGTGATTGTAGTCCTTAGAAGCAGAGGAAATTTGAACACCAGTAGGAGAGAAGAGAAGAAGGATGATCATGTGATAGAGGTAGATATTGAGTTATGGATTGCCGTCAAGCCACCACCAGAATACTACAGACTTTGGAAAAAGCAAGATCCTCCCAACACCCTGATTTTGGGCTTCCAACCTCCAAAACTGTGATATAATAAATTCCTATTGTTTAAGCCAACTAGACAGTAGCCATTTGTTCTAGCAGCCCTGCCAAACTAAGTCTACTCAAGAAATTCTGGGAGCTCAGTTATTGACCCCAGATGTTGACAGATCAGACAATGGTAGGGAGCAGTAGCTAGATAAGTTTTGGTAAATGGGAGTCCAAGCTGTCTGTTCCATGCACAGTTTGCAAGGCAAACCACTAAGATGATCCCCAATTCCCTGCCTCCTCATATTCACACATTATATAATTCCTTTTCCTTGAGTGTGGTCTGACCTAGTGACTTGCTTCTAATGTATATAGAGCACAGCAAAAGTGATGGCATGTCACTACCAAGGTTAGGTTTTAAGACTGTCTCTTCCATCTTTCTCTCTCTCTCCCTCCCTGCTTTCCTCTTTCCCTTTCTTCCTTCTTGCTTGTCTGCTCTGATGAAGTCAGATGCCATAAAGAGAGGCCAATGTGGTAAGGAACTGAGGGTGGCTGGACTTAGGCCCCCAGCCCACCATCAGTCTGCAGGAAACTGAATCCTGCTTGCAACCACATGATGAGTTTGGAAGTGGGTCTTTCCACAGTCAAGCCTTGTGATGAAATGACAGCCTTGGCTGATATCTTGATTACAGCCTGAGAGAGATCCTGAATTAGAAGACCCAGCTAAGTCATGTCTGGATTCCAAACCTACAGAAACTGTGAGATTAGAAATGTTGTTGCTTCAAGCTACTAAATCTTGAGGTAATTTTTTACATAGCAATATATTATAGATAATACATGCCACCTCCATCTTTGCCATCATGGCCACTTTGCTAGTATGCCCATCGTGCCAGCACTGGGATAGCTACTAACAAAGCCTAGCTAATATCAGCTGACTGAGCCATTCAGTCCACTTGGCTGCCTCTTCCATAGTGGATGGATATACTCATACTCTGGTGGGTGTTTTCGTGTGATACAAAGACATTCCCACTCTTGGTATACTCCTATATTTCCATCCACCTGCCTCTACCCCAGACTTCCTTATCTTTATTATTTTTATCTTTTCTTTTCCAGTATTCTGACCATCTAGCCAGGGTATTTTTCCACTGCTCATGAGTCCATATATCTTCTATTCTTGGCCACTTCTCTTTTCAAACAAAGTATATGACCAGATGGACTACTTGCAGTTCCCTCTCCACTGTCTTTCAAGGCCACTGCTGAGTAAGGCTATAACACAGTCATCATCCATTTTCGGCTTTTATCCACATATCAGGTCAGCCCATCCATAAATGAAGGTTGGGCTTCCCCTTCTCCTTCAGCTGGTATGAGATGTCCTAATACAGTCACAGGTATGAGCTGAGGGAGGGGGTTTGTTCAGCCATAGTGGTGGCAGGGATTCTGGAATACTTGATCAGTTAGTTGCTTATCACTCTGATTTATTCATGTTACCTGAACTTGGACCCAGATGTAACCTGAATCTGCTGCAGAGCCCATACCTGCTTTAGGCCCATTCAAAATTGGTCTCTGAGTGTCATCCGGCATATGAGCCAAGATATTATTCTTAGGTTTGGAATATGTTGTCCCGAGAACAGTAGAGGTCTCCAGGCATCATGCTTGCTTGTTTTTATCAGGGAGTAGAAAATGCAGCAATTTGCATTTTACTTTGGAAAGAGTGTCTCACATGTTATGAACCCAAGACCCCTGGAAGCTTCCTGAATCTTTGAGGATTTATCTGTCATCTTCTGGAGTGCATGTATCTTACCAAGGCTTCCAGTGTGCTAACCACCTCTTTGCTCCTCCTGCCCAGATAACGTGTCATCAATATAAGGGATCAGTCTGATATGCTGCATAGTATCCAGAGAGCCCAGATCACTTTTGACTCTCCTATGAAAGAAGTCAGGAGAGTTAACATAACCCTCAATGAAACTGTAAATGTATAATGTTGCCCATTCCATGTGAATGGAAACCATTTCTGTTGACTTTTTCTGATTGGGTTTAAAAAATACGCATTTGCCAAATCAGTGACTGCATACCATATAGCTGAAGCAATATTTATTTGCCCCAGTAGTGATACCACACCTGGTACAGCAGATGCAATCAGGGCCACTACTTGGTTGCACTTGCAGTAGTTGACAGGCATTCTCCAGTTTCTGCACGGACAAGACTGGGGCATTAAATGGAAATATGATATGAACTATGACCCCTGAATTCTTTGGATCTTTAATCTTCATCATTCCCCTCCCCAACTCCCCAGGATGCAACTCTGTTTTTTATTTACTTAATGTAGCCAGTAGATGGGGAGCAATTTCAGAGGCTTCGGCTTCCACTTGGCCCTTTCATTATGACAGCTCTTACCCACAGGCGAAGGACCCAAGCAGGAATTATTTCAACTGCCAAATACAATACTGGGAACATTTGGAAACAGAAGAAATGGCCATTACGTGGGTACACGGACCAGTGCACACACTATAATACATAATCTGGCCAGGAGTACATTTATTATCTGACCTTGACATCAAGGTCACTCTAACAGAGGCCCATGATGATGCTACAGGTCTTTAGGTATCAATGACAATTCAGACTCTATGTCCAACAGTCCTTTGAAGTTCTATTTCTCTTTCCCCAGTGTACAGTCACTCAAGTAAATGTCAGTAGACCCCTTGGGGGAAGGACTTTGGGAATCGTTGGAGTATATACTTGCCATGGTGTTGTAGGATCCTTCCCCTTGGGGACCCAACCACCTCTTTCAGTTTTGAATCTGAAAACTGGCCTAGGTCTGGAAACTTAGCAAGAATATCATGACGTTTTATTGGGACACTTGTCTCTGCCTCATGTTTATCAATTCTTCCTCTTTCATTCATATATGTTAAGCTGCATCCTTGTTGGATGCCTATGTTTTTCCTGGGAATGCTGAGTTCTTTTCAACATCTCCATGATATTCTGTGGGTTAGACCATGCTGGCTGCCACTCTGTCCAGTTTGGTTGTGGATAATTATAACTACCTGGCTTCTGGTAGCTAACAACACCTGGCCTCAAATTTGTTTGTTTTTTTGTTTTTTTTTTGGTTGGGGTGGGGTGCCCTTTCATCCTCATTGTCATCAGAGAGCAAAGTTTAGTGACAGCTTGTTCTAGAGTCAATGTCTTGGCCCTAAAGGAGATTCACCACTCAATCATTTAGTGATACTGGCCATACCCCTCTTGTTAGCACATTAGCAAATCGTGTATCCTCTGATCCACCTTCTGGCCTCACATAATAAACCCATTTCTTCAAGTGCACCTTCCTAGACCTTTTAACTTCTTTCCCTTTGTCTGCCATAGCAATCAGGCATTTTAATTTCTCTCAGCATGGACCATAGCTTTCTAGAGTGCATTCACCCAGATGTCCCAAACCTATGTGCTATGGTCCCCAGCTTTTCCAACTAGAGCTTTGTCTTAGCATAACAGTCCTGTCTTGATTGGGCATTTAATTGACTTTGAAATCTGGTCCCTCTATTAACTTCTGTGCTTCATCTTCAGCTTTTTCTGCTCACCAACAGTAAGATGGCTTCTTCATAAAGAGACTCCTTTCACATTGGTTTCAGCTGTTTGTTAATTTCTCTGAGCTTTTCAGTATCCTCCTTGTTCTGGTTTGCTAGCTGCCGGAATGCAACACACCAGAGATGGATTGGCTTTTAATAAAAGGGGATTTATTTTGTTGGTTCTTCAGAGGAAAGGCAGCTAACTTTCCACTGAGGTTCTAACTTTCCACTGAGGTTCTTTCTTACGTGGAAGGCACAGGATGGTCTCTGCTGGTCTTCTCTCCAGGCCCCTGGGTTCCAACAACTTTCCCCGGGGTGACTTCTTTCTGCATCTCCAAAGGCCTGGGCTGAGCTGCTAGTGCTGAGATGAAGAATGCCGAGCTGCTAGCAGTGCTACGTTGCAATCTCTCATTTAAGCACCAGCCAATTAAGTCAAATGTCACTCATTGCAGCAGACACGCCTCCTAGCTGACTGCAGATGTAATTGGCAACAGATGAGGTTCACGTACCGCTGGCTTATGTCTGCAGCAACAAGACTAGGTATGCCCACCTGGCCAAGTTGACAACTGAATCTAACTAACACATGTCCACCCCTTGTCAACTTGGCACCTTCAAGCATCACCTTAAGCAGATGTAAAAAATTCTCTTGCTGTGGACCTGTGAATCTCAAAACAAGTCTGGTGCCAATAAGCAAAGGAGGATATTCACAGGATACAGATTTT
Source organism: Tamandua tetradactyla (assembly GCF_023851605.1). Lineage (NCBI taxonomy): Eukaryota > Metazoa > Chordata > Mammalia > Pilosa > Myrmecophagidae > Tamandua > Tamandua tetradactyla. The sequence continues at coordinate 54,256,575 of NC_135339.1, forward strand.
CATTTCCATAGGGAGAAATTGGAAGAAACACAGATGTAAAACCTGCAGGGCAAGTGCCATGGGATTTCAAAGTCTGAAAGTCATTCATCCTTGGGCTATAGGAAGTGGCAGTCCCACCCCTTCCAAGGGCCTATGCAGTGGCCGGCCTCATTCCAAATCAACCTCGGGGAACATCGAGGAGACCACCTCTGGGCTCCACTCTCTCCAGGCATCAGGGCCACCCCTGGGCTCTCTGCCATTTCTGGGGCACATGCTCAACCCCTCCACATGGTGGCAGCCAGGCTCTCCCAGTCCCCCAAGGAGCGTGCTCTGCCTTCTCCAAGGCCTGAGGCTGCACAACTCTTCCACTGCAATGAGAGGGGAGATTCATCCTCGCCCTTCAGGGTAAACTCACCCTCTCCATGTATATGGGTGGGTCCACTCTCCTGGCCCAGGTTTCTTGGCTTCAGACCTGAGCTTCCATGGTTCTTACTCTGCAAACTCCAATCTTTCCCTTTTGTGTCCTCCTTTGCCAAAATTGGCAGTGGTTCCATTTACACCAACAGTCTCTTCAAGCCCTCCAGGACTTCTCCATCAATCTCTTCACAGTTCCTCCAAAGTCTTCCCCTTAGCCATCCAAAACACAGTTCCAACAGATCTGGCATTTGCAAACCGCAGCAGCACCCCACTCCTGGTACCAAAATCTGTTCTAGTTTGCTAGCTGCTGGAATGCAATATACCAGAAATGGAATGGCTTTTTAAAAGGGGAATTTAATAAGTTGCTAGTTTACAGTTCTAAGGCTGAGAAAATGTCCCAATTAAAACAAGTCTATAGAAATGTCCAATCAAAGGCATCCAGGGAAAGATACCTTGGTTCAAGAAGGCCGATGAAGTTCAAGGTTTCTCTCTCAGCTGGAAGGGCACAGGGCGAACACAGCATCATCTCCTAGCTTTCTCTCCTGGCTTCCTATTTCACGAAGTTCCCCGGGAGGCGTCTTCCTTCTTCATCTCCAAAGATCACTGGCTGGTGGACTCTCTGCTTTGTAGTGTTGCTCTCTCTGAATCTCTCTGAATCTCTCATTCTCCAAAATGTTTCCTCTTTTATAGGACTTCAGAAACTAATCAAGACCCACTCAAATGGGTGGAGACATGTCATCCCCTAATCCAGTTTAACAACCATTCTTAACTAAATCACATCAACCAGGGAGATGATCTCATTACAGTTTCAAATATACAGTATTGAATAAGGATTATTCTACCTTTAAGAAATGGGATTTATATTAAAACATGGCTTTTCTTATGGGGCATACTTCCTTTCAAACCAGAACATTCCACCCTCTGGTCCCTAAAAAAGACATGTTTTTCCCATATACAAAATACATTAATTTCATAACAATATCAGAAATCCTTAAACCTATCAGTAGCAATACAATGAAGTACAAAATTAGAGTTAGTATAAAATCTCATCAAGTCAGTTACAGGTATGGTCTATCCTAAGGCAAAATTCTCTCCATTTGCTCTGGACCTTTGAAAACTCATAACAAGTTATTTGCTGCCAACATACAAAGGAGGAACATTCATAGGATACATAGACACATTTCCAAAGGGAGGAAGGAACACAGGGGTCACCGGACCCATACAGTTTCGAAAACCCGCAGGGCAAAGTCTATTAGATTTCAAAGTCTATTAGATTTCAAAGTCTGAGACTCATTTATCCTCAGGGCTTTAGAAAGTGGCAGTCCCACCCTATCCAAATGCCTATGCCTGCCTCTCTCTGAATGCAACCTTGGGGGATATTGGGAAGACCACCTTTCTCTCGGCTCCACCCTCTCCAAGCATCGGGGCCGCCCCTGGGCTCTCTGCCATCTCCAGGGCACATGCTCAACCCCTCCATGTGGTGGCAGCCAGGCTCTCCCCAAACCCCAAGGAATGTGCTTCACCTTCTCCAAGGCCTAAGGCGGCATGACTCTTCCACTGCAATGAGGTGGAAGGCCCATCCTCTGCCTTTGGGGCAAACTCACCCTCTCCACGGGCTTGGGTGGGTCTGCTCTCCTGGCCTGAGGCTTCCTGACTTCAGACTCCAGCCTCCATGGTTTTGCCTCTGAAGTTATTTTTCCTCCAATGTGTCCCTTCTCTAAATCTCCCAGTCCAGACTGGCAGCGGCTCTGTTTATACAGGTCCCACAGCATTCTCGTTGGCTTTCTATGCAGTAGCCTCGGATCATGCCCATCAGACATAAGGAGTTTCCACAAATCCTTCCTGGATAACTCCATGTCCAATCCTGACTTTCTCTGAAATGGCTGGCTGGTTCCACATTTGGTTAAATCCACACACAGGGCACTATAGTCTGGAGTCTCCCTTTCTGTAGGCCCAGAATTTTCCAGGACCTCAATTTCTGGTTTCTTTTTACCCAAGAGTTCAGTTCTCAGCTTATCTCTTTCCTTTCGCATTTCAGTATAAGCTGTGAGGAGAAACCAGGCTGCACTTTCGACACTTAATTTGGAAATCTCTTCTGCTAAATACCCAAGTTCATGGCTTTTTTAAAATCTACCTTCCAGCCAAAGCCACTAGTCAATTTTGCCAAATTATCTGCCATTTTAAAACAAGGCTCACTTTCCTTCCAGTTTTCAATAGCACATGCCTCATTTCTGTCTAAGGCCTCATCAGAGGTATCTTTAGAGTCCACGTTCCTACTAACAGTCTCTCCAAAGCATTCTAGGCCTTCTCTATCAAGCTTCTCACAACTTTTCCAAAATCTTCCCTTTATCCATTTAAAAAGCTTTTCCAACATGTTTGGTATTTGCAAACTGTTTTTCCAACTAGGGCTTTGTCTTAGCATAATAGTCCTGTGTTGATTGGGCATTTAATTGATTTTGAAATCTGGTCCCTCTATTAACTTCTGTGCTTCATCTTCAGCTTTTTCTGCTCACCAACAGTAAGATGGCTTCTTCATAAAGAGACTTCTTTCACATTGGTTTCAGCTGTTTGTTAATTTCTCTGAGCTTTTCAGTATCCTCCTGTAGAACATCGCTGTAATTTAGGAATAATTATCCAATTTCATTATCCTTATATTTACAAATCTCTCTGTACATTTCAAATGCCTGAATCATTGCAACATCCAGTACAGTCCCCTCTGCCTACATGCCATCTCACTTCACTGGTGAACAGTTAACAATTGGACTGCCATCTTGTGCCAGGAGCCATCTACTGCACACCTCCTACCACCAAGAATAGGAGTCTCATAACCAACTCGGCTGTGAGTGATTAAGTCCCCAAACCTTATCTTAACCTGCTTTCTCGGACCATTTTTGGTACCAACTGTTATAAGTTGGGTTCTCTGGGAAGGAGATTCTGAGATGGAGTTAGAATTGCAAAAAGTTTATTGGGGAATAATACCTGTGGAAGGAAAAGGGGACAAATGAGGATTGACTGAACAGGGAGAGCCATCAGAATGGGATAGAGAACCGAGAAAGTCTCTGCCAACCCAACAAGGGGCTCTGGGGCAAAGGTCATCTATTAGAGGAGTCTGAACTTGGATAGAAATCAGAGGCCTTTGCATCATTGCCTTCCTTGCCTCATCATTAGCTAGGGCGTGAGGTTGCCAGATAAAATATAGGATACCCAGTTAAATTTAAATTTCAGAAAAACACTTCTTAAAAAATTGTTACTTTTTAGCAAAAGTGCCCCATGCAATATTTGGGACCAAATAATATTTGTTGTTTATATGAAATTCATATTGAACTAGGAAGTCTGTATTTTTATTGACTACTTTTGGCAACTCTAGCTGGAGGCCACCCCAAGAAGTGAATGGCTTCAGCTACCACTCATTCCTCAGTCATTATGTGGGAGCCACTCTCCAGTGATATCTTGGTTTGAAAGTGAGGTAGACCTTGAAGGTGTGGAGTGCTGGAAGCTCTCTGCTAACAGCACGCCTCATGGCTGTGTAGAAGTTCTCTGCATCTGCCACATTTATTTCCAGTGTAACTGCTGTCTCCTTTGCTAGGTGTCAGCCTAGTGAAGGTGAGAAAACTGTCCCTAATGTTTATTGTCGTAGGCACAGTACCTAATGGTGTGCTTGCCTCATGGTAGATGCTTAGTTATTACTTGTAAAATTGAGTTTTGCTTATGCTTCAGGGAACTGGGGGGTATTTAAGGGGGATTGAAAGGGGCCCTTGTTCTGCCTCAGAATCCTGCTCAGTGGGCTGCTCACACTTTGCAGCTTTTCATGCTGGGTGTGCAGTAGAAACAGGTGACAGATGGAAGATCAACTTTAAGCTGGAGGGTCTGGGGTTAGGGCCACTAAATCAGAGGACAGAGCCAATTGTCTAAGGAATCAGCAAAATTCTAAGTAAAAGAGGGTCTAACTGAGAAATTTCAAGAAAGACTTTGTATATGAAGGTTGGTATTTGAGGCCTATGTCTTTTTGCCTTCATCTATATGTCCCACAGAAGACTCAACCTCAACATACTCCGAACAGAACTCATTATCTTTAATTCCAGTAGGACTCTTCCACCATGCTCCTTCTGTCCGAAAGCTAGAAAATCTTGCCCCATCCACCTCCAGTATTCAGTAGCCAACTGTCCAGCAAGTTCTGTGGGTTCTGCCTCATTTTATTTGACAGCTATCTCATTTTCTCTGTCCCCACTGCTGAACTTCTAGTTTGGATCTTCATCATCTCTTACCAAGATAGAGAAGGCCAATTGGCTCCATGCCTCTGGTATAGCCCCTCTCCAATTCACCTTCCATACTTTCGGAAGGTGTTTAGATTTAAATAAAATAAATAGCATTTCGATGTCTGAGAGATTTCAAACAGAGTTGAGAGGTTATCCTGGAGTTTATTCTTACAAATTATAAGGATATCCTTTTTTTAGTTTATGAAGTATTAGAGTGGCTGGAGGGAAGTATCTAAAACTGTAGAGCTGTGTCCCAGTAGCCTTGTTTCTTGAAGATGATTGTATAATGATATAGTTTTTACTATGTGACTGCGTGATTGTGAAAAGCTTGTGTCTGATGCTCCTTTTATCTAGGATATGGACAGTTGAGACAAAAATATGGTTGAAAATAAACAAATAATAGGTGGGACAAAGGTTAAAATGAATTGGTTAGATGGAAATACTAGTTGTGAATGAGAGGGAGGGGTAAGGGGTATGGTATGTATGAGTTTTTTTTTTTCTTTGTATTTCTTTTTCTGGAGAAAAGGCAAATGTTCTAAAAAATGATCATGGTGATGAATACGTAACTATGTGATGACATTGTGAGCCATTGGCTGTACACTGTATATAAAATGTTTGTATGTTAAGTTTTCTCGATAAAAATAAAATTTAAAAAAACTTTTAAAATAAATCATATCAAATCATATTATTATCTTTCCTCAAATCCCTCAATAGCATCTCCTTTTTTCAGAATCAAGTTCAAACTTAAGTCTATTTATCTGCTTTCCAGAAAGATTCTTATTCTGCTTTTAGGTGTGCAAGTCTGATGATGTCACACACTTAATTTACATATGTCATTAGTTCTCCTTTACCATTAGAATAAAGCTCAGCCTTCTTGGCATGGACTACAAGGCCCTCCCCAGTCTGGACCTGCCTTAATTCATGCCATATCCTCCTTCACTGCTATGTTGTGATTCACCATCTCATGCACACATTATGCTCCACCATGTCTGTGTGTCTTTGTTCTGCTCCCTCTGCCTATAATCATTCTTCCGGTACCCTTCTCATTGCCTAGACCTCTGCATTTCTGGAAACTTTCATGTGATACCCACTATTTTAGGATCAGGTTAAAATGCAGATGCTGATTCAATGGGCCTGGAAGGGGCCCCAGATTCAGCTCCTTCTCACAAGCTGATGTGCTGGTCCATGAACCACAGCTAGAGTAGCAAAGGTCTAGACAGTATGTGTCTTTCAAAGGTCAGGGAAGGGTTTTCATCTCCCCGAAGCCTTCGCTGAGCCCTCCAGGAAGGACTGACCACTTGTTTCTTCCTGTGCTACAGCTCCCTATGAACTTTATCATAACATGGGTAACATTTTATTGCATTCTTACTCAAGTCTCTGTCTTCTTTAGCTAGCATAGGGAGGGGCCATGTTTTCGTCATCCTTGGATGGCCAACCCTCTGCACGGTGCCTGGCGTGTGGTACGCATTCACTAAAAGCTTTTTGAATGAAAGAGTATAGAGTAATCCTCAGGAAAACAAGAGGTATATGTACATTTAGGATCCTTTTTCCCTTCACCTTTTTTGGTGTGAGACTTGAGTATACTAAATTAGAATTCATTTGGTTGCAAATGTCAGAGACCCAAGTCAAATTTGCTTTCTCAGACTGGCTCATGTAGCTGGGAGGGTATACTGAGGAGCTCACAGAATTGAAGAAAGAGATGGACAATAAGGCTTCAAGAGTGCAGGACCTAGAGACTCTAGAGATCTCAGTCACAGGAAACTTGTTGGCCTTTTTTTCCTTTGGAGGTGCCATTGGCTGACTCAGCCTGAGCTGCCTTCTGTGCATCTTTCATCTCTACTGGTTTCTGCTTCTTTTTGTATTGGCCTTTTCATCTCTTGCTGCAGAAAAGCCTATTGCAAGTCGTAGGGCTCGGGGCCCTCAGCAGACCCAAATTAGCATCATAGCTAAGAAAAGTCTTGTGCTCACCAATAGGACCACAGCAGGGTGTTTGGGTGACAAATGGCACTGAGTGACAGAAGGTAGTGTGTGTGGTAGGGAGAGGGGCTGGGTGTGGGTGGGGAGGTCTTGCTACGCTAACAAGTATAGCTGTCGTAGTCAACTAAACTACCTGCAGCTCAGAAAAACCAGCGTCAACATAGAGTGGGGGGAGACCGGAGGGAGACAGATGGGCCGAAAGATGGGCTGACTTAATCTCCTCCCTTCTACCTCCCACTAGTGGCAAGTACTGGTACATTTCGTGCAGTGCTTACTTGTAGCACTATAGAAGCCTTACAGTAGCAAGACATGACTTTTGAACCAGTTACTTAGCTTTGGTTTTCTCATCTATAAAATATGACTGATTAATACTACCCACCTTGCAGAGGTGTTATGAGGTTTTAAACAGAATCATGCAAGCAAAGCACTAGGCTTTACTGAGTTTCAGCTACGAGCAAGCACTGCAAGGTAGAGACCATTGTTCCAGCTTTACAGATGTTCTGCAAGGTTAAGTAACTGCCCTATATCTTGTAAGTTGCTGTAATCAGAGCTGGGTTTTGAACTCAGTCCATCTGATTTCTGGGTCTGTGCTCTTTTCACTAGATCCATAACTATGTCCTCTTTACCGGTGTTCAAGGTAGAGAGGGGTGATTTCTCCTTACACATCCGTCTGTTATTGCACAGGAGTACAGTCTGGTTACAACTCCTCTGCGGGTCATGGGGAAGGTGGGGAGAGAATGAAACGTCATTTGCCAAAGGCCACACACAGTCATTCCACTATTAGAACTAAGTCTTTACCTCTAAAGGGAACTACAAATGAGGGGAAACTCCAGGGAGCACATTTTTTATACTAGCAAAGGTTACCTAAAACAAATGGTTCTCCATGAAAAGGAAAAAAAAAAAAATGCTGTATGGAACCTTTAAATACATAATTTTCTCCTGACCTCTTTTCAGGTGATTTGCTTTGCAGTTGCTCTATTGACAGTTTTAAAACTCTGAACCAACTCCCTCCCCATGTCACTACTTAATATCAATCCTTTCGCTGGCTAAAGAAATACAGAGTAACTTTAATATTAGCCTAAGCAAAAACATAGCAGGATTAACTGGCTGCTACAAAGAAATAATCTAATGCACACATAAATGAACGAGAAAAGCTTGGGGGACTATGCTTTCGTTTATATGCACACACCAGACTTTCTTCAGGTACATAATCTGCATAGAAGTAATAAGCCTTAAGCCATTTTTATTTATTTCAGTTACTCTTTCTGTCTGTCAAGGATCTTTTTGGGCTAGAATATAGCATATCTGGTCCACTTTGGCTAATAAATCTATTATTATCTCATTCTTGTAATTAACATTGAAGTGAAACTAGCAACAAAAGAAAAACAAGAAACAACAACATAAAAGGGAAAAACACCAATGTTTTTCTCCCTTAAATGTTGTTCTATGATTATTTTTACAGGACTACATTTTACAACTCTTTTGGCTTTATCCTTACCTTACTGCAGTAGCCACAATGAAAAAAACAGATTGAAAATGAACACACACACGCTCCTGCTAAATTTCTTTAGCCCCTCTGGTCAGTTTTGAATTCGTTTTTGGAAAGCTCTAAGATGAGTGATCTGACACTGTGACTCTTGGGTACACGAAAAAATAACAATAGCTATCATTTCCCAGCCATGCAACAGGGGATAGGCAGTGGTCAAGAGCTTATGTATATCAAATCACTTGATTCTTATGCCCATTTTATAGATAAGGGAATCTAGGCTTAGGTTATCTTGCCCGATATCACCCAACTAGTAACTGGGGGAACTGTAGATTGTAATCCAGACAATGATAAAGAAGCAGTCGTTAGTAGTTAATAGTTTCTTACACATGTACAATCTTCCAGGACTCTTGTAAATGCTTTACATGTATTAACCCATTTAAACTCTACAAAAGCTCTGAGAGGTAGGAACGATAAATACTCTAATTTACTGAAGGGTTTACTAAGCAAGGGATATCCCCGATATCCATAGTTCAAAAGCCTGTGCTTTAGGTAGCATCTTCCTAGGTGGACACTCTTCCATCTTTGGGCTTTATTTCATTATTATTCTCTTTTGAGTGTGTCTACTACTGCCCCCCCACCAAGAATATCACCATGTCCCTGCTAGTAAGAAAGGGAAATCTGATTCAGTGGTTAGTTGGATAAATTTTATTGTGACCTAGTCTGATTATTAGATTAGAAAATATTTACATTTAGCTACACTTTAGTCATTACTGGAGGAGAGGGTTGCAGAAATTAAACCAGAAGGGCATCTTTCTAGATAAAAGAAGCAGGACCATACTCAATATTTCCTACCAAAACTTCAATCTCAACTCTTCTGCCAGGGAGTTATGCTGTTGAGAGAAAATCACTGAGGATGCACAGGTCATGCCACCTTCTCTGGGGCAATTTTCTGCTGTGAGATGTCAAAGAAGCCATGCACAGGGTAGGCTCAGGCCAAAGGGATCTTTAAAGTCCTTTCCAAGTAAAAATTCTGTACATTTGGGAGGAGCAGGGGCCTAAGGGATCAGGCTGCCCAGCCAATACTTGAGTAGCCTAGGCACTTCTCTGGCTATTAAGAGGAGGTCATTGCCCCTTGTCAATGTTGAAGGCCAGTGCATACCAGTGCTGGTTATATTTACACAAAGGCTAAAATTAGCTGGCATGCTCTCCTGGCAACTGGAAGGATATAAAGCTCCTAATTTATCTAGTAGTGCTAATTTTGGCAAAACCAAAAATGGTCCTTCTGCTGTTCTCAGTGGAGAGGCATTTGACAACAATAACATCCTTTTCCTTCCTTTTCTTCTCTACATTTTAGGGAATTTCAATATAAATCCAGGCTGACTTTGGCCCAGGACAAATGCCTACAAACATGGAAGTCTATTGGGAATCCTGTAGGCAGGAGAGTTTAGTGACTCCTTTGGGTTAGAAATAGACAAAAAATAAAATAAAGTATAATACAAACACGTTACAGTTTTCCATCAATGCAGGAAGGGCAGTGGGCCCAAAAAGGCACCAGCTGGGGACTGGCACTGTGCCATGGGGTCATTCAGGAGAAGGGGTGAGTGAGGGCCTGGATGCCAGGGGAAATGCATCCCAGGTAGACGCAAACCTAGATCCGGGGTGGAATTGTGAATCTCTTCACCTCTTCGAAGAGCCCAGTCTATACTGAAGAAGAGTGAAACTACATGGGCTCAATATGAAAGGAAGCTGTGATCAGTGAGTGATGCCTACCGAGAAGTACCATCAGAAGGTTTGACAGGTATTTGTGATACATCCAAATGGCCACTGATTGAGAGAGAGAAGGGTAATGAGAGGACTCAAACACACCTGGGTTGGAGCTATATGGTCTCCCCGAGCAGGCTTTGAAGGGAGCAGGGAGTTGCCTTGACTTTACCCGTCAACCCTAGACTTGTCCTGAAAAACTTTATCATGGAATCCAGTGATAGCAAAACTTAAATTGAGAACCTGGTAGCTAGGATGGCTAAAATGAATAAATAGAGAAGATATGAAAGGAACATTGTCTGGACATCTGAGTGAAACTTTAATAAAGTGTAATAATTGTCATATTAGGGGTGTTAGAGAAATAGGCTGGGAAAGGAAAGAAAATCATCTTTCATTAAGGGATTTAAAAAATATATGTCTAAAAATGAAACTGCCTATCTTTCTATTATTGGCCTTTCTTTATTTATAGGTGCTGCTTTAAAATTAAGGGCTTTACTCTTTGAAATATAATTTATTTCTCCCTCCCTCCCAATTTGCCCTTCATGCAATGAATTTATGGTGTCTCTTGACATTTATTTGTGTTTGCATGCTTGCACATTTGCATGTTTTCAAAGAGTCAAATTTATCAATCTATTCCTTTATGGCTGAGTTTGGGTGCCAAACTAAGAGAGGTAGGTCTGATGGCTTTTTCTAGTACTCTTTTTGGAATCATTTTCTCATTTAAATCTTTGGACTCTCCATAATTAATTTTGGTATATGGTTTGAGGCCCATTGAGTCAACTTTATTTTTGATCAGCTTGGCCGTCCATTTCTCTGAACTTTATTTTTGAATATATTTTTCCTCCTAATATGAAACACTTCTTTAGCTATTTATACTAAATTTCTCAATTTATTTGGATTTCTAGCAGGGCTTTTTGTTTGGAAATACTGATTTGTTTATTAATTCGTGTAACACACTGCTTAAATTATTGCAGCTTCAAAATATGCACTGATAGCCACTCATTGCTTTCTTTTTTTCAGAATGCCCTTGGAAAATTTTTATTTTTTCCATATGAACTTTAGAATTAGCTTGTTTAGTTTCAAACAATTCCTATAGATAATTTTACTAGGGAGAGTTTCAAAATTATAGGTTAACTTTGGGGTAACTATTATTTTTATGGCTTGAGGTTTCCTATCCGACGGCAAAGCATGCTTCTCCATATCTTAGAGTGTTCTTGTATGTCCTTCCAAAGTGTTTAAAGTGTTATTATACATTCTGTTGATAATAAAGTTTATTCTATTATGCATCCTCATTTTATGCATTGTTTTAATGATCAAGTTTGTTATTCTTGTTGTTACTGCATCCTTGTTGCTACTGTTATGCTTACTAAGGGATGGTTGTATGTATATATGAAGGATTGAGTTTTGTACTTTATTTTGGACCTAGATAGCATAATTAATTATTTCTATTTTCATAGGTTTCCAGTTGAATTTCTTGAGATTTCCAGTTTTAAACTATTATATCATCTAAAATAACGACATATTTACTTCCAGCTTTTCAATCTTTATACTCCATATTTCCTTATAAATTCTATTGGGTAGCACATCTAGAATAGTGTTAGTTAAGAGTGGTGATGACGGAAAACCTAGTCTTTTTCTTAACCTTATTGAGAAGGTTTTAGTGTTTCCCCATTAATTATGATGTTGACCTTGGTCTGATATAGATTTATCATTTTATTCTATTCTAATAAAAGTTTTATTTTTTTATCAAGAGGGGATGTTGAATTTCATCAACTACCTTTCCTTGCTCTAAGGACATGGTTATATTATTTTTGCTTTAGATTTATCAATTTAATAAGTTATAAGAATATATTTTAAAATATTAAACCATTCCTATGTGCCCAGAATAAACCTTCTTTGGTCATGGAGTATTTAATGAGTTGGGGGATTTAGATAGTGCTTACATTTCCAGGGGTAGGAACTTTTAATTTTCTGATTCTAGTTTTTAATTTCTAGTTTTCTTGCATTGGGATTAGAGAATGCTTTCTGGACTATTTCTACTTTTTGAACTTTACCGATTTTTTGTTTAAGGCCAAATATAAGGTGAATTTTTATTACTGCATCATGGAAACTTGAAATTAAGATTTATCCTAGTTTACAGGATATTTACATTTAAATATATTTTAGGTATTCTTTTATATTCTTATCTTCCCCTCAACTGATATTCAGTGACTGAGAAAAGAGAATTAAAGTTTCTTACTACTGCTGTGTATCTTTCTATTTTTCCTTCATTTCCTGTCTTTGGCCTTATGAATGCTAATGCATTGTTACTTAGTGCAGTGCCATTCATAACTATTAGATAGTCACATCACACTCTCTATCATTATAAAGTGCACTTGCAGTCCTATTTAATTATATTTTATTCCAAATTTAGTCTTGCTTGATATGAAGGTCATAACTATTGTTTTCGTTATGTTTACATTTTTCCTGGTATGCATTTGCCTATCCTTTTATTTTCAAACTTTTTGGTCATTTTATTTTAATATTTTTCTTATAAACAATATAGTTGGATCTTTCTCTTAGGACCAATCTGATTGTCTTATCTTTTAAAAGATGATTTTGACCCATTCACAATTATCAATATAACTGATATCTTTGAATTAGATCCTTCATGTTCCTTTTTTTGTATGTGGCAGGCAGAATAATAGATTTATGCTTCCTGTTTTTAGAGCTTAATAAAAAATATGCTTTCCATGGTGCATGATGCATTCTCTTCGCTTTGTTTTATTTGTCTATCTCAGGTTAATGCCATGGTGTTTTGATTATTTTCACTTACTAATAAGTCTTAATATCTAATACCAAAAGTCCTCCAATTTACCGTATTCTTTTTATTTATTTATTTTTGCTGACTATCTAGTGAATTGCATCTCAGTTCAAATGTCAAGTAAATACATACACACATACATACATATGTAAATATATGGCGTCCTGAGCCCCTAATCACAGGGGTTTTCTATTGCTTCTGTGAGTTCATGTAGGTTACGGTATTTTTCAGAAACTGGGTCTACATCAGTTTCCACACTTCACTTCTCTACTCCTGATCAAATTAATCTAAATCCGAAGACAAAGCAGGGATTCCTTACACAAGAACAGCAGAGAGGACAGCAGAGCTCTTCTGGCTGCTTGTTAAAAGCAGTATTCCAGAAACAATCACAGAGGGATCAGACTTTCAGACTCACCCAAGGGTATGGTGAGCCATGAAACTCACCTGCAGCTTTGAAATAACTACCTCAGCTGCTTTGCTACAATGAAATGATTTGCAGCCCTAACAGCTGGGCTTTAAATTCCAGCTCTTCCACTTACTATGTAACCTGGGATAAATCATCCAACTTCACTCAGTTTCTTGTCTATAAAATGGGGATATTTTTTGCCTGTATGACAGATCATTTTAATATAATTATATATATCAGAGGACAAAGAGGCAGAATGTGGTGTGGAGAGAATGTGTGTGATGTAGGTAACATTCAAAGTTACAGTGAAAATTGCTAGTTGCTCAGGGGCAGAATTAGAGCTCACCACAGGAAACCAAGCCCCAAGATTGACCATGGATAGGTCAACATGGCAGGGGTTAGGAAGAGATTTAGTCCAATGGTTATGTGGTGGGAAGCACTGTGCACAGAGACAGTAGAACATACATATATGGCACAGAAAATTATCTGGTCAAGGGGAAGAGACATCGATGCAAAAGAAAGAGCCAAATCCTGAGTAAGATGGGAAAGAGGGGAAGGAGGCTAGACATTTCTTTATTTGAACCAGAAAGCAGGAAGAGCAATTAGGGGCAGATGTAGTTGGGTTAGTTAAATTGATCATGGGCTCATAAGGGAGTTGGGAAGATGAAGGAGTTCCCACTCAGTGATTTTTCTTTTTCTCAATGTAGCATGAGATCATTTCATCAGCTGAATGTAAGGGTGTAGGAGTGCTGAGAAGTGAGGGTTGATATGGTAACTTTAACCAACCCGCCCTCTTGCATGATCCAGGGGTAGAGACAAGGCTTTGCCATTTTAAAGTCATGAAGTGTAGCATGTGTCTGAAATAATTCCCTCATTCTTGATCTGCTCTGTCTCCCCAATTTCCCTTTTTCCTCCTACAACCCTTCTTTATTCTATCCTATTCAACATTCTCATGCCCCTCTATCAGTTAATTATACTCTTTTTCATATGCCTCCACCCTTCTGCCATTTCTTATTCCTGCAAATTGTTTCCTCAGATTTCAGCAGATTTGTTTTTAGTATCTTATACAATATAGTTTGGGATTAATTGAGTATATTTTATTATTCCATATTATCTCCCGTGTTGGCTTTTTAGCTAAAATTCTTTGTGTCTTTATTTTAGTAGTTGTTTTAGGGTTTATAGAACTCATATTTAACTGATCACAGTCTAACTTTAAGTGATAATATGCCAATTTATGTATGGTATAAGAACCTTATAATGATATATTTCCATTATTTACAATTCCTGCCTTTATGTTATAATTTTCAAATGCATGCACACACACACACACATACTTGTTATAAAGTCCACACTATGTTATTAATTTCATTTAAAAATATCTTTTAAGGAGATTTAAGTGATAAGGAAAACATATTTACCCATGTAGTTATCATTTTCAAAGCTCTTTTTTTAACTTTTTTATTTTATAATATAACATATACGAAGCAAAGAAAGAAAAAAGCAATAGTTTCCAAGAACTCTTCAACAAGTAGTTACAAAACAGATCCCACATACCATCATCTCAGATTTTCCCCTCTAGCTGCTGCAGAACATTGGAGGCTAGAAGGAATATATATATTTTTTCATTGCTTTTTTCTTTTCATTTTTGTGAAAAATAGCAAATATACAAAAAAGCAATAAACTTCAAAGTACAGCACAACAATTACTTGTAAAACAGAGTTCAGAGTTTGGATGGGTTACAATTCCAGAATTTTAGGGTTTTACTTCTAGCTGTGCTAAGATACTGGAGACTAAAAGAGATATCAATATAATGATTCAGCAGTCATACTCATTTGTTAAACTCTACTTTCTCTGTATTACTCCATCATCACCTTTGATCTTTCTCCCACTTTTTAAGGGTATTTGGGCTATGCCCATTATATCTTTTTCATGTTGAAAGGGCTTTCAATAATAAGGAGTTCGGTGATGGGACTAGCTGATGTTCTGGAAAGGCTGGCACCTTGGTTTCAGGATTTATCTGCTCCAGGGACCCATCTGGAGGTTGTAGGTTTCTGGAAAGTTACCCTAGTGCATGCAACCTTTGTAGACTCTTATATATTGCCCTAGGTGTTCTTTAGGATTGGCTGGAATGGTTTTGGTTGGGGTTTGGCAAGTTATGATGGTAACAATGTCTGAGGTTTGCATAAGAGCAAACTCCAGAGTAGCCTCTCAACTCTATTTCAACTCTCTCAGCCACTAATAACTTATTAGTTACGTGTTTTTTTCCCCCATTTTCATCAGGATGTTTCAAAGCTCTTTTTTCCTTGGGTAGATCTGTATTTCCATCTGTTATCATTTTCCTTATCATTTTTGTACTGTGGTTGTGTTGGCAATAGATTATTTCAAGTTTTCTATTTCTGAAAAAGTCCTTATTTCACCTTTGTTTTTGAAATATATTTTCTTTGGGCATAAAATTCTTTAAAGATGTTGCTCCACTGTCTTCTTGCTTGCTCTGTTTCTGATGAAAAATCTGCTCTCATCCTTATCTTTGTTCCCTGTATGTAATGTCTCTTTTTTTCTCAGGCTGCTTTAAAAACTTTCCTTTTGTCATTGATTTGAGCAATTTTATTATAGTGACCCTTGGTATGCCTTTTAAATATTTCTTGTGCTTGGGTTTGTTGACATTCTTGTATCTGTCGGTTTATAGCTTTCATCAAATTTGGAATATTTCAGCCATTATTTCTTCAAATCATTTTTCTGTCCCTCCCTTCCTTCAGGGTCTCTATATTTATATTAGGCCATCTGAAGTGTCCTACAGCTCAATGATGTTTTGCTCATTTAAAAAATTCTCTTTTTTCTCATGTAGTTCATTTTATACAGGGTCTAATTGTATGCCTTCAAATTCACTAATCTTTTCTTCTGCGATGTCTGATCTGCTGTTAATTCCATCTGATGTATTTTGCATTTCAAACTCAGTAGTTTTCATCCCCAGAAGTTCAATTTGAATCCTTTTTCCATGTATTTACTTAATTTGTTGAACATATGGACTGTAGTTCTAATTACTGTTTTAATGTCCTTGATAATTAATTCTATAATTACTGTAAGTTCTGGGTTGGTTTTAGTTAATTGTTTTTTATCCTCATTATGAGTTGTATTTTCCTGCTTCTTTGCATGCTTGGTGTGATGGTTCGGGGCTATATTACCCAGAAAAACATGTTCCTAAATTTAATCCATTTCTGTGGGTGTGGACTGATTGGAAATAAGATCTCTTCAAGATGCTACTTCAATTAAGGTGTGGCCTGATTGAATTAGGTTGGGCTTTAATCCAGATTACAGGAGTCCTTTATAAATTTAGTGAAAGTCAGACACAAAAGCCAGAGGGAGCAGCCAGAAGCTGAAGTTCGATGGAACCTGGAAGAGAAGGGAGAGACCAGGAGAGCCTCTCATGTGCATCGCCATGTGACAGAGGAGCCAAGGAACAGAGATCACCAGCAGCCAGCCCCACAACACCAGTGTTCAGGAAGAAAGTACTGTCTCGATCATGACTTGGTTTGGACTTCTCTTAGCCTCAAAACTGTGACCCAATAAACTCCCATTGTTTAAGCCAACCAATTGCATGGTATTTGCTTTAGCAGCAAGGAAAATGAAACACTTGGTACTTTTTGATTGGATGCCAGACACAAATTTTACTTTGCTGGGTGCTAAATATTTTTATATTCCTAAAAATATCTTGAGTATTTTTCAGGGATCCAGTTATTTGGAAATATTTTGATCCTTTTGGACCTTGTTTTAAATATTTTGTTACGCAGGATGAGAGCATTGCTCAGCAAGGACTGCTTTTTCTCCACTATTAAAATGAGATTGTTCTGTGTGTTTTACCCAATGCTCCATGAATCATGAAGTTTTCCCATCTGGCTTATGGGAAAAGATAATTTCCCATTATCTTTTGGAAGATCTTTTGGAAAAGTTCTTCCCCCAGCATCATGTCATTTCTTCCCATGAATGTAAGACTTGAGGGGACTCTCTTAGGGTCTTCACAGTGCCCTCTGTGTGCTGCTCTCTCCTCTCCGGTATCTGTTCTGTGAACTCTTGCTGCCTTGGTCTCTCAGACTCTCAGCCCCCATCTTCGATCCAGGGAGCCTTCCAGACTCTGCTTGCATTTTTCTTCACACAACCAAAGCCTGCGAACTTTCTCAAGGCAGTAAGCTGGGACTGTCATAGGGCTCACCTTGTTTGTTCCTGGCTCTAGATATTCTTTACTGTTTGATGTCCAGTGCCTTAAAAACTGTCATTTCATATATTTCATTCCATTTTTGGTTGTTTCATGAGGGAGGATAAATCGGGTCCCTGTTACTCCACATTGGCCAGAATCAGAAGTGCCAATCTAATTTTTAAATATTACCAAGAGGCAGCTGTTATGGGACTCAAATGGCTATGAGCTGTCTCAGCTACTGAAGGAGCCCTTGGCAGTATTTGTCCGGAGGGGCAGCTAATGATGGCTCCAAACCCCTTTCCCGGAGGACTCAGTTTCCCCCTACAAATCATTGCTCTGTTGTGCTCATTTTGAGCTCAGCTTGGATGAAGGCAATCACTCAGCTGAGCTGCTGCTTTATTTAGAAATAGCAAATTACTGCAGATTTACAAAGACACTGTCTACCAACCCCCTTTGAGAATTTAAAGGGAATGATAAGGTTCAAAGAGTATCAGCCAGCATCAATCAGCAAAGACCCAAGTCATGTCTGAAGTATTGAAAGATAAGGGTCAGCAACTCATAGGCTTCTGAGCCAAAATGAGGTTCACATTTAATGTAAATAAGAATTAGTCTGTGATCCTGCAGTTTTGTTTCCTGACCTGGAGCCTCCTACAAAAATAGAAATGTCAGTGCCACGTGGTGGTGGAGTGTGCCAACTGATATTGTGACCTGAAGGACCAAGAAGGCGCTGGTTCCACGGCCAGCTGGCAGGCTGCCACTGCCAGTGGGAAAATCGTTGCTGTGTGATAAGACGGCGACAAATGCTTCCCTGCGGCTGCGATTAAAGCGGGGTTTGCACTGTGAGAATAGTGCTTCGAGCTTCACATAGCAGTCATTTTTACTAAATATTCATACGCTTATTTATACTTTCTGGGCCCTTGTCTGAAATCAGGGCATTTAGAATTTTAGACACAAATTATTTCCCTTTATGGAAAGAAAAGTGGACACAGGCATAGAGGAGTATATTTAGGGGTTGAGAAAGGGATGACATGATTCTGTACTCTTTCTTTTGAGCTGTCTATTTTCCCTGCATGATTAGTAGAAGGGAGTTGATAGTTTTGTAAGGCATGTATCATCATAAATGCCAATCCCAAGGGGCTGTATGTTTCCTAACCCAGCAATCCATAAATGTGTGTTGAGTAAATGAATATATAAATGAATAATCTATAAAAACAGTGTGATGGCCTTCAGGGCAGAGACTAAAAGTTGTCTTTGAAACCACAGCATCTAGCAGAGCTCCTGGCACATAGGCGGAACTCAAATACATGTTTTTTAAGTTATTTAATGAGAAAGGAAGGAAGGAAAGAAGGCAGGAGGGTGGGAAGGAAGGGAGAGAGGGTCTGAAAATAGACAAGTGGGTTGGTCACCTCACTTCCCCGGACCAATGCACCTGGCTGCCAGCTTTGTTTGCCTTCTCCAGCTGTTTCTTACACCTGTTTTGGGGCCATAAAATCTCAGGCCTTTATGTTGACCCACTCTACAATTTGTTAGCCCTTTGTAACTTACAAAGTATCTCAATAGCTTCCAAGTGGCACTGGCCACTAGGAAAATTCAAAATTTACTTTCGGAGGGATCTTTACTATATTCATTTCCTAGGGTTGCCATAAGAAATTATCACAAACTATGTGGCTTAAAAGACCAGAAATTTATTCTGGGGGCTAGAAGTTGGATATCGAGGTGCTGGCAGGGCCACATTCCCTGGTCCTCCCTTGCCTCTTTCAGCTTCTGGTAGCCCAGCCAATCTGTGGCTTGTGGCAGACGAACTCTTATCTCTGCCTCTGTTTTCACATGGCCTTCTTCCCTCTGTGCCTGTCTCTGTGTCTCTTCTCTTCTTCTATGGATGCTGGCCATATCCGATGAGGGCTCACCTTAATCCAGTATGACCTCCTTTTGACTAATTACATCTGCAAAGACCCTATTTCCAAAACGGGTCACATGCAACAGGTATGAGGCTTAGGACTTGAACGTATCTTTTTTCCGGCCCACAACATCCACCATGTGGGCTTGCTTTCTGATCCTTTCTGGTCACAGCTGCACACATCCCCTAGAGTGTTCCTGTCAGCATCCTTTGGCTTCCACATCCAGCTCTACATTCACATGGAGTTCCATTCTTACTTACATCAACACAGCAATGTAGGGGATTAAGGCTTTAAGGATTGCAATGAAAACTGAAAATTGTTATGGCACACTGGTAGGACATTGGAAGAGGACTGTATGCATTTTATCCCCCTTCAAATGGCCCCCGATGAAGTCAGTAAAAAATAAAAATTCTCTCTAGATCTCTCCTATATGTAACAGACTAGAGGCCAGTTTGAGAGTCAAGACTGTTGGTCCATCTCATTTCTGCCTCCAACTAGCTGTGTAAATGTGGGTAAGTCTTTTCTCGCCTTCAGTCCTTGGTTTGCACGTGGAGATAATGGGAAGGTTGTGTAGGGGCTCCTGGGTCCTTCCCAGCAGTGGCTCTTCTATAATTCTATAAAGACAGCCCCAATCCCACTGGTGGTGCTGAAACCCTAGAACTCACTGCTTCAAGAGGAGACTGAGATGAGGGACGTTCCTCAGCCATTGTCCCCAAGCTGGCCCTATTTGTTTTTGTCAAACTCAGCAAACTGTGTTGTGCTTTGGAGAGAGAGAAGATGCCCAGTGAAAAACTAAGGAGTAGACCATACAACCTTACAGTCACAGTCCTTTGAGCCTATGGTGGTGCTTCCTGCCCTGCTCTGCCTTCTCACTGTGGACATTAATACCTTCACCTATACACTTAGCTCCAGCTAGTCCCCTCAGCCAAAGTAGGAATTTCTCTGGTTTAGATACAAAGCCTGGTATGACTCTTGGATGATAATAATAAAAAAAAAAAAAAAAAAGGATGATTTTTCAGATTGAATCTAGATCTACAAGTTCAGGAGTACAAGAAACACCACATTTCTGCATCTTCTTTAAAATGATAATAAATCTATATTATCCTCATTCTCCCAAGCTATGGGAAATCCATTTTAGTTACTATTGAGTCTCCACCTTGCTTACCTTTGGGCAAAATATTCTTGGGTCTTCCAGTGCCAAAGCATTAGAATGGCCCTTTTACTAATTGATTTACTCTGTTGCCTGCAGATACCTTCTTTGTCCCAGCTGAAATGGTCCCTTCATGTCTGGTATCACTGTTGCCTAAGTAATGGTTCCATGATCCAACCTCCCTGGGCCACCATGCAATCAGCCCGTCTGAAAATTTGCTACCTGGGGTTCTGCCAAAGAATAGGATGTGTCCCAAAACCTCCTTCTCAGTCTGGAAGAAAACTCTTTTTCCTCATGTCAAGTCATTCCTCACTCTCTATTCCCTTTGGGAATACCTATTCAATGAGGGTAGGCATTTAAAACTGGAGACTTCAAGCAATTTCTGCTTTAGACCTTCAGAAAAAAACAAAATCCTTGAGTTGGGGAAATAGTATGTGTATTAGTTTGGGTACAGCCTAAGTTTCTGCAAGAAAGACAAGCAAAAGTGCAATGACTCGAAAAGCGGCCTGGAGGTAGGCCAGGGAGGGCAGCTGGACTGTATGTCCACCATATGCTCCTTTCCATTTTCTTGTCCCACCGTTCCCCAAGGTATTGTTACCATCTGCATTCTCAAAGCTGGGTCACCTCCATGCTTGTGATCCAGCCCACAGGACAGGGAAAAAGAGGAAGCCCAGGGCCAGTAACTGTTCTTTAAGGAGATGCCCTAGAAGTTACTTCACTTTTACTCATAAACCATTGACTGAACTAACTTGCAAGGCCCTACCTGGCTGCAAAGGAAATACAGTAGCAGAAAGAATTCTAACACTAACAAGAAGGAGAAAACATCATGAACAGCATTGTTCTTCTCCCATCATTATCGCGGGTATTACTAGCCCCTCGTTCTGTCAGATTTACATGTATTATTGATAGTCATTTCCAAAAATTCTACAAGAGAAGTATGGCCTTGTGTTATTTGGGGCTCCAAGGTGGCTTTTCACAGCGAAAATTTAGAGATGTCAAATTACTCTGTATGATTTGGGAGTAGAGTTGGCCACGAGAGAAATTTAGGTGATATTTAGAAGAGGGAAGTGAAGCAGCCGCTGTTTGTACACATCGAAGGCAAGTGAAGGTGCCAGGCATGGTGGCAGCTCATGCACACTGTCACCCATCTTCTGGCTCCCCTGTTGCTGTGGGGCAGCACCCAGGCACCCAGCAACTCCAGTCTCCATTGGCTTCTCCCCTTCAGCCTAACTGAGGCCTGGGCCAGGGGTGTGTGCAGCTCCCTGGTGAAGGGTACCAACTTCTCCTGCAGGTCACTCATGTCATCAAGGTTGGAGGTAGTTTGTCCTTGTGTATTCCAGTCCATGCACTTGGCTTCCAGTTTGTCCTTCTCTCCTCTTTTTTCCCATGTAGACTGTTAAGGCTTGACAATAGTTTTACATTGACTTCTCCCACAGACCCCACCATTGTGTAAGGTCTAAATTCTATAATTAATACTTTATCCTATGTCATTCATAGTCACTCTCCTTCTCTGATCAAATCTTGACTACTACAGACTCTGGTTACAAGTAATTAAAAAACTGCCTTCACATAGCCCAAGCATATAAAGGTAATTAATTTTAAGGATGTGGGAATGTCTCATGGAACACAAGGACTGGAAAACATTTGTGTCACAGGGAGAGGCAATATCTCCTGTATTAAAACCAACAACACAGCATATTCCATTCCCTAGCTTCCACACCATTTTGGAGCTCCCTCCAAATTCAAGCATTGTCTACACCCTCCTGCAGTCTGTCACTTCCCATAATTTTTCAGACCCCTGAAAACTGGGTTCTAATCTATCACCACACCAAAAGGAAGCATTTTCAAGTTCAAGGTAAGATCTTCACCCCCTCAGCTTACCTGAACCTTCGCCCTCTGAGTGGACTTGGTGATACACACCCAAGATCCCCGGTTAATGAAGGACATGCTGCTCCAACTCCAGGGAGTGATGAAAGCAGAGAGCCTTGCTGTGAGCCTCGACAACTCAGCCAAGGCCTTGCCTCTTTCAGGCTGCACACAACCAATTCAGATTGATGGGAGGGAGGATAAAAACCTGGCTCCATGGCCCACCTCGAATGGGCAGAGGTTCCTGTGGGGTAGGTCAAGGCTGCCATTGGGTCCAAATCGCTGCTAAACTTCACTCTTTACCTACTTGTGCCTCCATTCCTTCCTGTCATTTTACTTCCACAGGTGTTGAGCTAGAAGAGACTCCTCATTAAGAATCCTGTATGCTCTACTCTGTCTTAGAGTCTGCTGCCTGAGGAACCCAACTGGAGACACCTTCCTCTATAAATGCTCCTTTGGTTTCTGTGACTCCACTTTACCTTGGTCCTTCTCCCACTTCTCTTTTCAGTCCACATATGTTTCTTTGTCTGCTTTCACTCTTCTTTCTGCCTTTCCTAAATAGGAGCTTCTCATAGTTGAGTGTTCGACTCCATTTTTCTTTCTCATTTCTCTTGGCAGGTGAATTTACCTATTTCTATGGTTTCAAATTCCATCTATGTTGATGGATCCCCTACCACCCCATTTATGTATCCAGCCCTCTCTACTCTGTAGGTCCAATTTCCTCCTTGACATCTTCACTTGGATGACTTATAATCATCTCAAACTTGACATTTCCAAAACTAGAAAACTTTCTTCCCTTTGAAATCCATTTCTCTGTCAGAGATTTCCATGTCAGGAGACTGCATCCACCCCATTACTAATGTCAGAAACAAGCCTCCATCATGATTCTCCCGAGCCTTTGTCCTCTAGACAGTGGCACTGTCTGCCACTTCTAGCCAAAGTGATGTAGGTGATACAAAGGCTCCAAATTTTTTAGGCTTCTGCTTCCTGATTCCCCTATTAAAACAGTCTGAGAAGAGCTGTCTTTAGGTAAACAGGCGTTGAACATTAGCCATGAGCATGGCCCGGGTCAACTGTTCTTGAGTTTCTGAGGAAGGCATAGAAAAATGCAGCAGGTCCTTAATGCATCATTTTCATTTGATGATAAAATTTATTTTAGGGCATTAGGAATTGTTGCTGTTGATTATTTTATTTATGCTGAAAATGGACATATACATATAGTTAGTATTAATATAAATAATGTACATTAATGTTGGAGGAGGGA
Organism: Tamandua tetradactyla; assembly: GCF_023851605.1. Taxonomy (NCBI): domain Eukaryota; kingdom Metazoa; phylum Chordata; class Mammalia; order Pilosa; family Myrmecophagidae; genus Tamandua; species Tamandua tetradactyla. The sequence continues at coordinate 54,280,033 of NC_135339.1, forward strand.
CAACAGGGTTTTGCTTTGTCCACAGTCCTTACTTCTTAGGAATCAAGAATAAGAAAATATTACAGATTTACAGCATGAATGCAAGCAAACTAATGTACAGTGAAAACCATTTCTATAAACAATGTATTCAATCAAATATTTACTGAAAACCCCCATTGCACTAGGCATTCATGTGCTGTGAAAGGAGCTCACTGATGAATAAGACATGGCCCCCATGTTTTTACAAACAGTTAGGAAAACAAAGCACAGTAAGTGAACAGTTGGGAAGTAGGGAGTTCAGTATTAGGACTTGGTTTATACAGAGCAGCACATTGAATTATATATTCGGATTGCTTCTAAACAGTGCTCTGCAAGAAATTATAAGCACAAGCACTGGGCAATATAAGCAGATCCTTCAGTTGTTTTCAGTCCAATTGAGCATGTACCTCAGCAAAGGAACTCCAGCACCTCAGCTATTCATTTCCATGGCAACTGAAAAGTCTACAGGAGAAATAACATTAACACTTAGGGTAATAAGAATCAGAATAGCATATACTAAAGCTAAACTATGTTTCAGGCACAGACAAGGCACTTTGCTTGTATTATCTGATTTAAATGTCACAATAACTGTATGAGGTAGAGACTGTTATTCAGAGAGAGTAAATGGTCTCACATCTTGTAAGTGGTAAGAGCAAAGAGCTGGGATTCAAATCCAGTTCTGTTTGATGATAAGGCTCATGCCTCTAACCACAAGGTGAGTACCAGAGTGGAGGGGATCTTGTCATATGCCTTGGCCCCTCCTTAGAGGAAAGAATGAAGAAAAACTTGGGTTAGATGGAGAAGGTTGGCCAGGGACAGAGGAAGAAGGATAAATTCTCTTGGGTACATTCCACCAATGAACTTCAGGGTAGAAAGAAGAGTTCGTAGATATGTATTTCCATACAGATTGCTAGCAAGTCAGCTTTTCAATCAAAAACACTCCTGAATCTGGGGCTGGTGAGTGTTACATAAAGCGGATGAAGGAAGAAACATGGAGAGTGGTTACTCCTGAACACTGCAAGGAGGGTGCATGTAAATGTACCAGACCTGAACTTTAATATCTAAATAACAAGCAAAGCTCTTCCAGAGGAATCTGTTATCTTCCCAGCAGAGTGTCAGGGGGAGCAGCCGTGTGCTGGAACTGGCTTGTAACCTCTGTTAAGAGCTGGCTGTGAAAATTTCAGGAACTTCCCAAGACAGCTGACACCATGTTGGCAATTTGAAATCAGTCAGATGGGAGTATTTTCACCAAGGAAATCCATAAATGCTGCAAATCCCCCCAGAGAACTGGTTGTTGTGTATTTACCAGCACAGCACTGCCTAGAAACAGTGAGGGTTTAAATCACTGCCCCTTCAGCTACTCCAGGGACTGGGGTAGATGGAATAAGTGAAAACTGGGAGTAGGATGGTATAAGGAGGGAAGGTGGATTACTGAGAAATAGAGTAGAGGAAATGTTAACTATGTCACAAACAGTAATTCCTGCATCCAGCTGCATGTGAGAATGGTGGGGGGGATCTTTTAAAAAGATAAAGACTGTTAGATCCAGTGGGGGACCTAATATTTTCAATACTTGGAACATCTCCCTCCTCTATATGCTGAAATTATCTTAATAATAATTATGCTAATCAATAATAACCATTATTTTCTTGACTCATTTTTTAGTTTATAAATAATTAACAATTTAAAAAACACCCTTCAACTTAAAAATGATCAATTAACCAAATAATTCATGTATAAACTAAAATTTGGCCTTACCAAAATATGTTATACCTTATAGCTTACACTAGGCTTCACTGTTTTAAATTTGAAACACAAGTTAAAACACCAAGCATTTATAACATAGAATGGCAGAATTGAAATAAGTCATGTTCGGTTTCTTAGTCTTTAAGACTATTACCATGTGCTGTTATTGCTTATTCAGAATCTACTGTTTAATTGTAGAAATAGGTAGTTTCAATAAATGTCAGAAACACAAATCAAACCCAAAGCAAGCTCAAATGATTGCCAACCATTAGGAAGTGTCTCTTGAAATGAACATGTTCTTGGGGAGACCACGAGTGAGAGGCTGAATATAACTGGGAGTTTCCCAAATTAAACTTCCACATAGAATACAACATTTATTAAGAGATAAATTATACAAATGTGCAATTTGAAACTTACATAAATGTTATTTAAAGTCAATAGTAACTGCTGAGAACTTAGACCAATAAAAGATGTTTGGGGAGGGGGGGCCAAGATGGCGGCTTAGCAACGTGTTTCGTTTTAGTTCATCCTCCAGAACTACTACTAAAAAATAACCAGAAACAGTACAGAACAGCTCCCGGAGCCACAATAGTGACCAGACACACAGCATACCCCAGTCTGGACCAGCTGGACTGGCTGCGAGTCTCCAGAACCGTGAATTCCCCAAGCCACAGCGGCCGGCGGCCGGCGCCCGGCACCCCTCCCCAACAGGCGGCTTCCCAGAGGGAAATGAAAGACACTCTAACAGTAGCAGGGACTGAGTCCAACCAAACACCAATTGTGGCATTAATAAACAAATTCTGACTACTAAAAATAGGCCCCCAGCTTAGGCGAAACTGGTCAAGGTAGAGGTCGCTTATTGGGCTAACTGAAAAAGAGGAAAGGGGACAAAACGAAAGTTTTTGTGGCTGTTTCTACGGAGGCTTGGCTGCCTCTGGATTCAGCGGTGGGACTACTCAGGTTGCAACTGCCCCAGATATAGGCAGAAACAGACTGCTTTCAGGGCTGTCTCCCGCCTGTTCCCCATGGGAGGGGTGAAGCCCAATTCAGGTGGAATCCCTTCCTCAAGGAATTCAGACCCCAGGGCTTGGCAATTTGAAACCATAAAAACCAGCCTACAATCTCTCCTCTGTCTCCACCATGCCCCCAGCAGGGAGAGCCTTCCAAAGTTAAAGGAGCCACAACATCTTTTGCTGGTGGGACCCGCAGACAGACAAGTGCCACATACTGGGCAGGATAAGAAAAACAGAGCCCAGAGACTTCACAGGAAAGTCTTTCAACCTGCTGGGTCTCACCCTCAGGGAAAACTGACTCAGGTGACTCCTTCCCCCTGATAGGAGGCCAGTTTAGTCCGGGAAAACCCGGCTGGAGTCTGTAATACCTATGTAAACCCTCCTAAGGGTGGGGATGGAAAAGGCACCTTACAAGTAGGACAAGAAACAAGAAAACAAGAACTGTAAAATTACCCTCTGTTAAACAAAACTTAAGCTAGAGGCCCAGAAAAAGCTGAACTGAAGGTCAATGAACAGATAGACTACAAACTCATCTAGCAAAAAAACCCTAGGTAAGATAAGTGAAGGCAATCTCCAGAATAAACTAATTAAGGTAATTAAATGTCTAGATGCCAGCAAAATATAACAAATCACACCAGGAAAATTGAAGATATGGCCCAGTCAAAGGAACAAACCAATAGTTCAAATGAGATACAGGAGCTGAAACAATTAATTCAGAATATACGAACAGAAATGGAAAACCTCATCAAAAACCAAATCAATGAATTGAGGGAGGACATGAAAAAGACAAGGAAAGAACAAAAAGAAGAAATGGAAAGTCTGAAAAAACAAATCACAGGACTTATGGGAATGAAAGACACAGTAGAAGAGATGAAAAAAACAATGGAAACCTACAATGGCAGATTTCAAGAGACAGAGGTTAGGATTAGTGAACTGGAGAATGGAACATCTGAAATCCAAAAAGAAACAGAAATTATAAGGAAAAGAATGGAAAAATATGAGCAGGGATTCAAGGAATTGAATGATAATATGAAACACACAAATTTACAAGCTGTGGGTGTCCCGGAAGAAGAAGAGAAGGGAAAAGGAGGAGAAAAACTAATGGAAGAAATTATCACTGAAAATTTCCCAACTCTTATGAAAGACCTAAAATTACAGATCCAAGAACTGCAGTGTACCCCAAAGAGAATAGATCCAAATAGACGTTCTCCAAAACACTTACTAGTAAGAATGTCAGAGGTCAAAGAGAAAGAGAGGATCTTGAAAGCAGCAAGAGAAAAGCAATCCATCACATACAAGGGAAGCCCAATAAGACTATGTGTAGATTTCTCAGCAGAAACCATGGAGGCGAGAAGACAGTGGGATGATTTGTTTAAATTACTAAAAGAGAAAAACTGCCAACTAAGAATTCTACACCCAGCAAAATTGTCCGTCAGAAATGAGGGAGTTCCCATTTATTTATTTCCTTCTTCAGTGCTCTTGCTTTAGGTTTAAGGTCCATAAAACCACCTCCAATTGTAAGTTTCATGAGATATCTCCCTACATTTTTCTCTAACTGTTTTATGGTCTTAGACCTAATGTTTAGATCTTTGATCCATTTTGAGTTAACTTTTGTATAAGGTATGAGATATGGCCATTATCCACAAAACAGAAAATGACAAGTGCTGGAGAGGATGCGGAGAAAGAGGCACACTTATCCACTGTTGGTGGGAATGTCAAATGGTGCAACCACTGTGGAAGGCAGTTTGGCGGTTCCTCAAAAAGCTGAATATAGAATTGCCATACAACCCAGCAATACCATTGCTGGGTATCTACTCAAAGGACTTAAGGGCAAAGACACAAACGGACATTTGCACACCAATGTTTATAGCAGCGTTATTTACAATTGCAAAGAGATGGAAACAGCAAAAATGTCCATCAACAGAAGAATGGCTAAACAAACTGTGGTATATACATACGATGGAATATTATGCAGCTTTAAGACAGGATAAACTTATGAAGCATGTAATAACATGGATGGACCTAGAGAATATTATGCTGAGTGAGTCTAGCCAAAAACTAAAGCACAAATACTGTATGGTCCCACTGATGTGAACGGACATTCAAGAATAAACTTGGAATATGTCATTGGTAACAGAATCCAGTAGGACTTAGAAACAGGGTAAGATAATGGGTAATTGGAGCTGAAGGGATACAGACTGTGCAACAGGACTAGATGTAAAAACTCAAAGATGGACAGCACAATAATACCTAAGTGTAAAGTAATCATGTTAAAACACTGAATGAAGCTGCATCTGAGCTAGAGGTTTTTTTTGTTTGCTTGTTTGTTTGTTTGTTTGTTTTTTACTATTATTATTACTTTTATTTCTTTTCTCTATATTAACATTCTATATCTTTTTCTGTTGTGTTGCTAGTTCTTCTAAACCGATGCAAATGTACTAAGAAACGATGATCATGCATCTATGTGATGATGTTGAGAATTACTGATTGCATGTGTAGAATGGTTTGATTTCTAAATGTTGGGTTAATTTCTTTTTTCCGTTAATTAATAAAAAAAAAAATGAGGGAGAATTTTCAGACAAAAAGTCACTGAGTGAATCTGTGACCAAGAGATCAGCTCCGCAAGAAATACTAAAGCGAGCACTAGAGACAGATATGAAAAGACAGAAGAGAGAGGTGTGAAGAAGAGTGTAGAAAGAAGGAAAATTAGATATGACATATAAAATACAAAAGGCAAAATGGTAGAGAAAAGTACTACCCAAACAGTAATAACACTAAATGTTAATGGATTGAACTCCCTAACCAAAAGACATAGATTGGCAGAATGGATTAAAAAACAGGATCCTTCTATATGCTGTCTACAGGAAACACATCTTAGACCCAAAGATAAACATAGGTTGAAAGTGAAAGGTTGGGAAAATATATTTCATGCAAATAACAACCAGAAAAGAGCAGGAGTAGCTATACTAATATCCAACAAATTAGACTTCAAATGTAAAACAGTTAAAAGAGACAAAGAAGGATACTATCTACTAATAAAAGGAACAATTCAACAAGAAGACATAACAATCATAAATATTTATGCCCCAAACCAGAATGCCCCAAAATACGTGAGGCAAACACCGCAAACACTGAAAAGGGAAATAGACACATCTACCATAATAGTTGGAAACTTCAATTCCCCACTCTCATCAATGGACAGAACATCTAGACAGTGGATCAATAAAGAAACAGAGAATTTGAATATTACAATAATTGAGCTAGACTTAACAAACATTTATAGAACATTACACCCCACAACAACAGGATACACCTTTTTCTCAAGTGCTCATGGATCATTCTCAAAGATAGACCATATGCTGGGTCACAAAGCAAGTCTCAAAAAATTTAAAAAGATTGAAATCATACACAACACTTTCTCAGATCATAAAGGAATGAAGTTGGAAATCAATAATAGGCAAAGTGCCAGAAAATTCACAAATATGTGGAGGCTCAACAACACACTCTTAAACAACCACTGGGTCAAGGAAGAAATTGCAAGAGAAATCAGTAAATATCTCGAAGTGAATGAAAATGAAAACACAACATATCAAAACTTATGGGATGCAGCAAAGGCAGTGCTAAGAGGGAAATTTATTGCCCTAAATGCCTATATCAAAAAAGAAGAAAGGGCAAAAATCGAGGAATTAACTGTCCACTTGGAAAAACTGGAGAAAGAACAGCAAACTAACCCCAAAGCAAGCAAAAGGAAAGAAATAACAAAGATTAGAGCAGAAATAAATGAAATTGAGAACATGAAAACAATTGAGAAAATCAATAAAACCAGAAGTTGGTTCTATGAGAAAATCAATAAGATTGATGGGCCCTTAGCAAGACTGACAAAAAGAAGAATAGAGAGGACTCAAATAAATAAGATCAGAAATGGAAGAGGAGACATAACTACTGACCTCACAGAAATAAAGGAGGTAATAACAGGATACTATGAACAACTTTACGCTAATAAATACAACAATTTAGATGAAATGGACGGGTTCCTGGAAAGGCATGAACAACCAACTTTGACTCAAGAAGAAATAGATGACCTCAGCAAACCAATCACAAGCAAAGAAATTGAATCAGTCCTTAAAAAGATTCCCCAAAAGAAAAGTCCAGGACCAGACAGCTTCACATGTGAATTCTACCAAACATTCCAGAAAGAATTAGTACCAACTCTCCTCAAACTCTTCAAAAAAATTGAAGTGGATGGAAAGCTACCTAATTCATTCTATGAAGCCAACATCACCCTCATACCAAAATCAAGCAAAGATATTACACAAAAAGAAAACTACAGACCAATCTCTCTAATGAATATAGATGCAAAAATCCTCAACAAAATTCTAACAAATCAAATCCAGCAACACATTAAAAGAATTATACATCATGACCAAGTAGGATTCATTCCAGGTATGCAAGGATAATTCAACATAAGAAAATCAATTAATGTAATACACCATATCAACAAATCAAAGCAGAAAAATCTCATGATCATCTCAACTGATGCAGAGAAGACATCTGACCAGATTCAACATCATTTCCTGTTGAAAACACTTCAAAGGATAGGAATACAAGGGAACTTCCTTAAAATGATAGAGGGAATATATGAAAAACCCACAGCTAGTATCATCCTCAATGGGGAAAACTGAAAGCTTTCCCCCTAAGATCAGGAACAGGATAAGGATGTCCACTATCACCACTGTTATTCAACATCATGTTGGAAGTTCTAGCCAGAGCAATTAGACAAGAAAAAGAAATACAAGGCATCAAAATTGGAAAGGAAGAAGTAAAACTATCACTGTTTGCAGATGATATGATACTATACGTCGAAAACCCTAAAAAATCCACAGTAAAACTACTAGAGCTAATAAACAAGTACAGCAAAGTGGCAGCTTATAAGATCAACATTCAAAAATCTGTAGTGTTTCTATACACTAGTAATGAACAATCTGAGGGGGAAATCAAGAAACGAATTCCATTTACAATTGCAACTAAAAGAATAAAATACTTAGGAATAAATTTAACTAAACAGACAAAAGACCTATACAAAGAAAACTATAAGAAACTGTTAAAAGAAATCACAGAAGACCTAAATAGATGGAAGGGCATACCATGTTCATGGATTGGAAGACTAAATACAGTTAAGATGTCAATTCTACCTAAATTGATTTACAGATTCAATGCAATACCAATCAAAATCCCAACAACTTACCTTTCAGAAATAGAAAAATCAATAAGCAAATTTATCTGGAAGGGCAGGGTGCCCTGAATTGCTAAAAGTATCTTGAGGAAAAAAAATGAAGCTGGAGGTCTCACGCTGCCTGACTTTAAGGCATATTATGAAGCCACAGTGGTCAAAACAGCATGGTACTGGCATAAAGGTAGATATATTGACCAATGGAATTGAATAGAGTGCTCAGATATAGACCCTCTCATCTATGGACATTTGATCTTTGATAAGGCAGTCAAGCCAACACATCTGGGACAGAACAGTCTCTTCAATAAATGGTGCCTAGAGAACTGGATATCCATATGCAAAAGAATGAAAGAGGACCTGTATCTCACACCATATACAAAAGTTAACTCAAAATGGATCAAAGATCTAAACGTTAGGTCTAAGACCATAAAACAGTTAGAGGAAAATGTAGGGAGATATCTTATAAATCTTATAATTGGAGGCGGTTTTATGGACCTCACACCTAAAGCAAGAACACTGAAGAAAGAAATAAATAAATGGGAGCTCCTCAAAATTAAACACTTTTGTGCATCAAAGAACTTCATCAAGAAAGTAAAAAGACAGCCCACACAATGGGAGACAATATTTGGAAACGACCTATCAGATAAAGATCTAGTATCCAGAATTTATAAAGAGATTGTTCAACTCAACAACAAAAAGACAGCCAATCCAATTACAAAATGGGAAAAAGACTTGAACAGACACTTCTCAGAAGAGGAAATACAAATGGCCAAAAGGCACATGAAGAGATGCTCAGTGTCCCTGGCCATTAGAGAAATGCAAATCAAAACCACAATGAGATATCATATCACACCCACCAGAATGGCCATTATCGACAAAATGGAAAATGACAAGTGCTGGAGAGGCTGTGGAGAAAGAGGCACACTTATTCACTGTTGGTGGGAATGTCAAATGGTCCAACCACTGTGGAAGGCAGTTTGGCGGTTCCTCAAAAAGCTGAATATAGAATTGCCATACAACCCAGCAATACCATTGCTAGGTATCTACTCAGAGGACTTAAGGACAAAGACACAAACAGACACTTGCACACCAATATGTATAGCAGCATTATTTACAATTGCAAAGAGATGGAAACAGCCAAAATGTCCATCAACAGATGAGTGGCTAAACAAACTGTGGTATATACATATGATGGAATATTATGCAGCTTTCAGACAGAATAAACTTTTGAAGTATGTAACAACATGGATGGACCTTGAGAACATTATGCTGAGTGAGACTAGCCAAAAACTAGAGGACAAATACTGTATGGTCTCAGTGATATGAACTGACATTAGTGAATAAACTTGGAATATATCGTTGGTAACAGAGACCATCAGGAGATAGAAATAGGGTAAGGTAGTGGGTAATTGGAGCTGAAGGGATATAGACTGTGCAACAGGACTGGATACAAAAACTCAGAAATGGACAGCACAATAATACCTAATTGTAATGTAATTATGTTAAAATGCTGAATGAAGCTGCATGTGAGAATGATAGAGGGAGGAGGGTTGGGGACATAAATGAAATTAGAAAGAAAGATAGATGGTAAAGATCGAGATGGTATAATCTAGGAATGCCTAGAGTGTATAATAATAGTGAAATGTACAATGTACAAATTTTAAAAATGTTTTTGCATGAGGAAGAGCAAAGGAATATCATTATTGCAGAATGCTGAAAATAGATGATAATTAACACCTTAAAATGTCACCTTATGTGTGAGACTAAAGCAAAAAATGTTTATTTGTTACAAAATTTATATTTTGACTAGAGTATTTCCTAATATAACTCATGTAGATAGTTTGATTGAATGTCATAAGTACTTGGAATCTCAGGTAGGACATGAGATTTTGTTGGTTTGTCCAGAGTGATGCCCCGATAAATCCCAGAGTGATTTGATTGGTGACCGGAAAAGTATTTGCAAGCCCCTTTTGGGGAATGGTAAGAGCGGGGAAAAATTCAACTTCCCCGAGTTGAATTCCTGATATTCTAACAAGCAGTGTGGACAACCAAAGCTATAGGCTGAGCCCCCAGTCTTGGAGTTTGTTCATATGAAACTTAACCCCACAAAGGATAGGTCAAGTCTACTTAAAATTTAGGCCTAAGAGTCACCCCCAAGAGAGCCTCTTTTGTTGCTCAGATGTGGCCTCTCTCTCCAGCCAACATGACGAGCAGTCTCACCACCCTACCACTCTCTGCATGGGACATGACTCCCAGGGGTGTGGACCTTCCTGGCAACGTGGGACAGAAATCCTGGAATGAGCTGAGACTCAGCGTCAAGGGACTGAGAAAAACCCTAGAATGAGTTGAGAATTAACATCAACAGATTGAGAGAAACTTCTTGACCAAAGGGGGAAGAGTGAAATGAGACTAAGTGTCAATGGCTGAGAGATTCCAAACAGAGTCGAGAGGTTATCCTGGAGGTTATTCTTATGCATTAAGTAGATATCACCTTGTTGTACAAGATGTAGTGGAGAGGCTGGAGGGAACTGCCTGAAAATGTAGAGCTGTGTTCCAGTAGCCATGTTTCTTGATGATGATTGAACAATGATATAGCTTTCACAATGAGACTCTGTGAATGTGAAAACCTTGTGTCTGATGCTCCTTTTAGCTACTATATCAACAGAAGAGTAGAACATATGGAATAAAAATAAATAATAGGGGGGAACAAATGTTAAAATAAATTTATTTTGAAATGCTAGTGGTAAATGAAAGCGAGGGGTAAGGTGTATGGTATGCACAATCTTTTTTTCTCTATTATCCTTTTTTTAAAATTTTTTTATTAATCAAAAAAAAGAAAAGAAATTAACACAACATTTAGAAATCATTCCATTCTACACATGCACTCAGTAATTCTTAGTATCATCACATAGATGTATGATCATCATTTCTTAGTACATTTGCATCGATTTAGGAAAAGAACTAGCAAAACAGCAGGAAAAGATATAGAATGTTAATATAGAGGAGAGAATTAAAATAATAATACTAATAAAAATATATATATATAAAAAGGAAAAAGAAAAAAACAAAAACAAAAGATACAAACACACAAACAAACAAACAAAAAACCATATTTCAGGTGCAGCTTCATTCAGTGTTCCAACATAGTTACATTACACTTAGGTCTTATTGTGCTGTCCATTTTTGAGTTTTTGTATCTAGTCCTGTTGCACAGTCTGTATCGCTTCAGCTCCAATTACCCATTATCTTACCCTGTTTCTAACTCCTGCTGGTCTCTGTTACCAATGATATATTCCAAGCTGATTCTTGAATGTCAGTTCACATCAGTGGGACCTTACAGTATTTGTCCTTTAGTTTTTGGCTAGACTCACTCAGCATAATGTTCTCTAGGTCCATCCATGTTATTACATGCTTCATAAGTTTAGTCTGTCTTAAAGCTGCATAATATTCCATCGTAGGTATACGCCACAGTTTGTTTAGCCACTCGTCTGTTGATGGACATTTTGGCTGTTTCCATCTCTTTGCAATTGTAGATAATGCTGCTATAAACACTGGTGTGCAAATGCCCATCTGTGTCTTTGCCCTTAAGTCCTTTGAGTAGATACCTAGCAGTGGTATTGCTGGGTCGTAATCCATTCTGCCAGTCTATGTCTTTTGATTGGGAAATTCAGTCCATTAACTTTTAGTGTTATTACTGTTTGGATAATATTTTCCTCTACCATTTTGGCTTTTGTATTATATATATCATATCTGATTTTCCTTCTTTCTACACTTTACTCCATACCTCTCTCTTCTGTCTTTTCGTATCTGACTCTAGTGCTCCCTTTAGTATTTCTTGCAGAGCTGGTCTCTTGGTCACAAATTCTCTCAGTGACTTTTTGCCTATAAATGTTTTAATTTCTCCTTCATTTTTGAAGGACAATTTTGCTGGATATAGAAGTCTTGGTTGGCAGTTTTTCTCTTTTAGTAATTTAAATATATCATCCCACTGTCTTCTAGCTTCCATGGTTTCTGCTGAGAAATCTACACATAGTCTTATTGGGTTTCCCTTGTATGTGACAGATTGTTTTTCTCTTGCTGCTTTCAAGATCCTCTCTTTCTCTTTGACCTCTGACATTCTAACTAGTAAGTGTCTTGGAGAATGCCTATTTGGGTCTATTCTCTTTGGGGTGCACTGCACTTCTTGGATCTGTAAATTTAGGTCTTTCATAAGAGTTGGGAAATTTTCAGTGATAATTTCTTCCATTAGTTTTTCTCCTCCTTTTCCCTTCTCTTCTCCTTCTGGGACACCCACAACACGTATATTTGTGCGCTTCATATTGTCATTCAGTTCCCTGATCCCCTGCTCAAGTTTTTCCATTCTTTTCCCTATAGTTTCTGTTTCTTTTTGGAATTCAGATGTTGCATCCTCCAGTTCACTAATTGTAGCTTCTGTCTCTTTAGATCTACCATTGTAGGTATCCATTGTTTTTTCCATTTTTTCTTCTTTGTCCTTCACTCCAATAAGTTCTGTGGTTTGTTTTTTCAGATTTTCTATTTCTTCTTTTTGTTCAGCCCATGTCTTCTTCATGTCCTCCCTCAATTTATTGATTTGGTTTTTGAAGAGTTTTTGCATTTCTGTTCGTATATTCAGCATTTGTTGTCTCAGCTCCTGTATCTCATTTGAACTATTGGTTTGTTCCTTTGACTGGGCCATATCTTCAATTTTCCGAGTGTCATCCATTATTTTCTGCTGGTGTCTGGGCATTTGATCAGATTTCCCTGGGTGTGGGACCCGGCTGGTTGAAAGCTTTTTCTGTGAAATCTCTGGGCTCTGTTTTTCTTTTCCTGCCCAGTAGGTGGCACTCGTGGCGCTCGTCTGTCTGTGGGTCCCACCAGTAAAAGATGCTGTGGCTCCTTTAACTTGCCAATCCGAATCTCACAGTTGGCCCGGGAAACCGCGCATGGAGGTGGGTGGTCGCCGGCTGCCACGGCTTGGGGGAGTGCCGGTCCAAATTTCCCAGCTGGCCCTAGACACCAAGTGTGGCGGGAGGGCCCCGCTATCCAATGTTCCCAGTCAGACCGGGGAGCCACGTGCGTGGAGGGGACCCCAGTTGCCAGCCGCCCCGGCCGGGAAAACGCGCGCCCCTCAGGTATCTCACCGCAGCGGATTCTCCCTGCCTGTTCAGCCATTCCAGAATGGGGTACGCTGTCTTTTTGGTCTCTGTCATGGCTCCGGGAGCTGTTTAGTATTGTTTCTGTTTCTTTAGTTGCTTTTCTGGAGGAGGAACTAAGACCCGCGCGTCTTACTAAGCCGCCATCTTCTCTGGAAGTCTCTATTATCCTTTTATTTCTTTTTCTGTTGTCTTTTTATTTCTTTTTCTAAATCGATGCAAATGTTCTAAGAAATGATGAGTATGCAACTATGTGATGATATTAAGAATTACTGATTGTATATGTAGAATGGAATGATAGCGTAATGTTTTGTTTATTTTTTTTAATTAATAAAAAAAGTTAAAAAAAAAGATGTTTGGGGAAAGAAGTATTTTATTACTGACATTGCTTAGAACTTCTAGCACGAGGTGACCATAAAAAAAGTGACAGTGGCTCAGTGGCATAATTCTCGCCTGCCATGCCAGAGACCCGGGTTTGATTCCCAGTACCTGCCCATGCAAAAAAACAAAACAAAACAAAAAAACACAACTAACCTTTGGTTGGTTCTTTTACTGTTCTTTGAATTCTCTGGAAAAAAAAATGCACCCACTTGTTGGGCTGTACTCTCCCCATCGCCTCACCCCTGCCCTTGGCACGTCCACTGTCTAGATCCCAGCTCAAACCAAACCATTTAGAAGTTTTCAGAGGGTGGGGCCCAGATGACTATATAATCTCTCCCATGTGACTCTAATGACCAGCCAGTTTTGGAACCATGAAAGTAAGAACAAAAGAGATCAAAATACCATGGCACAAAACCAAGGGAGAAGGCTGGGTATATGAGGAGGTAATCAAGTCTTCAAACTCTAAAACTCTCACCCCTAGCAGCACCAGTTGGCAGATGGACTATCATTAGAAAAATCATGTTAAAAGAACCACCAAAGGCAAATGCAGAAAGTTATTTCATTGTGCCATGAAAGATATTTAGCACACATTTATTTACATGTTAAAACAAGAAAACATACCCTCTTACTTAATGATGAATTTATAGTGTTCTTTTTTAAAATTATCTTTATTTGTAATTTTAAAAATTCTTATCAATTTGTCTCTCGTCTCCTTCCCCGCATATTCTATAGTCTATCATTAAAGCCAGAATGTTTAAAACAAACAAACTTGTCAGATATTACTCCTTTGCTCAAATCCCTTCAATGGGCTTCTAATCTCACTCAGTAAAAGTCAAAGACTGCTATGAGCTACAGGGCCCTGCACAATGTGCCTTCTGCCCCCCACCTTTACTTCTCGTATTATGTCTTCTTGCTTGTTCCATTCCAGCCACATTGGCCTCTTGTTGTTCTTCAAACACTACTTGGCACTCCCATCTAAGGAGATTTACACTTGCTGTTTCTTCTGCCTAGAATGGTTTTCCATTAGGATTTCATAGCTCACTCCCTGACCTCCTTCAAGTTTGTATTCCAACCTCTCAAAAGAAATGAGCTATCTTTTTCTGTAATGCACCTAATACCCTGTGACATACTTGTTCATATATTATACTTGCTTATATATTTTCAGTGTCCTCTACTACATTAATACATTTTTTTAAATTATCGTGCCAGTTTGAAAGTATTATATATCCCAGAAAAGCCATGTTTTAATTCTGATCCAATTTTGTGGAGGTAGCTGTTTCTTTTAATTCTAATCCAATACCACAGGTTGGAAATTTCTGATTAGATTATCTACATGGAGATGTGACGCACCCAATTGTGGGTGGGATCTTTTGATTAGATGGAGATGTGACCCCACCTATTTCTGGTGGATCTTGATTAGTTTACTGAAGTCCTTTAAAAGAAGCAACATTTTGGAGAGAGCACAGAGCAGACAGAGCATACAGAAACTACAGATGTCTTAGAGTCAATGGAGAGCAGAGGCAGTCACTTGGAGAATAGTTGCTTAAGAGAACAGAGACATGGATGTCTGGAGATGTTTGTAGTCCAGCAGACATCAGCATGAGATGCTAAGCAAGCTAGACCCTGGAGACAGCCAAGGGAAGCCAAGAGAAGAAAGCCAACCCCAGAAAGGCAAAGTGAGGGACCCTGATAGGAACAGAGGCTGAAAGCAATGGAGCCCAGGAGTAAGGGACCAGCAGATGCCAGCCCCATGTCTTCCCAGCTGACAGAAGTGCTCCTCACCCACTGACTTTCCTTGAATTAAGGTATCTTCTCCAGGATGCCCTACTTTGGGCATTTTTATAGGCTTAGAAGTATAAACTTGTAACTTATTAAGTTCTCCTTTTTAAAAGCTGTTTCAGTTCTGGTATATTGCATTCTGGCAGCTTGCAAACTAACACAGAGTTTGGTACCAGAGAATGTGCGGCTGTGGTTTGCAAACACCAGATATGTTGGAATGGCTCTTTAAATGGATAAAGAGAGGATTCTGGAAGAGTTGTGAGGATTTTGATAGAGAAGGTCTGAACTGCTTTGAAGAGATTGGTAGTAGAAATGTGTACTCTAAACATACCTCAGACGAGGCTTTAGACAGAAATGAGGAATGTGCCATTGCAAACTGGAAAGAAGGCAACCTCTGTTTTAAAGTGGCACAGAATCTTGCAAAATTGTGTACTGCTGTTGGATGGAAGTTAGAATTTAAAGGTGACAATCTAAGATACTTAGCTGAGGAGATTTACAAATTAAATGGGGGAAAATGCAGCCTGGCTTCTCCTTGTAGCTTATAGTAAAATGCAAGAGGTAAGCAATAAGGTGAGAACTGAACTCTTTATTCCAAAGAAATTGGTGTTCTGGAAAATTCTGGGCTTCTGGAAAGTGTGACCCCAATAAATAGGGCCCCACATGAGGATTTAAGCAAAGTTGGAAGCAGTCATCCATTTCAGAAAAAGCCAAGATTGGATATTGAGTTATCCAGAAAGGATTGGTAAAAAGTCCTACTGTCTGATGATTATGATCCCAGAGTATTGCACAGAAAATGAACAAGAGTACTGTGGGATGTGTATAAATGGAACCACTGCAAGTCTGAACTTAAAGGGACAGAAAAGGTACAATTTGAGGGAAAAATAACTTCAGAGGCAGAACCATGGAAGCTAAGGTCTAAAGCCAAGAAACCTCAGGCCAGGAAAGCAAAAATATCCATCCATGTGGAGAGGGTGAGTTTGCCCCAGAAGCAGAGAGTGGGCCTTCCACATCGCTATTCAGAAAGAGTTGTGCCACCTCTGGCCTCAGAGAGGGTGGAGTGCATAAACCAGGGACTTGGAGGAGCCTGGCTGCCACCCCATTGTTCTGGAGGGGTTGAGCATGTGCCCTGGATATGGCAGAGAGTCCAGGTGGTACCCCAACATATGGCAAGGGTGGAGCCAAGAAAAAAGTGGTCTCCTGTAATGAGCTCCAGTGTTGCAACAACACCCCAGCATTTGGAGAGAGAGCAAGTCTGCTGCATAGGACCTTGGAAAAGGTGGGACTGCCACTTTCTAAAGCCCCAAGGATAAATGGCTCTCAGATTTTGAAGTACAATGGAGTTTTCCCTGCAGGTTTTTAGGAACTGTATGGGTCTAGTGATCCCTGGGTTCCTTCCAATTTCTCCCTATGGAATTGGAAACACGTATCCTGTGACTGTCTCTCCTTTGTGTTTTGGCAGCAGATAACTTATTCTGAGTTTTACATGTCCGCAGCCAGAGGAGAATTTTGCCTTAGGACAGACCATGCCTGAGTCTGTTCTAAGATAACCATTTAAAACTTTTAAAGCTATTATTTCTTTTAGTCACCCCAATTTCTCTAAATAACATGCTTCCAGTAACATTTTTTATTTTCAACATTAGCTACTATGAAAGACTGGATTTATTCATTTGCTCTTCCCTTCACCACCTCTGCTTTCTTCATCTTACCAGTGTAGCTAATATCTTTTTTTTCAGTTCCTCTATTCATCATACTTGAAATGTTGTTATATGCGGTCACTGTTATTTTCATTCCTTCCGTACAGTTTCTTTCCTTGCCTCTGTTTCTAAGACAGGTATATTAGTTCTGGACTCTTTCCTTCTATGTCTCTTCCTTGTCTTCCTCTCAATTTTCATTTTTCCTTAGTCGTTAGTTTTCATCACTACTATGTGACAAGATTGGGTTTCAAATGTCATAAGTAACAGCTTCAAAAAATGATCTTTAGACAGTGAATAAAGAAGTATTTGCAAAGTCCCCTTGGGGGAATAGGGAGAAAGGGGGAAATATTCAATTTCCCCATTTGGAAAATTTCTGATAATCTTGAAAGCAGTGGAGATAACCAAATAAATAGGTTGAGCCTTTGATCTTTGGGTTCACCCCTATGAAACTTATTCCTGCAAAGGATAGGCTAAGCTTACTTAAAATTAGGCCTAGGAGTTACCCCCAAAGAACCTCTTTTGTTGCTCAGATGCAGTCTTTCTCTCTAAGCTGACATGGCAAGTGAACTCACTGCCCTCCCCTCCTACATGGGACAGAACTCCCAGGATGAGCCAGGACCCAGTATCAACGGATTGAGAAAACCTTCTTCACCAAAAGGGGGAAGAGAGAATTGAGAAAAAATAAAGGTTCAATGGCTAGGAGATTTCAAACAGAGTCGAGAGGTTATCCTGGAGGTCATTCTTATGCATTACATAGATAGATCTTTATCGTTTATGGCATACCAGAGTGGCTAGAGTTTCTCCTGAAGCTGTAGAGCTGTGTTCCAGTAGCCCTGTTTCTTGAAGATGATTGTATAATGATATAGCTTTTACAGTGTGACTGTGTGATTGTGAAAACCTTGTGTTTGATGCTCCTTTTATCCAGGGAATGGACAAATGAGTAAAAAATATGGATGGAAATAAACAAAAAATAGGGCCAACAAAGGTTAAAATAAATTGGGTAGATGGAAATACTAGTGATCAATGAGAGGGAGGGGTAAGGGGTATGATACATATGAGCTTTTTCTTTTTACTTTTTTATTCTTTTTCTGGAGTGATGCAAATATTCTAAAAAATGATCATGGTGATGAATACACAACTATGTGATGATATTGTGAGCCATTGATTGTACACCATGTATGGAAAGTCTGTATGTTTGTATGTTAAGTTTCATCAATTAAAAATATATATATATATATATTTTCTGTTGTTGTTTCTATTAATTTTTTAAACATAAACAAACACAAACATTCTTACCATATGATCATTCCATTCTACATATATAATCAGTAATTCACAATATCATCACATAGTTGTATATTCATCATCATGATCATTTCTTAGAACATTTGTATCAATTCAGAAAAAGAAATAAAAAGAAAACAGAAAAGAATTCATATATACCATACTTCTTACCCCTCCCTTTCATTCATCACTAGCATTTCAATCTACTAAATAAAAATATTCTTTTAATAAAAAGGATCTCCAGGAGAGTGCAGCTGGTTCTAAGAGAATTTCTCTTCCCCTTGGTCTCTGTTTTAAATTTGGAAAGATACAGTGTAGAGCGAGTTTGGGATTTTGCTGTGAGAGGCTGAGGCTGAGTCCTTAGGCAGGTTCCCAGGGAAGCCTTCCGTGGAGGACACGCCAGGTTCCAGGGCTGGCCTCAGCTGCACACACCGACTCTGGCCGCTGCCCTTGGTGGGCTGTGCCTCTCTGGGAAGGACTCAGGTTAACTGAATTCCCGGGACTAACGTGCCCATTCACGTCTTTCCAATGAGAAACAGAACTGTTAGGCCACAGGGAGACACTTATAAGTAAGATTAACAAACTCTATCCCAGGAGACAGACTTATACTTGGTGAGCATTGAGCCAGAACAAGGAGAGTTAAATTCAATGCATTTTTAAATACATTAGACTCAGCCTGATCAATTCCCTTTGACTAACATATATTTTAAAAATTTCCATAGTTCTGATTACAATCAGGTATAATTGTTCTGTTAGTCATTCTCCCTAAGGTAACACTGTATCTCTGAGATAACTCTGAGAGTCACCCTATTTCTTTCATTCCCAAGTTCACAGCCAGTCACATCATTTTTGCCTTAGGTAAGAATATGCTGTCTATTCTCTATCGATTGAAGGCATCCTAGAAATTCAGAGCCTTATAAATATAGCACGCTGAGCATTGTATTTCTGTAGTAAGCACATTTCTGAAATGGATGGAGGCAATCCTGTGACAGCCAGGAGATTGGTTGGACGTCAGACCAGGCACCTGAAGGGCCTGAACATGTTTATGGTTGCCTGTGACTTCATGATTTACAACCAGATGGTCCATCAGATCTGAAGGGGAACTGAACAAGGAATATTCAAGTTAATCAACTATGTACAGTTTCATGGTTTCTTTTGAATTGTTTACTATTGTCCAGAACTGTTGAGGGTTGAAAGGTGTCCCCACTGTCCCCAAAGCTTCATTCAAGTTCTAACCCTGGTTCCCTGAATGTGAACTTATTTGAACACAGGGTCTGTGAACGTGTGATTTGATCGAAAAGGCCAAACTGTACTAGGGTGGGCCCAATCCAGTCTACTAGTGTCTTCATAAAAGGCGAGAGGAGACACAGATGACACAGGAGGAAAGGCCACATGATGACGGAGGAGACAGAGATAGGAGTGATGTATCTAGAAGCCAAGGAATGCCCAGGGTTGATGGCAAACACCAGACTTAGAAAGAGGCAAGAGAGGAGTCTCATTCCCCCTACAGGTTTTAGATGGAGCGTGGCCCTGCCGACAACCTGATTTTGGACTTCTAGTCCCCTTAATTGTGAGACAATAAATTTCTGTTGCTCTGAGCCATCCAACTTGTGACTCTTGGTTATGGGAGCCCTAGAAAACTAAGACAAGAACTGTATAACAGTGTAGCATGTGATACAGCAAGGTGGAAGGAAGGGAGGAATTAGATAACTAAACATGAAAAAAATATAATGCATTCATTCCATTCAATATTGAAGATTTAATTAATTAATATTTATTGTGCATCAACTATTTGCCAAATACTGTACTAAATCCTGGGAATATAGTACTGTGATGAACAACATATTATATCTGACTT
This sequence comes from Tamandua tetradactyla, assembly GCF_023851605.1. Lineage (NCBI taxonomy): Eukaryota > Metazoa > Chordata > Mammalia > Pilosa > Myrmecophagidae > Tamandua > Tamandua tetradactyla. The sequence continues at coordinate 54,300,187 of NC_135339.1, forward strand.
CATTGTAATAACAGTCTAGAGGACAATATAAAGTTAATAATTGCACAAATAATTAATTATAACTGGGAAAAGTGCTATGAAAGAGAACAGGGTGCTATGAAAACATAATACAGGGAGGACTGATCTAATCTCGTAGGGGAAGTGGACTGGATATGTCTTTCCTAAGGGAGTGCTGTATAAAGTTGAGACCCATAGAATGGGCAGGAGGTAACTTGGCAAGAGTTTGGGAAACATATTTCACTTAAAGGAAACAGCATGTGCAAAGGTTCAGAGGCAGGAAAAACCCAGCTTATAGAAAGAACTTCAAGGTCAGTATTGGTAGAAAGTATACATGAAGAGACTTGATGTATAAGATGAGTACTGGAAAGCAAACCATAATGATTCTGGCTGGTAACAATTATACCACTTACTGGCTGTAGGAGTTTTTGTTTCTTTTGTGTATGCAGAATTTAGTTACCTGTTCAACAAGGAAAACATCAATAAGGAAAAGGTTCAATAAGGAAAATCTCAAGAAGGAAAAAGTTCAATATGGAAAAAAGTTCAATAAGGAAAAAGTCTAGTCCATGTAATGGACTAAGTTTTAGGTGAAGTTTTTTCTGACACCTGAAACTTCATCTATTCCATTTCATACATTTTTAATAATTTTGAAGTGAATGAATGAACAAATAAATAAATGAAAACAAACAGATAAATAAAGAGTGCCTATTTTCTTGGTGAGTGAATATCAATTAGAAAATTAGGTCACCGCTTTTTTCCCCTTTTCTATCTATGCCTTTGGAGTTCCACCAAGCTACCTCCAGGACCATCCTTAACAGTTTGAGTCTGCTTTAAAAGAATATGTTCACTTATTTCACAGATATTTGAGTACCACACTAGGTGTTCAGGATACAGCACTGACCAAGAGGGACAGAAATCCTTTCATGAAACTCAGATTCTAGTTGGGAGAGACAGTCAATAAAATAAATAAGCAAATTGGATAGCTCATTAGAGTGGATAAATGCTAGGGAGAAGCCAAAGTAGAGCTAGGGGCCTGGGGTGGGATTGGAGAGGTGAGGGTTTTGAATAGGGTGGCCAAGGAGAGCCTCACTGAAAAGGTGACATTGAAGCGAAGACTTGAAGGAAGTGATGGAACAAGCCATGGAGACAACTGGGGAAGGCCATTCCAGGTAGGGGGAAGCGTGGTAGGCCATTGTGGGGAGAGTGGAGTGATTGGTCATAGGAAATGGAGTAGAGAGAGGTGAGGGAGGGGATGTGACCCAGATCACGTAGGGCCTTGGAGAGCATGGTCAGGATGATGGCTTCAACATAAAGTGCCATGGGGGTGGGAGGAGAGCATGGACTAGGCAACGACGAGAGCTGACTTTTGTTTAATGTATCCTTAGCCCCCGACTCTGGTCTAGGAATTCCCTCCCCCTTCAGTCAGTGACACTAAGCCTTCCAGATATCTGGCATCTATCAAAGCATCTATCAAATACACTGTTTGGGTGACCCCTGGTCTGATAGTTCTGGGTAGCCTCTGCTCAGTAGGATGTCCAAAGAAGTTGAAGATTTCATCTCTGATTTCAAAAATCTTATATTCTCATGGGTGGGATTCAGTGAATATTTGTGCCAAGAATTTGTGAGAACCACTAAACCTCAGTGGCAAGATGTATGCTGTAGGAAAGCTCAGAGTCTTTCTTGGTTGAAGAGAAAAATAGCCTTTTTCATCCTTGGAAAAGCAACCAGCTTTCTTAATTGTCTCCAAGTTACAACTGTCTGCCCTGACTTGCCTGACCTGTCATCAGTGAGCTTGGCAGACAGAGCCTGCAGAAAGGGCCTGGATGTTGTACAATCCCTAATTTGAGGACTGGGTATCTAGGTCCCTCCTCTGTCTTCCAAGTTGAGCCCCAAGGTAAAGGTTCAGGCAAAAAGGGAACTATTGAGAAGAAAATTAACTCCTTTCTTGAGCACTAATTTTCTGTTTGGACATAAGAAATATTCCACGTTTGTTTGTTTTTCCATTAATTATTCTTCTTGGGATTTTATTTCTCTACCTGAACCTCAAACTGTCTTAAGAAGCCCCATGTCTTGGAAGCTTCCCTTTCAGCTGCAGGCCCCACATCAGGCCTGGACATCCTTGCAAGCCTAAGAAATCTAATAGGTTCTTGGAATCAAAAACAACTCTTTTCAACATCACCTGGGCCCAGGGAATGCCGTATCAAGAATAAAATGCTGGGAATAAGATGGAGTCTCTTGTTGTCTGTAGTTCTCTTCTCTACTCAGGTTTCTGAGCTAATTTGGCTTTGACCATTCTTGGCCCCAAATACTTTGATGAGGACAGTGATGACGACCACCACTCTCATTAGAAAAATGGTCAGAACTGAAAATTCATAAATATTAATGATAAATAAACATACAAAAATATTTAGCATCACTAATAATCAAAGAGAAAGAAGGAGAGAAAGAAGGAGAAGGGATGCAGGACAGACAAAATCAACAAAAGCACAAACAAAGCTGACTCATAATAGGGAATTGGTTAAACTTGGTTACAATGGAATGTTTTGAACTTTTCTGTTTATCCATAATTTTACTGGCACCATAAAATGCTCATATCAAGAAATCAGCACACAAATCTATATATACAAATTGTATTACTTTTAAAAATAAAAGCAATTAAAAGAGAAGAAAACAACCCAAAATATCAGCAATATTTATTGTGGGGTGATGCAACTATGGATAATTTTAATTTTCTCCAGATATTTTCCTGTAACTTCCAATTTTTTAGAGCAAATATACAATCAGGAAGATCAAATAAAAATACATTCTATTTAGATTGAAATGCTAGTGATCAATGAAAGCGAGGGGTAAGGGGTATGGTATGTATAATCTTTTTTTTTTCTGTTTTCGTTTTATTTCTTTTTCTGTTGTCTTTTTATTTCCTTTTCTGAATTGATGGAAATTTTCTAAGAAATGATGAATGTGCAACTATGTGATGATATTGTGAATTACTGATTATATATGTAGAACGGAATGATCATATGTAAATGTTTTTGTTCGTTTGTTGTTAATTTTTTTAAATTAATAAATAAATAAATTTTTAAAAATTCTAAGGGAAAAGAAACAAAAGTGATATTAAAATTATACTATTCAAAATTTTTTCCCTATAGGACACATATGTGTCTGTGTATGTGTGTGTGTGTGTGTGGTGTGTGTGTGTGTGTGTGTGTGCTTGAGTGCCTAATGAATGCTTCTTTGTCAATGATGGCATTTTCCCATATAGTCATCTGTTGCTAAGGAAAGTTAAATGATTCACCCTGACAAAACCACCTGATGAACAGTCTAGGTAAATAAATTTTATACTTGATCTTAGCCAAAAGGCTAACTAGTGATGTAAGCAAATAAATTTTATTTATTTATTTATTTATTTTTTTAATTAACAGAAAAAAGAAAGTAACCCAACATTTAGAAATCATACCATTCTAAATATGCAATCAGTAGTTATTAACATCATCACATAGATGCATGATCATCGTTTCTTAGTACATTTGCATCGGTTTAGAAGAACTAGCAACACAACAGAAAAAGATACAGAATGTTAATATAGAAAAAAGAAATAAAAGTAATAATAATAGTAAAAAAAAACAAACAAGCAAAAAAAAAAAAACCTATAGCTCAGATGCAGCTTCATTCAGTGTTTTAACATGATTACTTTACAATTAGGTATTATTGTGCTGTCCATTTTTGAGTTTTTGTATCTAGTCCTGTTGCATAGTCTGTATCCCTTCAGCTCCAATTACCCATTATCTTACCCAGTTTCTAACTCCTGCTGGACTCTGTTACCAAAAATTTTATTTTTAATGGACTCTCAAGCTGACTGGGCACAAGCTCTGAAATGAGTGCAAGTTTTGAACGCCAGCAGCCATAAGGGGAACAAACAGAATTATGAAAAGCAAGAGAAAGTATAGAAGATGATATCTGAGAGGAGCTGGTTCAGAGGAGACTTTCAGGTCATGTCAATACCCACTCTATGGCTCCCCAGAGTAGGCAGAATCCTCATTTTCCCAGGATCTAGGGGTGGTTCCTGAAGGGCAGGTCAGAGGTTCTGAGCATCTCAGGACAAGGGGAGCTGAGAGAAAGCCCTCAGTTTTTTAGGAGGTGTAGCAGCAAGTGGGATTGAGAAGAAAACTTGATTCATGGAGCCACATAGTAAAAGATCTAGCCTAGGAAGGCTCTGGACTCTAAAGTGACCCTAGTCCTGAAACAGGCCTTCTTGAGAGATGTCTTGATACTCCCAAGACATTTTAAGTCAATGATCTGAGTGTGATATGCTGTTAGTGGTCAACTTCTGAGGGAGATGGAAGTGAAACAGAGGCCGCAGCCCAGGATCATGGCCCCATGCATATTTTTTTCTTTAGTCTTTTTGATGATTTGTCACACGACTTTGAGTTCTCCTCCATGTGAAAGCATGTCAATTAACATGTCAACTAACAGAGGACACTTCCTAGGAAAGCTACTTGATAAAAAAAAAAATTGCATATTTTGATCTTAAATGATCTACTGAGTCATTGCCTTTTATAGTTTAACAAGACTATGATTTCTTAGTGGGCAAGATCCATTTGTCCATCTCTAAATTTCCCCTAGGGCCTAATGTGGTATCATAACCACAAATATGAGATGAATGGATGACACCCAGATATCTTCCCAGGGTTGTGTTGGAGAACCTGAAACCTATCATACTACAAATACAGGTCACATTAGTTCTTCCCAAGTGCTATTTTGAATTTGCCACATGGGAACTCCTCAGTTACCCATTTGTCTCTTATCTAGTAAGTACCGAGAAATTTTGCTTTTGTTGGTTTTCACCCTCAAAAGCCATGTCCTGTCAACAGAGAAATGCTTCTGAGATATTAAATAGGCTTTGCCATCTCTGTTTGACACAGAGTGTTGAAGATAGCAGCACTAAACATATATTCCAGTTATAAACACAACCTAACTACAAATGATCTACAAACAGACTGCTTTCTAATTTTTGAATGTTGGCTATTTCATACGCAGAGTTGACACCATTGGCCCTTCCAATAGTAATTTTTGCACAGTGTGATGGATTCATCTGGATGGACAGGAAACATAAAGTGTTGACTAGACCATGGACAGAGTCACCACCTCCAGCTAATTGGCATCCACATTTCTATGTTTCCTTATTTGTTCAGCATAAGTATCAATATGGATTAGAGTCCATTTACACACTTTGATTATGAGAGAGCCAAACATTTCTTGAACATTTACCATGAGCCAGGTATTGTGTGATGTCCTTTACACTCAGTGCCTCAGCCTCATATTGCCCCACTCTGTAGTAGAGGAAACAGAGTTTCAGAGAGATTAAAGTAGATTGTTTGAGGCCAAACAATGTTTTAAGTAGCACTGAGAATTTGAATATGGATCTGTCAAGTTCAATTTTTTTGCTTTTTACTACGCCACAATTCCTTGGTCCCATTCCTCTTGGAACTATTGTGAACTATTCACCCTCAAGTTGCCTTTATCGTGGAACTCTATCAAAGGTTCTTGTTTTTTTTAATCTAAATAAATCACAAAGACTGCATTCCCCACTTAAAAATGTTTATTTTGCATCTTAAAGAACTCCAAGAAGCCAGAGAAATGGACAATGGAAACCTTCAGTCATCCCAATTCAGTCTCCATTCTATTCAGGAGCAAGAGCCTCATAGGGGAATATACCAGAAGGCTGCTTTTCTGTAAGTTTCAGATGGCAAGCAATGATTTTCTTCCAGAGATAGCGCGGGGTTTCCCAACATCTCTTTAAAATTGTGCTAAAGGTTTGAAACCAAAAGAACACATTAGATAAAGCTGTCCATTGTATGGACATGCTGGTTTGAGGCTGTTGTGTACCTCAGAAAAGCCATGTTCTTTTTCCTAATCCAATTTTGTGGAGGCAGACCCATTGCTTGGTGGAATCTCTTTGATTACGTTGTTCCCATGGAGATGTGATCCACCCAATTGTGGGTGGGACCTTTTGACTAGGTTGTTTCCATGGAGATGTATCTCCACTGATTCAAGGTGGGTCACTTACTAGAGTCCTTTAAGAGGGGATCATTTTGGAAAAAGACAGAGCCGACAGGAGACTCAGATGTTTGGAGATATAGGAAGAAAATACCTGCAGAGAAGCCTTTTGAAATGAGAGGCCTGGAAAGAAAGCTTGCAGATGCGCCATATGCCTTCCCAGCCAACAGAGGTGTTCTGGATCCACTGGCCTTTATTGAACCAAGGTATCTTTCTCTAGATACCTTATGTATTAGTTAGGGTTCTCTAGAGAAACAGAATCAACAGGGAACACTTGCAAATATAAAATTTATGAAAGTGTCTCACGTGACCATAGGAATGCGGAGTCCAAAATCCACAGGGCAGGCTGCGAAGCCGATGACTCCGATGGATGGCCTGGATGAACTCCACAGGAGGGGGTCACCAGCCAAAGCAGGAATGGAACCTGTCTCCTCTGAGTCCTCCTTAAAAGGCTTCCCATGATTGGATTTAGCATCACTAATTGCAGAAGACACTCCCCTTTGGCTGATTACAAATGGAATCAGCTGTGGATGTAGCTGACGTGATCATGACCTAATCCTATGAAATGTCCTCATTGCAACAGACAGGCCAGTGCTTGCCCAATCAGATGAACAGGTTCCACAACTTGGCCAAGTTGACACCTGTCCCTAACCATGACACCTTAATTTGGACATTTTTATAGCCTTAGAACTGTAAACTTGCAACTTAATAAGTTCCGTTTTAAAAAGCCATTCCATTTCTGGTATATTGCATTCTGGCTGCTTTAGCAAACCAATACAACCATCTAGGTTAAATTTTTTTCTTTTAAATAATTCATTTTGAAGTTATAAAATAATATATGCTTATTGTAAAGAATTAACACAACACAAAGGTATATAGATATATATGTGAATATTTTCATTTATAGGCCCCTCTGCTCAGTCCCATCTTAAGAGGTAACCATTAGAGATGTTAGAGTGTATACCCCGCAAGACTTTTTGTCATGCTTTTAGATACCACACACATACACATATACACAGTTACTACATGGTTTTCTTTTTTACAATAATGAAAGCATACCCTATATTTCACTTTGCAATTTGCAAATTAGTATACCACATATGGATTTTTATGTCTACCAATCATAATTCCATTAGTTTGTTACTCATAAATGGGAGTCACACTGCTTCCTCTTCCCTTACCTTATCAGTTTTCTGTGAGGATTAATCATACGTTAAAAAGTACCCAAGGTTTTGTGATGGCCACAAATGCAGGGAGATGTTAAACATCTTTTGGTGAGACCCCAAAAGAGTAAGGAAGAGGAAGTAATTTCTCACTTTCCCACTCTGAATGGGACACTTCGTGATCTGCATATTATAGAAACATGAAAGTGAGGTCAGGCTTGGCAGGGAAATTGCTGGCTACAAGCTTTTAGGACAATTAAGAAACAGCAGGATCATTCTGGCACGAGCTTCAACCAGTTGGCAGAGAGATGCCTCTCCTGCTTCTATGGTAACTGGCAATTCTACGTGAATGGCTAAGACTGCCTTTCATGTCTGTCGGCAACTTCCTTTCTGATGTTTTTTAATTTTGTTGAATTCTCTTTGATAGTGGGGTATCCTCTCTATTAGGGTAAATCTAACATCTATAAAGACTATTTCAACAGGACAAAAATTCATTTGTTTCCAGAGTCAGGAGAGGAGATCCTTGAAAGCTTATGCAAGTCTAGAAATGAAATTTTTCCCTTACAGTTTTCTTCCTTTGGCTTTGTTACCATTTACAAAGATTATGGTTTATATGATTAGTTCAATACTAACAGGAATCTTTAAATGCTAAAAATTGCTTACAAGCCCCCTATTATTATCTTCAGGGATTTCTCAGGTCTTGGTATCCACATTGAACATTATTGACTTAAAACATCCCCACTCACTTAAGTTATAAGTTGTCAATAAACATTATTTTCCTCCTAGCTTCACTTTATGGTTCTCTCTGAAACTACATTACTGACCACACTCTCCCTACCCCCAGGGCAGTGCCAATAATAACTTGGGGACTTACTGCTTAAAGCTCAAAAGTTAAGAGACTATATAGTATAATGGTTCAGACTGTGGCCTCTGGAGCTCCATTGGCTGGGTTCAAAGCCAAGCTCTACCACACATTAATCTATAGGGTCTGTAAAGTAGAAAAGGTGATGACATTCTCCCGTAAAGTTGTTGAAAAATTAAATGAACTCATATAATAAAGCATCTAAAAGAGTGCCTGTGCCAACAACGTGTTATTACTGTATCTTTTGTATTTAAGGCCACTCTCTTTCATTATTGGAATGGAGTTGGTAGTTGTTTATGCTAGGGAGAGAGGAAAACATCCTACTCTTGTTCCTTGTGTTGTAACAGAAACAAAGAGGAAGATGATGATACAAATGTAGCCACTCTGTCTCTTCCACATTTGCCCATGTCAAAGTAGGACTTGGAGCATGCTGCCTGGTTTGACCACTCATTACCTTGTACAGTGAACAAGTTTCTTAATCTTGTCAAGCCTAAATTTCCTTCTCTGTGTAATGGAAATAACAATCATCCCTAGTTGTGCTGTGAAGACACACAATGTGAATAAAATACTTACTCATAGTAAGTGCTTAATCAAGATAGCTACTAGTTAGAGCAAATGCAACAGATTCAAGTCTACTTCTATTGAATACCTGTTATGTGTCCAGTCTATGCAGGGACGCTGTTTAACCAATTCCCAACAAGGAATGCTTATTATCTTCACATAACTACTTAGTAGACTAAGGCTTTGAAAGGCTAAATTAGGTGTCACTTCCTCAAAGTTAGAAAGCAATGAAGCTGAAATGTGAACCCAAGTCTTCTGATTTGCAGGCTAGTGATGTTTCTTTGGTCTCTCCGGATATCTGCATGAATTGTGAATGTCTGATCGACTCAGGGACTTTCAGTTCAATTAATAAACAGGGTGGAGGAACTGTTAGTCCCAGCCTTATGTTTACTCACAGAAACTTTTTCAATTTTTTTTTATGACCAACATATATGTAAATGTACAATACATTTGTAAGAGTCAAGCAATATAACATAGTTTTTCCGTAATCATACTTGTGGGTTCTGGATTTTCTGGAATGTCTAAATGTTTCCTTGTTAGTTTTCGACTAGGAGAGTTTTCCCTTTTCCATTCATTCCAAAACAGGGAGTTGACTCCTTTCCTTCCTGAAGGCCTTTTAAAGTCATTACAAATAACATTTATCTTTATGGTTCTCAAGTGACCTTTACTGCAAACATTTCTTTCTTCTTCTTGGGATGGGTTTTGACATAATTCTCCAGGAACACAAAGGCCTCCAACTAGATTGATTTTCCCTGCTGAGAGTTTAGAAAGGTGCTCTTCTTCCCAAACCATTTCTTAACTCAAACTTGGGGGTGGTGGGGGTGGGAGGCGGGAGGGGAGGTGGAATATTTAAAAATGCTTCTTTTCCTAGTTTTCCTTGAGGTTGTTTTAAAAAGCCAATTATTCTAACATACGCCTGTAAAATTCAATTGTGCCCATTCAAAAGTATGATTTTGTATTTTTTTAACCAATCATTTCTTATCTTTGGCTGCTTCTGCTCTTTTTTATTCAAATCAGTCAGCATCTATTCCCAGGATTCCGTGCCAAGGTGCCACCCAGCTTAGAGAAACTAATCTTTGATATTTTTTCTTTTTGCTTCTTATTGATACCAAACACTGTTTATCATCCTCAGTTCTCCCACATTCTCATGCCTCCCCTTGCAAATTGACTTGGGATTTAAAAAAGAAAGAAAAGAAAACTTTAAAGGAGAGCTATGGAGTTTAGTCACATAAAATGCTGAATTAAGGCAGCCAAAAGCAAAAAGCCGTGTGGTTTTTTCCTGTGTTTGCTCTGTTCTGCATAGATGTTTTGTGGCTTAATGGAGAGAAGAAGCTGCCAACTTTGAAGAGAACAGAGGGATTTGAAGCATCAGCTCCCACCAAGTCCCAGGTTCCTGGTGAACTTCCCAGGCTTTTGTTATCAGGGAGCTTTTTCATGCCAGGGGCATAATGATAGAAGCCATTTCCCTCGGATAAATGGAAGGAACAAAAGGAATGTCAGGAGAGAGGCACAGAGTGGCGACCTCCTTACCAAGAACAGTCCCTGGTGATAACAGTTACCTTTCTTTCACTTCTTTGTGCAAACAGGTCCTCTCTTAAACATACCTAACAGTGGTTTTGCAGTTTCACACTGATGTGGAATGTTTGTCCAGCTTTTGAAGAAAATCTGCTTTTGCATTATGATCTTCCTGAAGTCTGAATCACTGTTACAGACATTTTAAAAGTGAGATTTGTAATTCAAGTAAGATGGACTAAAACAAAGTTCTAAAAAGTAGTGACTAAAAGGACTTTTCTACCTATCATTTAATCAACACACATTTACTCATTGCCTACTTCAGGTCAGATATTGCACTTAGATCCCACCAATGTAGTGATAAGGAAAACAGACCTAGGTTCTGTCTTCACGGGGCTTAGAGCCAAGCCAATCTTCTGGCACCACAACTGTAGTCTCAGTGTGAGTTGTGGCTTTTCTAAGTCAAGTGTAAACCTTGTCATTTGCCTTGAAGCCATGTGTTCTGTAGTTTGCTAGCTGCTGGAATGCAACACACCAGAGATGGATTGGCTTAATAAAAGGGAATTACTGATTGTATATGTAGAATGGAATGATTTCTAAATGTTGTGTTAGTTGATTTTTTAATTAATTAAAAAAATTTAAAAATAAAAGGGGATTTATTTTGTTAGTTCTTCAGAGGAAAGGCAGCTAACTTTCAACTGAGGTTCTTTCTCATGTGGGAAGGCACATGATGGTCTCTGCTGGCCTTCTCTCCAGGCCTCTGGGTTCTAACAACTTCCCCAGGGTGATTTCTTTCTGCATCTCCAAAGGCCTGGGCTGAGCTGTGAGTGCTGAGATGAGGTATGCTGAGCTGCTTGGGCTGTGGTACGTTGAACTCTCTCATTTAAGCACCAGCCAATTAAATCAAACATCATTCATTACAGCAGGCACATCTCTTAGCTGACTGCAGATGTAATGAGCAACAGATGAGGTTCACATACCATTGGCTTATGTCCACAGCAACACAACTAGGTACCTTCACCTGGCCAAGCTGACAACTGAATCTAACTACCACATGTCCACCCCTTGTCATCTTGGCAACTACAAGCATCACCTTAAACAATATTAAGTTGCAAAAAATTCTCTTCTGGCTGTGGACCTATGAATCTCAAGACAAGTTATCTGGTGCCAATATGCAAAGGAGAGACAGTCACAGGATCCATAGGGAGAAAGCAGAAGGCAAACCTGTAGGGCAAACACCACTGGATTTCAAAGTCTGAAAGTCATTTATCCTTCAGCTTTAGAAAGTGGCAGTCCACCCTTTCCAAGGGCCTATGCAGTAGCCTGCCTTTTTCCAAATCAACCTCAGGGAACACTGAGGAGATCACCTTTTTCTTGGCTCCACTCTCTCCAGGCATTGGGGCCACCCCTGGGCTCTCTGCCATTTCCAGGGCACACAGTCAACCCTTCCATGTGGTGGCAGCCAGGCTCTCCCCAGGCCTGAGGTGGCACAGCTCTTCCACTGCAATGAGATGGGAGACTCATCCTCTGCCCTTAGGGAAAACTCACCCTCTCCATGTATATGGGTTGGTCCACTCTCCTGGCCAAGGTTTCTTGGCTTCAGACTCAAGCTTCCATGGTTCTCATTCTGCAAACTCCAATTTGTCCCTTTTGTGTCCCCCTTTGTCCAGATTGGCAGTGGTTCCGTTTACACCAACACTCTCTTCAAGCACTCCAGGACTTCTCCTTCATTTTCTTCACAGTTCCTCCTTCCCTTTAGCCATCCAAAAAAAAAAAAAAGTTCGAACATATCTGGTATTTGCAAACTGTGGCAGCACCCCACTCCTGGTACCAAATCTGTTCTAGTTTGCTAGCTGCCAGAATTTAACACACCAGAGATGGATTGGCTTTTAATAAAAGGGGATTTATTTTGTTAGTACTTCAGAGGAAAGGCAGCTAACTTTCAACTGAGGTTCTTTCTTATGTGGGAAGGCACAGGATGGTCTCTGCTGGCCTTCTTTCCAGGCCTCTGGATTCCAACATCTTTCCCCAGGGTGATTTTTTTCTGCATCTCCAAAGGCCTGGGCTGAGCTGCAAGTGCTGAGATAAGGTATGTTGAATTGAACTCTCTCATTTAAGCACCAGCCAATTAAATCAAACATCATTCATTACAGCAGGCACATCTCAAAGCCCCGAAGATGAATGACTCTCAGACTTTGAAATCTAATGGACTTTGCCCTGCAGGTTTTTGAAACTGTATGAGTCTGGTGACCCTTGTGTTCCTTCCTCCCTATGGAAATAGGTATATGTATCCTATGAATGCTCCTCCTTTGTATGTTGGCAGCAAATAATTTGTTTTGAGTTTTTATAGGTCCAAAGCCAGAGGAGAACTTTGCCTTAGAACAGACCATGCTTGTAACTAACTTTGATAGGAGTTTGTACTGTTTCTAACTTTGTATTTCATCTGTATTGCTACTGAAATGGTTTAAGGATTTCTGATATTGTTATGAAATTAATGTATTTTTTATATGGGGAAAACATGTCTTTTTTGAGGCCCAGAGAGTGGTATGTGCTGGTTTGAAAGGATGTATGTCCCTAGGAAAGCCATGTTTTAATCAAAATCCCATTTCATAAAGGTAGAATAATCCCCATTCAATACTGTATGTTTGAAACTGTAATCAGATCATCTCCCTGGATGGTGTGATTTAATCAAGAGTGGTTGTTAAACTGGATTAGATAATGACATGTCTCCACCCATTTAGGTGGGTCTTGAGAAGTTTCTGGAGTCCTATAAAAGAGGAAATATTTTGGAGAATGAGAGCAATTCAGAGAGAGTCAGAGAAGAAAGACATAGCCACAAGAGCCCACAAGCCAGTGACCTTTGGAGACGAAGAAGGAAAATGCCTCCCGGGGAGCTTCATGAAACAGGAAGCCAGGAGAGAAAGCTAGCAGATGATGCCTTGCTCGCCATGTGCCCTTCCAGCTGAGAGAGAAACCATGACTGTGTACACCATGTGCTGTCTCAGATGAGAGAGAGAGCTTGAACTTCATCAGCCTTCTTGAACCAAGGTATCTTTCCCTGAATACCTTTGATTGGATATTTCTATAGACTTGTTGTAATTGGGAAATTATCTCGGCCTTAGAACTGTACACTTGCAACTTATTAACCCCCCCCCTTTAAAAAGCCATTCCATTTCTGGTATATCGCATTCTTGCAGCTAGCAAACTAGAACACCATGTGAAAAGGGGGAAAGCTATAGAGTAGAAGAAGAGGAAAAAAATGAAAGAAGACAGATTTTGGATTAGCAGGGAGACTTCTTCTCCTGGACATTTTCCTAAAGAGTCAGACCTATTACCAAGAACCATGAATCTGCACGAACAGCCCCTTCTATAGCATGGAGGGCAAAGGCCAGTCTAGCATAGGGGTTGGCTAACCACTGCTCATGAGCCAAATCTACTAATCTGCCTTCTGCCTGTATTTATCAGCCTGACAGTTAAGAATAGTTTCAAAAGTTTTATATGGTTGAACTCAAAAGAAGAATAATATTTTGTAACATGTGAAAATGATATAAAATTCAGATTTTAGTGTCCATAATTAGCATTTTATTAGAACAGCCTTGCCCATTTATTGTTGTATTGTCTATGCTACTTTTGTGATACAATGGCAGGGTGGAGTAGCTGCTGACTTTGAGAGCCATGTCAACTTGCAGCAGGGCCTGTGGTTGTATCATTACTGGCCTTAGATAGTTTGTGAGAGGGTTTGGCATCTCTGGCTCCTCTGGACAGGGTGGCCAGAAGCTAAGTCATACGACTGGCATGGAGACCATGTTCTTATCTTCCCCTTCCACCTCGGGTTGCTATGCCTGATGCCCAGCCACCACACAGAAATGGCAAAAAACCGTGTGGACAAGCATGCGGCAATGGGGTGGAGCCATGGCTTTTCTGGCTTCCTATTATCTGGCCTTTTACAGAAAACATTTGCTGACCTCTGGTCTAAAAACTTTTTGGTGCTTTCACTGTACTGCATAGCTACAGGCAAGAACGGACCCCAAAGACCACTTTCTTCTGTATGGCATGAAATACAGGGAAAATATAGGAAGAGACAGGGAATGACACGTTTATAATCAGGTTCAGCTTTTCTTAAACCACAAACTTGAGTGTGCAAGAGAGAATATTATTTTTCATATTTAATCCAAATGATGTCATAACATGCCATCTAAGTCAGTTCTAGAAGAACCTCTGTGTTTTCTTAGTCTTTTCCTTTTAAACTCAGTTACTAAATTCTGAGATGCTGTGCTCTTTGTGTATAAAGAGCAGTTCTGGTAGTTTCCTGGAACTTTGGGTATCTGTGTGACACCTAAGACTCAGAGTTGGAATTCCGCAGCTCTGAGAGTTAGCATTACTCCATACAGCAACTGTTGGAGAAGTTGAAAAATACATCAGACTTCCATTAGAGATATGAGTGAAACGGACCTGGTTAGGACTAAGGTAAATCAGAATATAGGGTAAAGGATGATTCTGTCTGTATGTTAAAACTTTAACTTCTGTGTGACAGCAAAGAAAGAAATGTTCATTTGGTGCAAAATTTAAATTTTCTTTTGTACACTAATTTAATCTGTCTGTTCAATTTATTTAAATAACATAATTACATGGAACCAAGATTTGGGAATAAGATCTCGTTATTCTATACAGATTAATATATTACCCCAAATATGATCCAGAGTATTTGGGGCAGAAATAAAAAAGTATTTGCAAAGTTTCCTTGAGGGACCACGAAAAATTTAGAACTACTAAACTTCCTCATCTGGGGAATTTCTGATATTCTCTCAAGCATTTGGGACTCCAAATTTAATAAGCCAACCCCTCAAACTTGAGGCTTGCTCTTATGAAACTTATTTCTGAAATGATGAAGCCAAGCCTACTTATAATTATGCCTAAGAGCTACCCCCACAAGCCTCTTTCGTTGCTCAGATGTGACCTCTCTAAGTTAACTGTGCAAATAAACTCACTGCCCTCCCCCTTACATGGAACATGTCTCCCAGGCCTATAACTCTCCCTGGCAATGTGGGGCATGACTCCTAGGGATAAGCCTGGCCCTGGCATCATGGGATTGAGAAAGACCTCTTGACAAAAGCGGGGGAAAGAAATGAAACAAAATAAAGTTTCAGTGGCTAAGAGATTTTCAAATAGAGTCAAGAGGTCATTCTGTAGGTTGATCTTATGCAAACTTCAGCCAGATGTTGCAAATTGCCACAGTAATCCAAGTCCCCGCCAGCCGTATTCTTGAAAACCCTAGAGAATACCCTGGGCTATATTTAAGACTATATATGAGTTTTTATTATATTTTTTTCAAAGCTTAAGGCCTCCAGATTGTTCCTATGCCAGATTAGTCCTCAAATCCAGAGGTACCAGTTTCTCCATGAACATCAACCGGTTTCACTCCTCTACCCCAAAAGGTTAGCCCTTCTTTCCTTTCTTTCAAATGAGGAGGAGGAGGTGTAACTGAGATATTAGATTCTAAGAAATGATTATGACTACTAACTTATTATATAAATATTTCTTTTTACTTTCTAATGTATTAAAATAGCTAGAAGGAAAAACCTGAAATTTCTGAGCTGTAATCCAGAAGCCTTGGTCTTTGATCATGATTGTATAACTATATAGCTTTTATCATGTGACTCTGAGATCATAAAAACTGCATGACTGACACTCCCTTTATCCAGCGTATGGGTAGATGAGTAATAAAACAAAGACTCCCCCCCCCCCAAAAAAAAATAGGTAGAGGAGGATAAGGAGTATGGAATGTTTTGGGTGTTCTTTTTTATTTCCTTTTTTTTGAGTAATGAAAATGTTCCAAAACTGACTGTGGTGATGAAAGCACCACTATATGAAGATACTGGGAGCCACTGATTGTATACTTTAGATGGATTATATGATGTGCGAATATATCTCGGTAAAATTGCATTATAAAAAACTCAGTTATTTCTGATTTTCCTTCACGACTTTCCTTCTCCCCTTGGTAGCACCCACGTGGGGTAGCCTACACGGCGTTCTGATCAGGGAGAGAGAGTCCTGTGCTGCGTCTCCTGAGATGCATCCTGCCTCTGGTTTTCAGTGCTTTGGGTGTGTTCATGATCCCACCTGGTCTGGATGCTTTCTGCTGCAATGTCCCTTTGTCACTTCTGCCAGATAACTTCAAGGTTTGTTAAGTTGTTCTGACACTCCTGAACCCTTCTTGAGAATGGGTTAACTTTGGACGACTCTTTCATGTTTTCTCTGGATTTCCCCAATATTCTCTGGCTCTGACACTCCAGGAGGTTGGATCAGGAACCAAGCCTGTATGACAAAGTCCTTGCACTTTTAATAATGCCATCCTGCCTCTTCACACCGCCAGCTTTTTGGGTGGGAAACACCCCAAAGCCTGCGTCTTTTGAGTTGGAAGAACAGAATGTTTTCTCTTTCAGGGCTGTGATCTTAGGCAGGGAGATAGGGCCGGGTTGGGGGTGGGGGTGCAGGCTTTTGCATGATTGGGCGTTCAGAAAGAAGCCTATTTGTCTCTCTCAGTTGTAGACATGCCCAGCCAGCCTAAGTGGGACCTATTGGCTCTGTTTGATTCAGTTACTGCAGGCTCTGGTTAGGCCAGATGGAAAATCAGTCCTGTGAAAAAGAAAATGTGAAACACCAAGGCAGAGAAGGTCATTAACCCTTCATAAATCTAAACACACTAAGTCCATTGAAAGATTTGCCAGGAAAGTGCTATTTTCCGTTTTCTCTGTGAGTTCAATTTATCTTTACTGCTAAGTGGCCAAGTTGAATTAGATCCAGAACCAGACACAATTCGACCCTTTTTCCTTAAAGGGAGTAACCTCCACCTCCTTGTCAATGTCCTAACTTGATATTTCCCAAGTTAGGAGTCATGGCAGACCTTCTTTTTAGATTTATGAATTGGGTATGCTTACCTTCCCCTTTTTCAGATAAATGGATAATGATATCTTCTCTGCTATACCTCACTAAGAATAGAAACAGTTACTCAGGATTGCATTTTACTTACCTGGATTCTCCTCTTTGAAGATGGTAATTTTTCTGAATTTTACTATCTACTTTGGCCTGATGCACAGCCTCCTCTATCATCCTGACCATTCCAGTTTGAAATTTGGTAAGATGTTATAGAATGGAGTACAAGGAAGGACACACCTTTTCAGGCAACTTGAGTGGCTAAATTAACCCTAGTGTCAATGAGGTGATTGGAATAGATAGTGGAATAACATCTCCATAATATTGCCACAATATTTATAGTTATAGAACACACAATGTTTTAAAGCATTCACCATGCTTTTATTGACAATAACCATTGTCTCCATCCTATAAAGATGGAAGCAGAGTAGAAGGGAGCAGGCCAGGTATATTTCCTATCTGAATGGCAAAGTAGAAGTTCAATTATAATTTTCCATATTCATGGAAACTACTGATTCCCTACATTGATTACATAAATAAGGACAGGTGTCTTGAGGCAGATCTCTTCAGTATAGACTGAGAGAAACCTTTCTTTCAAACCCCTATGGGAATGTTTATATACAGCCACAAATTCTTTGAAATGCCTCCCTTCAAGAAGGGGAGCTTAATTCCCCTCCCCTAGAGTGTGAGCTGGACTTAGTAACTTACTCCTAATGACTATGATACGGTGGTCATGATTGTGTGTCACTTATGAGACTAGGCCATAAAAGATATTGCAGCTTCCTCTTTGCTCCCTCTCTTGCATCATTCACTTTGGAAGGAGCCAGCTGGCATACAGTGAGAACACTCAAGCAGTTCTATAGAAAGACCCACATGGAAACAAACTGAGGTATACTGTCAAACAGCGAGGAACGGGGCCTCTTGCCAACAGCCATGTGAGTGAGCATGCTGGAAGCAGATTCTTCACCTCCAGTCAAGCCTTCAGATGGTGCAGACCAGGTCAAGATCTTGACTACAAGCTCATGAGAGACCCTGGACCAGAACTACCAGCTGAGCTGTCCACAAATTCCTCACAGAATTTATATCACAGAAACTGTGATATAATGAATATTCATTCTTTAAGCCACTAAGCATTCAGATAATGTGTTATGCAGCAACAGAATCATTAATATAGTGCCCCCTGGAGAATATTTTTTATTATATCTGTTATTTATGATGTATACCTTTTATTCAGTGGTCATCAGAAATAAGTAGTCAGCCTTCAAAAGGAATAGGGCTGATAACTTACCTGATAAGTTATCAAGTTTGGTTTATACCTGAGCTGCCTGAATTTGATCAGACGCGTTACTAGGTAGTTTAGTGAATACCCTCAAATGTTCCTATATATGGATCACTTGAGCAGGCCAAAAAGATATGGTGTTCAGGTTTAACAATGCTTCTTCATTGCAATAACAGAGTTAAAAGAACACTGTGGTGGTTTAAAAATATATCTACAATTCTTTGACACTCTTCTCATCAAGAAGAGCCTATGTCACCTCCCCTGTAATTGGGGCCAAATTTAGTGACTTGCTTTTAACCACTAGAAGACTCGGGAGATGCTCCATTCCATAGTCCCAGCTGGCTCCACCTGAAAGCCGACATCAACACCAGTCACGTCAGTAAAGATGCTTCCCAGTGGTTTCTGTCCCCAAGTTCTCAAGTCATCCCCAGTTTGAATCTTCCAGCTTGAGACCCTAGATATTGTGGAGCAGAGACAAATCATAATCACTCCACCTTGTCTAAATTCTTAACCAAAAGAATCCATGAACATAATGAAATGGTTGTTTTATGCCACTAAGTTTTAGAGTGGTTTCTTACGAGCCATTAAATTTGGGGGTGGTTTTCCATACAGCAATAGTAACTGGAACAGGCATATAGAAAGAGTTTTTCTTCATCTTTCAGATTATTAGAAATAATATAATTAGGAGACTAGATCTAATTAGCCAACTCAGTTTTAAGCTGTGACTCTTTTAAGATACTCAAGGCAAAACATAAGGTTCGGTAAGAGAGTGGCAATGCTGAGAGACAAAGTGGAGAAGCAATGTAGGATTTGCAATGTTGCAGTAGTCTACTGCAAATTAGCTATCTTTTGAGGAGAATATTAGAAAGCTTGCTTAACTTAATATATCTCTCAATATACTTAACTAGTATACTTAACTCGTATATTGAGAGATAGAAACAGTAAACATAAATTTTACCTTAAGTCTTTTCCCCCAGTTTATAAGCAGTTAGCAATTATGAATTATTTTAAACACAGAAAATAATGAAACATCTAAGTATTCACCACTGAAACCTAGATTCATCCAAGTTTAATACTTTGGGGCATATTTGTGTCATATCTTTTATTACATAAGAAATAAACTAATAGATATATTTAGAGCTTCCATTCCCACCCAACTCCAGTTCATCTCATCCCCTCCCTCCTTTCCCAAAGGTATTCACTAAACTGAAGATAGTGTTTCTCCTTTGTCTTTGAATTATCTCAGGAACATATAATTGCATGTGCAAGCTCATTTTAATGATGTTGTCTTTAATAAATAAGTTGATCTGGTTAAGACACTGCAGGTAAATAATCTACTTACTAATGGATTAAAACCTCTAGGATACATGATAACCATCTAATGCTAAAAATGAGATAACCATAGGTACACATTTGTCTGATGTAGAGGAATGAACCCATATAATGTGACTTCTATGGACCCTATTCCGATTTCTGTGAAGGATACAAAGATGAACAAAACACAGGCTCTGACCCTTAGGAAGCTTACAATCCATAGCATATTCACTATGTGCTCAACACCCGTATAAAGAACACAGAGGCTCAGGGAAGTCAAGTAACTTGCTTAAGGTCACACAATAGTGAGTAGTAGAACAGTGATCCAAACTCTTATCTGTTTGACTCCAAAGCCCATTCTTTTAACTGCAAAATCTGATAGTACTTTAAAATGCTATTTTTATTTTAAAACAAACTCACTCAGATTTCTCATGAAAATGAAAATTTTGATGAGTTGTAAGGATTACATAAAATAATCTTCAAATTAATTGGCCTGTTCCTTGGACAGCCCCACAACCTCAAATTCAGGAATTTCTATCCTTAGGAGTCCTTAGGAGAAAAACTTTTAGAAGCCCTACTTTGAGATGGCATCCTAGTATAGTGCAGGTGAAGATTTAGAGACAGGAGCATGGCACTTGAATGGCCACTAGCAGTCATGATATTCAAAAATATTAACCCCTGGATCAGATGGGCACCAACTGATCAGAACAGGGCATTAACCAACCAGATCAGATCCTGGACATAGCAATCAGATTAACCATAACTATGCCTATCATCTTCGAGGAAAAAGAGAAGGGAAAAGGATGTAAACATGACCCCAAACCTCTCACTGTCTGCTCCACAAATCTGCTCTTCCCTCTTTTATGTTCCTGCTTCCATTAATCTACCCAATTAAAAAGCTTTGTGTCATCCTCCAATCCTTAATTTCTCAATTGGACTCAAATCCAATCTTTATTTTTACTTGTTATTTCATTGATCATCTGGTCCTACTTTGAGGCATCAGAGAGAACAGGGTGCTCTTGAGACAAAAAAAAAAAAAAAAGACCAAAAGATATGAATCCATTGGGAATGGAATTTTCTAGATGCAAGAGAAGGACAGAATTAATATAAACATAGTTTGGGCAAAAAAAAAAAAAGGCTGATTAGCACAGTAGCTGATATGGAGAGCAGAAGAAGATAAAGGCAGAGAGATTATTCAGCCTAAGGCATGGAAGACAGTGCAGTTTATGTTGTATTCTAAGTATCAAAATTGGCAGCCATCAGAAGACTTTAGGTAGGAAGAAAGAGCATGTGACAAGATATGATTTATGGTTTCAAAAGATTATTCTGTCTGCTAGAATGACCTCAAGGAGGACAGGTAGACCAGAAGCTTTTACACTAGTAAGGGAGCAAGATGACAGTAGTTTGGACTGGAGAGGTAGTGGATTTGGAGACAAGAGAATATTTAGAGTCTACACAGAGCCACTTATATTATCTGGCCCAATTCTCTCACAATACAGATGAAGAATTTGAGGTTCAGTGGACTAAAGTTATGTCCAGTTACTCTCAGTAAACGGCAGAACCATCCCTCTGACTTGGGATCCTGATATCCAGCCTTGAACACTTTCCATGGTAAACACTAACTCATATAACATTTTTAAGTGTTTATGCCTTTACCACTCTCACTAGATTATACATTTCTTGAAGGCAGATAACTTGTCTTATACATACTCGAATGGATGATTAATTCAACTTTTGTTTTTGCAAAGGCTATGGGCAAGTCACATGAGAGATGAAATGTTATAAGACAGTCCTACAGTGCCAGGATTAGTTAACCCCAGGCACACAGAAAGGACTCCTGACACCTTTAAATTAAAATTTTCCAATGTACATTAAGCAAAATTTCAACAAGACTTAGACTCTCTGAGAGAGTTAGAATCTTCCTTGAATTAAAATACAAGGTCAATTAGCAATAAATCCTAGGAAAGAGGGAGAAACTGACCTTCCAAGTTAACACTTCAAAATAACCAGATGCACATACATCAGCAAAAAATTACAAGCCATACTAAGAAACAAGAATATATGGCTCAGTAAAGGGAATATATAAAAACTTCAGAGGAGACAGAGAAATTAGAACAACTAATCAAAGAAGTTCAAACAAATTTCCTAGATCAATTCAAAGAGTTGAAGGAAAATATGAATAGAAATAAATGATTGGTAGATATACAGATAAAAGATATTAAGAAGAAATTGTATGAGTGTAAAGAAGAATTCAAAAGCTTAAAAAGAAACAACAGAAATTATGGGAATTAAAGGTAAAATAATGTATATTAAAAATAGACTAGAGGCATACAACAACAGATGTAAAGAGGCAGAAGAAAGAATCAGCAAGCTACAAGACAGGACAATTGAAATTATACAGTCAGAAGAACAAATAAAAAGAACTGAAAAAGATTGAGCAGTGTCTCAGGGAATTGAGTCATAGCATAAAGCTATTTTTATAAATGTAATCATAAATGTTACGGAAGGAAAAGAGAAGAGAAAAGGTGCAGAAAGAATATTTGAGGAAATAATGGCTGAAAAATTCTCAACTCTTATGAAAGACATAAATACACATGTCCAAGAAGCCCAACATACTCCAAACAGAATAAATCCTGATAAACCTACTCCAAAACACATACTAATCAAAATGTCAAATGCCAAAGTTAAAGAGAGAATTCTGAAAGCAGCAATAGAAAAGTGATTCATCACATACAAGGGAACTTCAATAAGACTTAAGTGCTGATTTCACATCAGGAACCATAAAGAAGGTAGTGGATATTTCCTTTTTTAAGGTACTGAAAGAGAAAAAATGCCAGACTCAAATCCTTTGGCAAAACTGTCCTTATAAATATGAGGGGGAGTTTAAATCTTCACAGATAAACAGAAACTGAGATAATTACTAAAGAGAGTTCTTCGGGTTGAAAGGAAAAGACAGGAGAAAGCATCTTGGAGTAGTGTTAAGAAATGATGATCTTTGGTAGAGATAACTAAAAGGGTAAATGCAAAACGCAATAGTAGTGTATCCTCAATATATAACTCCACTCTGTAGTTCCTACAATAGTCAGAATACAGCTGAACAAAAAAAAGTCCTGATAATGGACATGCAAAATATAAAGAAGTATTATGGGACAAAAACAATATACAGAGGGGTATGGGAGTAGAGAATGTATACGCTATGAAGCTAAGTTGATATGTTTTCAAATTATAGGCTATAGATACAGGTTACACAATATAAACTCCAGGTTAACCACAAAGAAAGTATTTTAAAACTATGCTGAAACAGAAATGAGAAAGGTATCAGTCAGACATATCACAAAAGATCATCTATATAAAAAAGTATGTTGCACTAAAAGAACAGACAAAAAATATATGACACGCAAAAACCAAAGGACAAACTGGCTGAAGTAAGTATTGCCTTTATAGTAATAACTTGGAATGTTAATGGATTAAAATCCACAATCAAAAGACACAGATTGGTAGGTTAAAAAAAAATGATCCAACTATTTTTTGTTTATAAGAAACTCACCTTAGACCCAAAGACACAACTAGCTGGAAAGTGAAATGAAAGAAAAAGATGCAAATAGTACCAAAAACAGAGCTGGGTAGCTATAATAATATCAGACAAAATGGACTTTAAGGCAAAATCTGCTATGAGGGACAAAGAAGGACACTATATGTTAATAAAAGGGTCAATCCACCATAAAGAAATAACAATTATAAATATTTATATAACCTAACCACAGTATCCCAAAATAAATAACGCAAATGCTGGCAAAATTGAAGGGAGAAATAGACACCTCCACAATAATAGTTGGAGATGTCAATACACCACTCTCATCAATAGACAGAACAATTAGAAAAGATATCAATAAGGAAACAGAGAACTTGAATAATGTGATAAATGAATTAGACCTAACAAACATATACAGACAATTGTGCCCCCAAACAGCAGGATATACATTCTTCTCGTGTGCACATGGTATTATTCTCCAAGATAGACCACTATAGGGTCACAAGTTTCAATAAATTTTAAAACGTTGAAATTATACAAAGAATCTTCTCTGACCACAATGGAATAAAGCTGGAAATCAATAACTGGGAGAGAACTGGAAAATCTACAAGAATGTGGAACTTAAATAATGCACTTTTAATCAATGGGTCAAAGAAGAAGTTATAAGGAAAATCAGTAAATATCTTGAGACAAATAAAAAGTAGAACACAAAATATGAAAACTCATGGAATGCAGTGAAGGCAGGGCTGAGACAGAAATTTATAGCCCTAAACACTTACATTAATAAAAAGAAGAAACAGGTAAAATCAAAGACCTAATTGCACATGTGGAAGAGCTAGAAAAAAGAATAACAAACTAATTCCAAAGCAATCAGAAGGAAAGATATAACAAGATTAGAACAGAAGCAAATGAAATGAAGAATAAAGAAATAGAGAGCATCGACAAAACCAAAAGTTGGTGTTTGAAAATGTCAATAAAATTGACAAGCCCTTAGCTAGACTGACAAAGAATAAAAGATAGAAGATGCAAATAAATAAAATAAGAAATGGGAGGGGAGGACATTATTACTGACTCCACAGAAATGAAAAGGATCAAAAGAGGATACTGTGAAAAACTATATGCAACAAATTAGACAACCTAGATGAAATGGTAAAATTCCTAGAAACATAGAAACAACCTACACCACCTCTAGAAGAAACAAAAGATCTCAACAGACCAATTACAAGTAAAATCATTGAATCAGTCATCAAAACCCTTCCAATAAAGAAATGCCCAGGGCTTTAGAAGAAGAGCACAGGACCAAAGAGCTTCACAGGTGAATTATACCAAACATTCCAAGTAGAATTAATACCAGTCCTGCTCAAACTCCTACAAAAAAACTGAAGAGGAGGGAACACTGCCTAATTAATCTATGAAGTGAAGTGAACATCACTCTATACCAAAGCCAGATGATTATACTACAAGAAAAGAAAATTATAGACCAATTATCGCTTATGAATATAGATGCAAAAATCCTCAACAAAAAACTAGCAAATCAAATCCAACTGCAAGTTAAAAGAATTATATACCATCATCAAATGGGTTTTATCCCAAGTATGCAAGGGTGATTCAATAACAGAAAGTTAATTAGTGCTATATACTACATCAATAAAACAAAGGGAAACAATCACATTATCATTTCAATTGATGCAGAAAAGGCATTTGACATAATCCAGCATCCTTTCTTGATAAAAATACTTAAAAAAGACTTCTGGAGAAGATGGTGGCTTAGTAAGACGCGCGGGTCTTAGTTCCTCCTCCAGAACAGCTACTAAAGATTTAGAAACGGTACAGAACAGCTCCCAGAGCCATGACAGAGCCCAAAAAGACAGCGTACCCCATTCTGGAAAGGCTGAATCAGCAGGGAGAATCCGCTGTGGTGAGATACCCGAGGGGCATGCGCTTCCCCGGGCCGGGGCGGCTGGCGGCCAGAGTCCCTCCCTCCCTCCTTCCTGCGCCAGCTGGGAGAATTGGACAGGCGGTCCCCTCAAGCCGCGGCGGCCAGTGCCCCCCCACACGCGGCCACCCGGGCCGGCTGGGAGAATTGGATAGGAGATCCCCCAAGCTGTGGAGGCCGGCGACCGGGGTCCCTTCCACACACATGGCTTCCCGGTCTGGCTGGGAACGTTGGATCGGCACTCCCCCAAGCCACGGCAGCCGGCGCCCCACGCCACGCTTGGCTTCCTGGGCTGGCTGGGAGATTTGGACCGGCACTCCCCCAAGCCACGGAGGCCGGCACCCCCCCCACGCGCGGACTCCCGGGCCGGCTGGGAGATTTGAATCGGAACTACCCCAAGCCGCTTCGGCTGGCGACCCTCCCCCACAGCGAGAGTTTTCCAAAGTTAAAGGAGCCACAGAATCTTTTACTGGTGGGACCCGCAGACAGACGAGCGCCACGAGTGCCACATACTGGGCAGGATAAGAAAAACAGAGCCCAGAGATTTGACAGGAAAATCTTTCAACCTGCTGGGTCCCACACCCAGGGAAATCTGATTAAATGCCCAGACACCAGCAGAAAATAACGGATCACGCTAAGAAAATTGAAGATATAGCCCGGTCAAAAGAACAAACCAATAGTTCAAATGAGATACAGGAGCTGAGACACTAATTCTGAATATACAAACAGAAATGGAAAACCTCTTCAAAAACCAAATCAATGAATTGAGGGAGGACATGAAGAAGACATGGGCTGAACAAAAAGAAGAAATAGAAAGTCTGAAAAAGCAAATCACAGAACTTATGGGATTGAAGGACAAAGTAGAAAAGATGGAAAAAACAACGGATACCTACAATGGTAGATTTAAAGAGACAGAAGATAGAATTAGTGAACTGGAGGATGCAACATCTGAATTCCAAAAAGAAACAGAAACTATAGGGAAAGAATGGAAAAATTTGACCAGGGGATCAGGGAACTCAAGGACAATATGAACCGCACAAATATACATGTTGTGGGTGTCCCAGAAGGAGAAGAGAAGGGAAAAGGAGGAGAAAAACTAATGGAAGAAATTATCACTGAAAATTTCCCAACTCTTATGAAAGACCTAAAATTACAGATCCAAGAAGTGCAGCGCACCCCAAAGAGAATAGACCCAAATAGGCGTTCTCCAAGACACTTACTAGTTAGAATGTCAGAGGTCAAAGAGAAAGAGAGGATCTTGAAAGCAGCAAGAGAAAAACAATCCTCACATACAAGGGAAACCCAATAAGACTATGTGTAGATTTCTCAGCAGAAACCATGGAAGCTAGAAGACAGTGGGATGATATATTTAAATTACTAAAAGAGGAAAACTGCCAACCAAGACTTCTATATCCAGCAAAATTATCCTTCAAAAATGAGGGAGAAATTAAAACATTTTCAGACAAAAAGTCACTGAGAGAATTTGTGACCAAGAGACCAGCTCTGCAAGAAATACTAAAGGGAGCACTAGAGAAAGATATGAAAAGACAGAAGAGAGAGGTATGGAGAAGAGTGTAGAAAGAAGGAAAATTAGATATGATATATATAATACAAAAGGCAAAATGGTAGAGAAAAGTACTACCCAAACAGTAATAACACTAAATGTTAATGGACTGAATTCCCCAATCAAAAGACAGATTGGCAGAATGGATTAAAAAACAGGATCCTTCTATATGCTGTCTACAGGAAACACATTTTAGACCCAAAGATAAACATAGGTTGAAAGTGAAAGGTTGGGAAAAGATATTTCATGCAAATAACAACCAGAAAAGAGCAGGAGTAGCTATACTAATATCCAACAAATTAGACTTCAAATGTAAAACAGTTAAAAGAGACAAAGAAGGATACTATCTACTAATAAAAGGAACAATTCAACAAGAAGACATAACAATCATAAATATTTACACGCACTGAACCAGAATGCCCCAAAATACGTGAGGAATACACTGCAAACACTGAAAAGGGAAATAGACACATATACCATAATAGTTGGAGACTTCAATTCACCACTCTCATCAATGGAGAGAACATCTAGACAGAGGATCAATAAAGAAATAGAGAATTTGAATATTGCTATAAATGAGCTAGACTTAACAGACATTTATAGGACATTACATCCCACAACAGCAGGATACACCTTTTTCTCAAGTGCTCATGGATCATTCTCAAAGATAGACCATATGCTGGCTCACAAAGCAAGTCTTAACAAATTTAAAAAGATTGAAATCATACACAACACTTTCTCGGATCATAAAGGAATGAAGTTGGAAATCAATAATAGGCGGAGTGCCAGAAAATTCACAAATACGTGGAAGCTCAACAACACACTCTTAAACACCAGTGGGTCAAGGAAGAAATTGCAAGAGAAATCAGTAAATATCTTGAGGCGAATGAAAACGAAAACACAACATATCAAAACCTATGGGACGCAGCAAAGGTAGTGCTAAGAGGGAAATTTATTGCCCTAACTGCCTATATCAGAAAAGAAGAAAAGGCAAAAATTCAGGAATTAACTGTCCACTTGGAAGAACTGGAGAAAGAACAGCAAACTAACCCCAAAGCAAGCAAAGGAAAGAAATAACAAAAATTAGAGCAGAAATAAATGAAATTGAAAACATGAAAACAATA
The DNA here is from genome assembly GCF_023851605.1 of Tamandua tetradactyla. Taxonomy (NCBI): domain Eukaryota; kingdom Metazoa; phylum Chordata; class Mammalia; order Pilosa; family Myrmecophagidae; genus Tamandua; species Tamandua tetradactyla. Next base: position 54,328,021 of record NC_135339.1, read on the forward strand.
GAGAAAATCAGTAAGACCAGAAGTTGGTTCTATGAGAAAATCAATAAGATTGATGGGCTCTAAGCAAGATTGACAAAAAGAAGAAGAGATAGGACGCAAACAAATAAGATCAGAAATGGAAGAGGAAACATAACCACTGACCTCACAGAAATAAAGGAGGTAATAACAGGATACTATGAACAACTTTACGCTAATAAATACAACAATTTAGATGAAATGGACGGGTTCCTGGAAAGGCATGAACAACCAATTTTGACTCAAGAAGAAACAGATGACCTCAACAAACCAATCACAAGTAAAGAAATTGAATCAGTCATTCAAAAGCTTCCTTAAAAGAAAAGTCCAGGACCAGACGGCTTCACATGTGAATTCTATCAAACATTCCAGAAAGAATTAGTACCAACTCTCCTCAAACTCTTCAAAAAAATCGAAGTGGAGGGAAAGCTACCTAATTCATTCTATGAAGCCAACATCACCCTCATACCAAAATCAAGCAAAGATATTACAAAAAAAGAAAACTACAGACCAATCTCTCTAATGAATATAGATGCAAAAATCCTCAACAAAATTCTAGCAAATCGAATCCAACAACACATTAAAAGAATTATACATCATGACCAAGTAGGATTCATCCCAGGTATGCAAGGATGTTTCAACATAAGAAAATCAATTAATGTAATACACCATATCAACAAATAAAAGCAGAAAAATCACATGATCATCTCAACTGATGCAGAGAAGGCATTTGACAAGATTCAACATCCTTTCCTGTTGAAAACACTTCAAAAGATAGGAATACAAGGGAACTTCCTTAAAATGATAGAGGGAATATATGAAAAAACCACAGCTAATATCATCCTCAATGGGGAAAAATTGAAAACTTTCCCCCTAAGACAAGACAAGGATGTCCACTATCACCACTATTATTCAACATTGTGTTGGAGGTTCTAGCCAGAGTAATTAGACAAGAAAAAGAAATACAAGGCATCAAAATTGGAAAGGAAGAAGTAAAACTATCACTGTTTGCAGACAATATGATACTATATGTCAAAAACCCAGAAAAATCCACAACAAAACTAGTAGAGCTAATAAATGAGTACAGCAAAGTAGCAGGTTACAAGATCAACATTCAAAAATCTGTAGCATTTCTATACACCAGCAATGAACAAGCTGAGGGGGAAATCAAGAAACGAATTCTATTTACAATTGCAACTAAAAGAATAAAATACCTAGGAATAAATTTAACTAAAAGGACAAAAAACCTATCCAAAGAAAACTACAAAAAACTGTTAAAAGAAATCACAGAAGACCTAAATAGATGGAAGGGCATACCGTGTTCAAGGATTGGAAGACTAAATATAGTTAAGATGTCAATCCTACCTAAATTGATTTACAGATTCAATGCAATACCAATCAAAATCCCAACAACTTATTTTTCAGAAATAGAAAAACCAATAAGCAAATTTATCTGGAAGGGCAGGGTGCACCGAATTGCTAAAAGTATCTTGAGGAAAAAAAACGAAGCTGGAGGTCTCACGCTGCCGGACTTTAAGGCATATTATGAAGCCACAGTGGTCAAAACAGCATGGTATTGGCATAAAGATAGATATATCGACCAATGGAATCAAATAGAGTGCTCAGATATAGACCCTCTCATCTATGGACATTTGATCTTTGATAAGGCAGTCAAGTCAACTCACCTGGGACAGAACAGTCTCTTCAATAAATGGTGCCTAGAGAACTGGATATCCATATGCAAAAGAATGAAAGAAGACCCATGTCTCACACCCTATACAAAAGTTAACTCAAAATGGATCAAAGATCTAAACATTAGGTCTAAGACCATAAAACAGTTAGAGGAAAAATAGGGAGATATCTTATGAAACTTACAATTGGAGGCAGGTTTATGGACCTTAAACCTAAAGCAAGAGCACTGAAGAAAGAAAGAAAGAAATGGGAGCTCCTCAAAATTAAACACTTTGGTGCATCAAAGAACTTCATCAAGAAAGTAGAAAGACAGCCTACACAATGGTAGACAATATTTGGAAACAACATATCAGATAAAGGTCTAGTATCCAGAATTTATAAAGAAATTGTTCAACTCAACAACAAAAAGACAGCCAACCCAATTACAAAATGGGAAAAAGACTTGAACAGACACCTCTCAGAAGAGGAAATACAAATGGTCAAAAGGCACATGAAGAGATGATCAATGTCCCTGGCCATTAGAGAAATGCAAATCAAAACCACAATGAGATATCATCTCACACCCACCAGAATGGCCATTATCAACAAAACAGAAAATGACAAGTGCTGGAGAGGATGCAGAGAAAGAGGCACACTTATCCACTGGTGGTGGGAATGTCAAATGGTGCAACCATTGTGGAAGGCAGTTTGGTGGTTCCTCAAAAAACTGAATATAGAATTGCCATACGACCCAGCAATACCATTGCTAGGTATCTACTCAAAGGACTTAAGGGCAAAGACACAAACGGACATTTGCACACCAATGTTTATAGCAGCGTTATTTAAAATTGCAAAGAGACGGAAACAGCCAAAATGTCCATCAACAGACGAGTGGCTAAACAAACTGTGGTATATACATACGATGGAATATTATGTAGCTTTAAGACAGAATAAACTTATGAAGCATGTAATAACATGGATGGACCTAGAGAACATTATACTGAGTGAGTCTAGCCAAAAACTAAAGGACAAATACTGTATGGTCCCACTGATGTGACTCGACATTCGAGAATAAACTTGGAATGTGTCATTGGTTACAGAGACCATCAGGAGTTAGAAACAGGGTAAGATAATGGGTAATTGGAGCTGAAGGGATGCAGACTGTGCAACAGGACTAGATACAAAAACTCAAAAATGGACAGCACAATACTACCTAATTGTAACATAATTTTGTTAAAACACTGAATGAAGCTGCATCTGAGCTATATTTTGTTTGTGTGTTTTTTTATAAATATAATTTTTTTATTTTTTATTATTATTATTTTTATTTTTTCTCTATATTATCATTCTATATCTTTTTCTGTTGTTTTGCTAGTTCTTTTCCTAAATCGATGCAAATGTACTAAGAAATGATGATCATACATCTATGTGATTATATTAAGAATTACTGATTGCATATGTAGAATGGAATGATTTCTAAAAAAAAAAAAAATACTTAAAAAAATAGAAACAGAAGGAAATTTCCTCAGTATGATTAAGGACATAACATCAGCGTCAATGGTGAAAGTATGAAAGCTTTCCCTCTAAGATTTGGAATGAGACAAGAATGTTTACTGTCACCACTGTTACCGAACATTATACTTCAAGTTCTGGCCAGAGCAGTTACACAAGAAAAGGAAATAAAAGGCATCCAAATTGAAAAGGAAGAAATAAAATTTCACAATTTGCAGATGGGATGATTCTATTTATAAAATGTCCTGAAAAATCTACAATGAAGCTACTAGAGGTAATAAATGAATACAGCAAAGTGGTGGGGTATATGATCAACATGCAAAAATCAGTAGTATTTCTATAACCTAGTAAAAAGCAATCTGAGGAGGAAATCAAGGAAAAAATCTATTTACAATAGTAACTAAAACAATCAAGTATCTAGGAATAAATTTAAATATACATGTAAAGTACTTATACACAGAAAACTATAAAACTTTGCTAAAAGAAATTAAAGAAAATCTAAATAAATGCAAGGACATCCCATCCTCATGCATTGAAAGACTAAATATTGTTAAGATGTCAATTCTACCCAAGATGTTTTACAGATTCAATACAATCCCAATCAAAATTTCAATAGTCTATTTGCAGAAATTAAAAAGCCAATATCAAATTTATTTGAAAGGGTAAGGGGCCTCCAATAGCCAAAAACATTTTTAAAGAGGAGAACAAAGATGGAGGACTGACACCGTCTTTATTTAAAATGTATTACTAAACTACAGAGGTCAAAACAGAATGATACTGTCACAAAGAATGATAAATAGACCAATAGAATTAAATTGAGAGTTAAGAAATAGACACTTACATCTATTGCCAATTGATTTTTGACAAGCTGGCCTAGTCCACTTAATTGAAAAATAATAGTCTCTTCAACCAATGCTGCTGGGAGAACTGGAAATTACTATGCAAAAAAAAAAATGTAGAAAGACTCCCATCTCACACTACACACAAAAATTAACTCAAAATCGATCAAAGACCTAAATATAATATCCTGGTTCTTATATTTTTGTATAATATTTATACAAAATTATACAATTATAATAATTATTGTATAATAATCCAATAATACAGTGTATTATTATTTAGTACTAAAAAGGAATGAAGTCTTTTTTTTTTTTTTTTTTTTTTTTTTTTTAAAGACAGAGAGAAGGAAGGAAGGATGGAAGGAAGGGAGGAAGAAAGGGAAACATCTTTAAACATTTTCTTGTTTTATTATATTTTGTTTGTTTGTTTGTTTTTTACATGGGCTGGGGCCGGGAATCGAACCGGGGTCCTCCGGCATGGCAGGCAAGCACTCTTGCCCGCTGAGCCACCGCGGCCCGCCCGGAATGAAGTCTTGATGGTGCTGATGGAAGTGGTTGCTTAAGATGTGCAGAACTTATAACTCGGTTGAATTTAAATGAGTCAAAATGGATAGAGGTGATGGTAGCACAGTATTGTGAGTATAACCAACAGTGTCGAATTGTTGTGAATGTGGCTGATAGGGGAAGTTTAGAGTCATATTTGTTACCAGGAGGAAAGCCAGAGGTTAAAACATGGGACTGTATAACTCAGTAAATCTTGTGGTGACAATGACCGTGATTAAAAGTCAAATATAAAAATTTCTTCCATGAAGTAGAATATATGAATCTGTTACTATGAGTTAATAATAGGGCAGTATATGGTTAAAACAAAAACAAAAAAACACCTATTTCAAACTACAGGCTAAAGTTAATGATAATATCTTAATATTCTTTCATTAGCAGTAACAAATGTAGCATGCCAATGCCAGGGAATCAGTGATGGATGGGATAAGGGGCATGGAATGTTTGGGGTTTTCTCTCTCTCTTTCTCTTTTTTTTTAACATTGAAAATGTTTTAAAACTGATTGTGGTGATGAATTCACAACTATGTGGTGATACTGTGAGCCAATGATTGTACACTTTGGATGGATTGTATGGTGTGTGAATATATCTCAGTAAAATCGCATTTAAAAAAAGGAATTAAGTTCAAATTCATGCAACAGCATGGATGAACCTTGCAGACATGTTGAGTGAAAAAAAATCAGACAAAAAAGGACAGATATTAGATGATCTCACTGATATGAAACAATTAGAATAAACAAACTTATAAAGTCAGGATCCAAATAGAATTTCTATTTGGGTTGATTGTAAAGATTTGGTAATAGATGGTAGTGATGGCAGCCCAACATTGGGAATGTAATTAACAGCCCTGAATTAATATGTGAATGTGGTTAAAGTGGAAATTTTAGGTTGTGTATATCTTACTAGAATAACAATTTTTGTTTTAAAAAAGGAAATATTGGAAGAAACCCACATTAGCCTTTTTATGGAGGGAAACAGCCCTTGTACAACCCAGTTCCAAGCTCAGGGAGGAGTTTTGCATGGACCTAGCAGAGGGTCCAAACAATACCATGCTCACCTCATTCTTCAAGTCTTGGCAATGGGGATTCTGGTGGAAATTTGTGAATTGGTAATAAACAGCTCTGGGGAACTCTTTACTTCTGCCTCCAAAAAGCACTGTCTGAGTCTTCATTTTAGGAAGTGTGTTTACCTGAAGAAGAATTTAGGGACACAAAGAAGCCCAGGGGAAAGCAAACTAAGGCACTGGCATCTCACACTGGCTTAAAGTTTTGGGCTAAAATGAAGGAAAAGAGGGGTAGACTTTGACTTTATATATTGTTTGACCTAATTCACTAAACCAAAAACACAGAAGGGTATTAAGGACACAAACAAAAATGAAACATAAGTGAAGATTAAATCATAATCAGGAATAAAGATTTTTCATTTGACTCAACTATTTCCTGTGATATCTCTTTCAGGAACCAACCTAGAAAGGGAACAAATGGAAGGATGTACAGATTCAGTCCAGGTAAGGGAATCCTTTCCATATGGTGCAGTTGGCAGGACTGGACTCAGCCATCTGGTAAACTTCTATTAAAAAGATGCCACTGGGCTTCAGAGAGAATGCCAAACACCTGTGCCTGTTATTAATCATGAAGTCATTGAAAATTAGAGTTAACTAGCTCAGGTACTAATGACAAATGAATTTAAGATCACTCCCTATACCTTAAATTCTTCCTTTCTTGAGGTACATGTGAGTGTTGCATAAGGGTCCTTTAAGGACAGGTCTATTTCTTGTGCTCTGAGCTTCTCATTCCGGGTCCTACCCCCTCTCTTTCTGGTGCCTGGGGCCTTCTTGCTACAAGTGGGGTCTCTGGAGCTCCCCAATTAGGCTTGCCCCCAGAACAATATCCATTGTACCCATTATTCCTTTACTCTCTACCATGTCATAGGTGCACTCACCTTCTTAGATTAGTGATCTCATGCATCTGTTTCAAGGGACAATCTGCTTAAACTACTTCATGCTATAGGGTAGATGACATTAGTGTTAACTCTCCCAGAGTTTTTTATGATCCTTCAAATAGGTGGATCTTAACAGTGAAGTACTTGCGGAAGAGGGAGGAAGGAAGGAGTTCCCTAGAATTTCTAATAGAAAGTTGGGAGTTCCCTAGACCCTCTAATATTATCATGAACTTTTACTTCATACATCTTATCACAGTTTATAAGTATATAATTGTATAATTAGCTGATTAATTTCTTTATTTCAGTTAAATGACCAGTCTGAGGAAGTTAAGATCCACATCTATTTACATTTCTTAAACTAAAGCATCATAACTGATTCAAAGGAGGAGGCCAATAAATACATGTTACATGAATAAATGATAGAACGAATAAGTAAATTGAATCTGCAAGTATGGATAAAACAAGCCTTTTTCCTATCTATCTCAAAGGGCAAAAGCCAAAAAATAAATAAAATAAAAAATGTGAGGGGGCAAAGAGTCTCAGGAAAATTGAGAAACTCTTGTAGAGAGAATTTTATTAAATTTTGGTTAAAAACGTAGCACTATGTACAAATTTCTTTAAACTAAAAAAGAAAAAGAGACTTCACTGTGTCTAATCTGATAGGTTTCAAGGAAGCAAGCTCCAATTAGTTAATACCCTTTGCTTTCAGGGCATCACTGTCCTCAGCTAAGAAAATGAATCAGTACCATTCTTTCCTACATCCTGCTGCTCTGATCAGACAAACAATTTGGAAGCAGAACAGCAAGACTGAGCCCTCTGTTCCTCAGGTCTCCCATTAGCATCTGTTCCAGTTTGCTAGCTGCCAGAATGCAATATAACAAAAACAGAATGGCTTATAAAAGGGGGCAATTTATTAAGTTGCAAGTTTACAATGATGAAAATGTCCCAATTAAAGCAAGTCTACAAATATGTCCAAATGAAGGCACCACCAAGAGGTTACCTTCACTCAAGAGGGGCCGATGAAATGCAGGGTTTTTCTCTCAACTGAAAAGGCACATGGCAGACATGGCAACATCTGCTAGCTTTCTCTCCAGGCTTCTTGTTTCATGACGCTTCTCCAGGGATGTTTTCCTTCTACATCTTCAAAGGTCTCTGGCTGCGTGGGCTCTCGTGGTTCTCGTGGCTCTCATGCTTCTTCTTTTAAAGGACTCCAGTAAACTAATCAAGACCCACCTGGAATGGGTGGAGCCACATCTCCCTCTAATCAAAAGGTAATACCCACAATTGGGTGTTTCACATTTCTGCAGAGATAAATTAATTAAGTTTCCAACGTACAGTATTAAATAGGAATTAAAAGAAATAACTGCCTCCACGAGACAGATCAGGCAAAACAAGGCTTTTCTAGGGTACATAATCTTATCAAACCGGCACAGCATCCATGCCTCCCATCCCCTCTCACTTCTACCTCCCTGTTCAGTGCATACTCTCTGCACTAATCACTCCATGTTCCTCCTCCTTTGAATTGCTTGGTGACAAGACACAGTAGCAAAATATTGTATGTAACATTCACCAATCTCACACAAGGCTTGGCCTTGGCTACAGAGATGTCCTTATTCTATCTGGGTTTCTATGAAAATGATGTATATTAGGTTAAAATGCCACGTGCCTAGTAGCACTCAAAGCATATAAGCTTTTTCCCTGCTTCCTTTTTAGTTTATTACAATACTTCTGAAAAAACACATCCACTTCTGAGTCACAGTTATCCAGCAAGGAACTTTCTTTATTTTTTTGCCTAAAGGAGAGATTTAAATGTTTTTAATTAATTAAACTGAAAGATAGTGAATAAGGCTTAGAAATATACATATATATATATAAGAAACTAAAAGGTAATACCCTATAACTCCCTAGAATGAAGGACTACTTAAAGAGTATATTTTATCTCTAAAGCATCATTGAGGTGCCTTTTAAAAAATATATATAGATATAGATTCCTACCGTTACTATGGAAATAATCTCTGAAAGAATGTCTGCAAATGTAGAATATATTGCCAGTTGCATGAATAGAGAGATGTGTGCAAATGATAGGTGTGATGGTAACTGGAAGCCCCAGTTTTGGTCCTGAAGAAAAAGAGCTAAAATATGATTGAAGAATACACAGGGGATGCTATTGGGTGGGCATCACCACAGATATCCGAGCCTGATATAACCTCAAGACCTTCTAGAATCTCCATCTAGAATCACTTAGGGTGACATTATGTCTTTTCCCATTAATGGTATTCCCTTTTACTATCAATATCATCCTGGTTTAGTTGGTGAACCAAACAGACCACAGCCAAGATCAATGTCACAGAATTTATCTAATGCAGGCACAAGGCTGGGTGGGACCTGACCCACTGGTGTCATCATGGCCACTGTTGCTCCTAGAACTAGATGTCCCTATTGTCTTTGTTACCACTGCCAGAATGGATAACCCATGTTCCCTTCTTCTTTGTTGCATTAGCTTCTGAGTCTAACTTTCAGATGTGTGCATATGATGGCTCAAGCTGAGTTTGGGTGCCCTCGCTGCAAGCAAGGCTGGATGAGTGAATATCCACACCCACCCCAATTAAGGTGGCTCCATCTCCCACAGAAGCTTTGAACAACCAACAAAAACTGACAGAAACACATTGTGAAAGCTCTAGAAAACTGTTAAAAGGAATACAGTAACAAAGTGAGTGCCAAATCAAGGAAAAAGCTACTTAAAAGCAGTAGGATCTCATGGTATTCCCCCACCACATGCTAACCAGCTTAGCACAGAGCCAGACCATGCCCCTATTTATAGTTCTCCTTTCACCACCACTATTGTCCTGGTTTATTTGATAAACCAAACGGTGACATAAGCACTACATAATGTAATTTCCCCCACATAATGGGATAAACAACACTGAAGTGATCCCTTCAAGCCTGTGAGAATATTTTATGCAAAGGGCTTAGGTCATTTAGGAAGATCCAGTATGGATCCCTGGTCCTACTTCGAAAGCTAGCAGAGTAGCCCATGTGCATGTACTTGGAGCATGAATATCAGGTCCAAACTAGCTGGTGGTGTCCTGAGGGACTTTACATTCCAGAACTTGTTCTGCATGTGGAAGGCAATTCACAGAGCTCTCATACATAGGAGTAAGGGGTGCTAGTTATAGGATATGCAGTGAAGTAACTGGGACTATGAGGAAACTATTTCCTCGTGAAGAAGGGACATTTCTATCTGTGTAAATAAGGGAATTCCTAGGCCAAATGTGCATGCCCAAGACAAGATTCATGAGCAGAAAGGATCAGGGTGTTCCCTATGGCCCCTACTCTTTGGCTTCAAGCTATTCTCTAAATTCTTTGTGTGGATAAACTGTGAAGGAAAGCAACCACATAGGTCAATCTGCAAAGACTGAGAAAGGTGTTTTCTTTTTATCCTTCTTGGGTTTTGCTGCTGTTGTTAGCTCCTGATATTCAAGGAATGTTCTGTCATAACACTAGCTGGATACAAGCTTAAGGAACTGGTGCCTCAGTATCTATAGTGATAACACATTAAAATGCCAAAATATCCACATTTCAGCAAAATAATACAGAATATACAAAGACACAGGCCCAGACAAACGAGAAAAGTAAAACATTTGAAACAACTGATGAAGAAGATAAGATCTCGAATATACCAGATGGAGACTTAAAAAAAAAAAAAAAAGGTCCTAAATGTACTCAAAGAGCTAAAGATAAGCATGGACAAAGAACTAAAAGAAATCATGAAAACAATAGATGAACACAAAGAGAATATCAATAGAGAGATGGAAATTATGAAAAGGAACAAAACAGAGCTGAAGACTATAGTAACAGAAATTAAAAATTCCCTTGAGGGATTAAATAGCAGATAGGAGCTAGCAGAAGAAAAAAAAAATCAGAGAAATTAAAGATAAGAAAATTGAAATCAGCCAGTCTGAGGAGCAGAAAGAAGAAAGAATGAAGTTAATGTAGCCTGAGGAACCTGTGGGACACCATCAAATGTACCAGTGTATGCATTGTGGGAACCCCAGAAGGAGGAGAAAGAGAGAAAGGAGAAGAGAAAATATTTAAAGAAATGATGGCTGAAAACTTCCCAGATTTAATGAAAGACATAAATATATACATACAATCCTTAAGGAACTCCAAAAGGGGTAAATCCTAAAGATCTGCACCATGACATATTGTAACTAAACTGTTAAAAGCTAAAGATAAAGAGAATTCAGAAAGCCACAAAGAGAAGTAACATGTCACATATAAAGGAGATTTAATAAGATTGAGTGCCAATTTCTCATCAGAAACCATGGAGGCAAGATGGCAGTAAGATGACATATTTAAAGTGCTAAAAGCAAAAATTGCCAAGCAAAAAATTTTCAGCAAAACTGTCTTTCAAAAATGAATTAAGGATTAAGACATTCCCAGATAAACAAAAACTGAGGGATTTATGCTAAAGAGTTCTGCAGGGTGAAAGGAAAGGACACTCGATGGAATAGATCAAAGCTGAATGAAGAAATAAGGATCTCTAGTAATGGTAAAGATACAGCTAAACATAAATGGCAGTACTATTGTAATTTTGTTTTTTGGAAGTAAAAAAAAACTCCACTTCTTACTTCCTACAGGATCTAAAAGGCAAACTCATAAAATGAAATGATAAATCAGTGATTTGGGACTCAATGCAATTTTGACAAGAATGACATAAAGGTGGGGTGATAGAAATGTACAGGAACATAATTTGTGTAACCCATTGAAGTTAAGGTGGTATCAAAGAAAATGAGAGTGCTATAGATTTAGGATGTTAAATTTCAGATCCATACGAAGAAAATACTGGAGAATATGCAAGCTCATAGAGTCAGATATCAGAGTTCATTTTGCCAGGGGCGGGAGCAGGGATCAGTTATGGAGAATAGGAGTTAATGCAATGAATGCAGGGTTTCTGTTTGGGGAGATGGAAAGTTTTAGTAAGGAAAGGTGGTGGAGTTATTGCAACAATGTAGATATTGAGTAATCCCACTAAATGGTATGCTTGGGAGTGGTCAAGATGGCAAAGTGCACATTGTATATATGTTCAAGCAATGAAACAAAAGAATGAGCAACTAAAATGACAATGAAAATTAAATGCAATATGTAATCCTGGATAGGATCTAATAATGGAGGAGAAAATACCCAAAAGGAAATTGGGGGGACATATGAAAAAATTGGAATATGGACGGTAAGCTTTATATAAATGTTAAATTTCTTGAACTTGACAAAAGTACTTAAGAATGGTTGCATAAGTGAATATGCTTGTTTTTCTGAAATATACATATAAGTATTAAGTGTTTTAAGAGCATGATGTGTGTGGCCTACACTCAAGTGTTCACAGAATGGATTGATAAATAGATGGACAGATAAATTGATTGACAGACTGACGGATAGAATGACACAGTAAATGTGGCAAAATGTTAAAATTGGGGATCACAGTATCTGGGGGGTGGGAGGTGTGGGTGTGTACAAATTCTGTACGGAATTTGTATTACTTTTGTAACAGTCCTGTAAGTATGAAAGAATTTTAAAAAGTCTTTTTAAAAGAGTGAATACTAGCCCTTTTAGTTTTTATAGAAACAGGAGCAGCTTTTAAATCTCCCACAAACTTTCAGCCATATCAAATTTCACAAGTATAGGAAGGAAATGCAGATGCCGTGCAGTCAGAAAATGTCTACTGAATGGGGATATGGTGAGTGTTAAACATGAGAATGTTAAGGGACTCTATATGTAATCCTTAGAAACAAGTTCCCTAATCTATTGAAATCAAGGTCAGAAGTTCCAAAATGATACCTTAAAGTAGAGCTCCCTTAGATTTTTAAAGAGGAGATGATTTTCGTTTGTCTAAAGATTTGGTCCTAACACTAAAGGAGGAAAAGAAAAGGAGGAAGAAAAGAGCTACTAAAATTCTTGGGGGTGGTAGAAGGGCAAGATGGCAGCATAGTGAGGTGTGGAATTTAGTTTGTCCTCCAGAGCAGCTAGTAAATAGCCAGGAATGGTACAGAACAACTGCTGGGGCCACATCAGTGACAGGAAACATAGCATACACCAGTCTGGGCCAGGTAGAACAGCCGAGACCCCACACAGAACTGCAAGTCCCCCAAGTCATGGAGGTTGGTACCCCTCTCCCATGTGCATGGCAGGCTGGTTCCACGTAGGAAAAGGAAGCAGACTTTACTAGCAACAAGGGCTTAGCTCAACCAAGCTCCAATTGCAGAATTAATTAATAAGTCTGACTACTGACAACAGACCCCCAGCACAAATAAATCTGGAAAAAGCACTAAAAGAACTAGGAGTTTTTGCCCCAGCAGAGAGGGGTAGGGCTGAAGGAAAAAAAATGCTTTTTGAGTTGGACAACACAAAATACTGGGAAAGGGTTGGATCCCAAGAAAAAGGGGCACATAGAGCCTGGAGATACATAGAGAAATGTACCAACTCAAGCTCTTGAGTGACAAACCCAAAGAGCAAGGGTCCTGCTCTGAAAAGGATTTTTATTATTATTTTTTTACTCTAACAGCTCATTAGATAGAATTGGAAGTCTTCTCAGGCTCCAACACTGCCTTAGGCAAGGGAAGAATTAAGCTTGTCTGAGAGACAAAGTGAAAAGGAGTTAATTCCCTAAAGGGTGTATCTTCCCCAAGAGAAAGAGGAGTGGAGCCAGCTCCAGGAGCTAAACCCCTTCTTCAAGGAATTCAGGCCCCAAGGATTGGAAAACTGAAGCAATTAAAGCCATCATACTACCTGACCTCTGTCTCAACCACACCGCTGGGAGGGAGGGTCTGCTGAGATTAAAGGTACCATATCACTTTAAACTGATGGGAAGTTGCAGGCAGAAAAGTGCCACATGCTGGGCAGGCCAGGAAAAGTACAGAGTCTAGAGGCTTCATAGGAGAGTTTCATAACCTGCTGGGTCTCAACCTCAGAAAAACTGATGCTGGCTACTCTTTCCTCCTGAGATATGGGCCTATCTGGTCTGGAGAAATCTGACTGGGGTCTATAATATCTGAGGAGACCCTCCTCAAAAAAAAAAAAAAAAAAAAGCCATATACGCAGGGCAAGAAACAGAAAAACAAGAACTGAAAATTTCTGATCAGTTAAACAGAATCTATGCTAGAATAAGCTGAACTGAATGTCAAAGAACAGAGAGAGAACAAAGCCACCCAGCAGGAAAATCCCAGGGTAAAGAGTGACAACAACTTCCAGAATAAAGTAAGGAAATCCAATGCCTAGATACCAGCAAAAATTAATGAGTCATACTAGGAAAATCAAAGATATGGCCCAGTCAAATAAATCAACACTTCAAATGAGATACAGGAGTTGAAACAACTAATTCAGGATATTTGAACAGACTTGGAAAATGTTGTCAAAAATCAAATAAATGAGTTGAGGGGGGATATAAAGAAGACATTGGATGAACAAAAAGAAGAAATTGAAAGCTTAGAAAAACAAATCACAGAACTTATGAGAATGAAATGCACAATGAAAGAGATGAAAAAACAATGGAAACCTACAACAATAGATTTGAAGAGGCAGAAGAAAGGATTAGTGAACTAGAGGACTGGACATCTGAAGTCCAACACACAAAAATATATAGAAGGAAAAGAATGGAAAAATATGAGCAGGGTCTCACAGAACTGAATGACAACATGAAGTGCACAAATACACAAATATATATGTTGTGGGTGCCCAGGAGAAGAGAAGGTAAAAAGAGGAAAAGGATTAATGGAGGAAAGAATCACTGAAAATTTTCCATCTCTTATGAAAGACATAAAATTATGGATCAAGAAGTGCAGCATACCCAAACAGAACAGACATACTCCAAGACCCTTAACAAATCAGAATGTCAATGTCAAAAACAAAAAGAGAATTTTTAAAGAAGCAAGAGAAAAGCAATCCATCACATATAAGGAAAGCCCAATAAGACTATATGTGGAATTCTCAGCAGAAACCAAGGAAGTGAGAAGGCAGTGATATGATATATTTACAATCATAAAAGAGAAAAACTGCCAACCAAAATTCTATCTCCAGCAAAATTGTCCTTCTAAAATGAGGGGGAGATGAAAATATGTTCAGACAAACAATCACTGAGAGAATTTGTGACTAAGTGGCTGGACCTGCAAGAAATACTAAAGGGAGCACTACAGGCAGATAGAAAAATGCAGGAGAGAGAGGTCTGGAGGAGAGTGTAGAAATGAAGACCATCGGTAAAGGTTAAAAAGAGGAAAAAAGACAAAATTGTAGAAGAAAGTACTGCCTTAACAGTAATAACATTAAATATTAATGGATTAAACTTCCCAATCAAAAGATATTGGCAGACTGGATTAAAAAACAGGATCCATTTATATGCTGCCTAAAGAAGACTCATTTTAGACCCAAGGACAAAAATACTCTGAAAATGAAAGGTTGGGTAAAAAATATTTCATGCAAACAACAATCAGAAAAGATCAGGATTGGCTATACTAATATCAGACAAATTAGCCTTCAAATGTAAAGCAATTAAAAGGGACAAAGAAGGAAACTATGGATTAATAAAAGGAACAATTCAACAAGAAGACATAATCATAAATATTTATAAAGATACAGAGACTTTGAATAATATGATAAATGAGCAGACTTAACAGACATTTGAGGAACCTTACACCCCACAACAGCAGGATACACATTTTTCTCAAGTGGTCATGGGTCATTCTCAAGGATAGACCATATGCTGGGTCACAAAGCAAGTCTCAATAAACTTTAAAAGAGCTAAAAAATGAGTACAGCAAAGTGGCAGGGTACAAGATCAACACCCAAAAATCAGTAGTGTTTCTATATACTAATAATGAGCAATCTGAGGAGGAAATCAAGAAAAAAATTTCACTTACAATAGAAACCAAACCAAAAGAATAAAATATTTAGCAATAAATTTAACTAAGGAATCAAAAGACCTATACACAGAAAACTACAAGAAATTGCTGAAAGAAATCATGAAAAATCTAAATAAATGGAAGGGCATGACATGTTCATGGATTAGAAGACTAAATATAGTTAATGTTCTAATTTGCTAGCTGCTGGAATGCAATATACCAGGAACAGAATGGCTTTTTGAAAGGGGAATTTAATAAATTGCAAGTTTACAGTTCTAAGGCTGAGAAAATTTCCCAATTAAAACAAGTCTATAGAAATGTCCAACCAATGGCATCCAGGGAAAGATACCTTGGTTTGCGAAGATCAATGAAGTTCAGGGTTTTTCTCTCAAGTGGAAGGGCATGTAGTGAACATGGTCAGGGTTTCTCTCTCATCTGCAAAGGCACATGGTAAACACAGTCAGGGTTCCTCTCTCATCTGGAAGGGCACATGGAGAACACAGCATCATCTGCTAGCTTCTTCTCCTGGCTTCCTATTTCATGAAGCTCCCCAGGAGGCATTTTCTTTCTTCATCATCAAAGGTCTCTGGCTAGTGGACGCTACATCTCATGGCTATGTCATTCTGCTCTGCTCTCCCTGAATCTCCTTCATTCTCCAAGATGTTTCCTCTTTTATAGAACTCCAGAAACTTATCAAGACCCATCCAAATGGGTGGAGGCATGTCATCACCTAATCCAGTTTAACAACCACTCTTGATTAAATCACATCTCTAGAGAGATGATCTGATTACAGTTTCAAACATACAGTATTGAATAGGGATTATTCTGCCTTTATGAAATGGGATTTTGATTAAAACATGGGTTTTCTAGGGGACATACATCCTTTCAAACCAGTACAGATAAGATGTCAATTTGACTTATAGATTCAGTGCAATACCAATTAAAATCTCAAAAACTTAATTTGCATAAACAGAAAACCCAATAACCAAATTTATTTGGAAGGGTAGGGTGCCCTGAATAGATAAAAGTATCTTGAGAAAGAAAAATGAAGTGGGAGGTCTCACCGTACCTGACTTGAAAGCCAATTATGAAGCTACAATGGTTAAAATGGCATGGTATGGTTGTTTTGGTACTTAAGATAGATATACTGACCAATGGAATCAAATCGAGTATTCAGAAAAAGACCCTCTCATCTATGGACAATTGATTCTTTTTTTTTTTTTTACTTTTTTTATTGTATAGTATAACATCTATACAAAGAAAAGAAATAAAAAAGCAATAGTTTTCAAAGCACTCTTCAAAAAGTGGTTACAGGATAGACCCCAGAGTGGACAACTGATTTTTGATAAGATAGTTAAGCCAACTTACCTGGGACAGAGCAGCCTCTTCAATAAATGGTGCTTGGAGAACTGGATATCCATATGCAAAAGAATGAAAGAGGATCCATATCTCATACCCCATACAAAAATTAACTAAAAATGGATTAAAAGCCTAAACATTAGCACTAAGACCATAAACCTTTTAGAAGAAAATGTAGGAAAAATTCTTATAAATCTTTTAATAGGCAGTTTCCTAGACCTTATACCCAAAGCATGAGTATTGAAGAAATAGATAAATGAGAACTTCTCAAAATTAAACTCTTTTGTGCATCAAATAACTTTGTCAGGAAAGTAAAAAGACAGCCTATGCAATGGGAGACAATATTTGGAAACCACATATCAGATAAGGGTTTAGTATTCAGAATATATAAAGAGATTCTTCAACTAAACAGCAAAAAGACAAACCACCCAATTAAAAAATGGGCAAAAGACATGAACACTTCTCAGAAGAGGAAATACAAACGGCTAAAAAGCCCATGAAAAGATGCCAACTTCACTGGCTGTTAGGGAAATGCAAATCCAAACCACAATGAAATATCACCTAATACCCAATAGAATGGTCATTATCAAAAAAACAGAATACAACAGTACTGGAAAGAAGGTGAGAAAGAGGCACACTTATTCACTGTTGGTGGGACTGTAAAACAGCACAGTCCCTCTGAAAGGCAGTCTGGTGGTTCCTCAGTTAGCTGAATATAGAATTGCCATATAATCCAGCAATCCCATTACTAGGTATATATTCTGAGGAATTGAAGGTGTTCTAGTTTGCTAGCTGCTGGAATGCAACACACCAGAGACGGATTGGCTTTTAATAAAAGGGGATTTATTTTGTTAGTTCTTCAGAGGAAAGGCAGGTAACTTTCCACTGAGGTTCTTTCTTACGTGGAAGGCACAGGATGGTCTCTGCTGGTCTTCTCCCCAGGCCCCTGACTTCCCCCGGGGTGACTTCTTTCTACATCTCCAAAGGCCTGGGCTGAGCTGCAAGTGCTGAGATGAGGAATGCCAAGCTGCTTGGCTTTGCAACATTGTACTCTCTCATTTAAGCACCAGCCAATTAAGTCAAACGTCACTCATTGCAGCAGACACACCTCCTAGCCGACTGCAGATGTAATTAGCAACAGATGAGGTTCACGTACCATTGGCTTGTGTCCGCAGCAACAGAACTAGGTATGTTCACCTGGCCAAGTTGACAACTGAATCTAACTAACACAGAAGGCAAGAACACAAATGAACATTTGCACGCTGATGATTATGGCAGCATTATTTAAGATTGCCAAGAGATGGAAACAGCCCAAATGTCCATCAACAGATGAGTGGCTAAACAAGATGTGGTATATACACACGATGGAATATAATGCACCCATAAGACAGAATAAAGTTATGAAGTATGCAACAACATGGATGAACCTTGAGGACTTTAGGCTGAATGAAATCAGCCAGAAACAAAAGGACAAATATTGTATGGTCTCACTAATAAGAACTAACATTAATGAGTGAACTTTGAGAGTTGAAGTTAAGAACACAGGTTATCAGGAGATAGAAATAAGGAAGAGATTGGGGACTTGGTGCTGAAGGAATATAGATTGTGTAACAGGACTGATTGTAAAAATTCAGAAATGGATAGCACAATACTACCTGCTTGTAGCACAATAATAAAAGTACACTGAATGAAGCTGAATGTGAGTAATATGATAGAGGGAAAAGGGCTGGGGGCATGTATGAAACCAGAAGGAAAGATAGAGGATAAAGACTGAGATGGTATAACTTAGGAATGCCTAGAGTGGACAATGATGGCAATTAAATATACAAATAAAAAATGTTTTTGTGTGAGGGAGAAAAAAGTGAATGTCAACATTGCAAGATGTTGAAAATGGACAGTATACTGGAAAAAGTACAATCAATGGGAGCTAGGGTCTATAGTCAACAGTAACATTATAATATACTTCCACTGAATGTAACAAGGGCATTATGCCAAAACTAAATGTCAAAAGGCAGAGGTGGGGGGAAGCATGGAGTTGGGGTATGGTCTCTTTGTGGAAGAAAAGGAAATGTCTTATCGATTGTGGTGGCAAACGCATGTCTATATAATTAGATTGGATTGTATGATGTGTGATTAAAACTATTTAAAAATGAACAGAGAAAAACAGAAAATGCAGAGAAAGAGATGTACCTATTCACTGTCAACAGGGAAATGAGAGGTGTAGCCCCTTGGAGGGCAGTGTGGTGGTTCCACTGGAGGCTAGGGATGGGGTTTCCACATGATCCTGAAATCCCGTTGCTCAGTATATGCTTGGAGGAACTGAGTGTGGGGACACTAATGGACATTTGCACACTGGTGTTTATGGAGGCAGTGTTCACGATGGATGGAGGTGGCCTAAGGGTCCAATTACTGAGGAATAGAAGGCGGAACTGTGGTATATCATACAAGGGACTACTGAGCAGCTGCAAGAAGGAATGAAGTTGTGAGGCATGCAATGAGGTGAATAAAACTTAAGGATAGTATGTTGAATGAAATGCCAAAAATAAAAAGACAGTTATTACCTTGGGCCTCAATCATATGGACTAACTATAATATAAAGACACAGTAAACTGAAGTTGAGAGCATGGGTTATCAAGTTGCGGCCTATTATAAAAATTCCTAGACTGTAAGCTCTTACAGCAGTCACATATATTCAGGAGTTGTAACTGTTATTTCTAAATGCTGAGATGCTGAGCTGTTTGTATAGAACCTGGTTGTTCCCAAAATTTCAGGTATTTATGTGATACCTGAGACTCAGAGTTAGAGCTCTGAAGGTATGAAAGTCAGCAGTACCCCTTGTAGGAACTGTTTAAAAAGCTGAAAAATTGATCAGACTTTAAGTAGAGACTTCCTTTGTCTCTGCCTCTCATCTTTGCCTCTCTTTGAAGAAAGAAGTTCTCACTGCCTTGCACTGCAGACCAGCATCTGAGATTCACTTGCAATGACAGGATTGCTCTCAAGGCTAGAGCCAATATCCTGTGGCTTTCCCCCATCACAAGTGAGATGACTCTCTTCTTTTAGTTACAGTTCTGTAGCTATCCTCTAAGAAGTCTGACCTGGTGTCCAAATTTAAGTTTCTGACCACGTTAAAGGACAATTGCTAAAAGTGGGAAAACTGCTATCTTTTTTTTATTAATTAAAAAAAATTAACTAACACAACATTTAGAAATCATTCCATTCTACATATATTGCTATCATTTTTACCCACCCTCGGGGGTAATCAGTTGTGGATATGAAGATGGGGTCCTCGTTGATTCCTCTTAGGTCCATTCTCTCCTGGGTCTGTCACCTATGCAAGGAGCAAGGGCCATGGAGCACAGACACAGCCCCTGGGGTCCCACCCCTGTGTGTGATGGCTGATTTCAGAGAAGGGACCATCACTGAGAGCTCCAGCTGGTATCTGCTATATTAGAGTATCTGGATGGGAATTTGAACATGGTCTTTTCCTAGGAGGAAACAGATAGGCAGCCTGACATTTATTCCTGCCTTGCTGTTCCCAATAAAAAGGCAGTTGACTTGAGAGAAAAGCATCTCTGTGAGCACCTCAAAGGCCAGAACAATGTCTTCATCACCTTGAGGACATCACAGGACCCTTGTGGTGCTCCATGGTGTGGGATTGATGGGAGCTTGTCACAAACTCAATTCAATAATGTGATAGCTAGCAATAAGCCTTTAGTCTGAGCCACTTACCTTGCAGTGTAGGCACAGCTGAGGCTTGGGGGGAATCTTCAAAAAGGCCTTGGGCAAGGATAACATGGGTATCCCATTACGAGCAAGGGACTCATGGTGGTGGCATTAGGGGTAGTCAAATTCCATTCCACATTCAACTTACTATTCTTGTTTCCAACCTCCCTCCCTGCCATTGAAGCTGATTGGTTTTGCAAGGTGTTCTAGTTTGCTAGCTGCTGCAATGCAATATACCAGAAACAGAATGGCTTTTAAAAAGGGGGAATTTAGTGAGTTGCTAGTACAGGCCTAAGGCCAAGGAAATGTCCCAATTAAAGCAAGTCTATAGAAATGTCCAACCTAAGCCATCCAGAGAAAGATAACTTCATTCAAGAAGGCCGATGAAGTTCAGGGTTTCTCTCTCAAGTTGAAGGGCACATGGTTATACAATCAGGGTTTCTCTCTCATCTGGAAAGGCACATGGTGAACACAGAA
Source organism: Tamandua tetradactyla (assembly GCF_023851605.1). Classification (NCBI taxonomy): domain Eukaryota; kingdom Metazoa; phylum Chordata; class Mammalia; order Pilosa; family Myrmecophagidae; genus Tamandua; species Tamandua tetradactyla. The sequence goes on from NC_135339.1 coordinate 54,349,007, forward strand.
TCATCTGCTAGCTTCTTTTCTTGGCTTCCTGTTTCATGAAGCTCCCTGGGAGGCATGTTCCTTCTTCATCTCCAAAGATCGCTGGCTGGTGGACTCTGCTTCTCATGGCTATGTCGTTCTGCTCTGCTCTCTCTGAATCTCTGTTTCTCCAAAATGTTGCCTTTTTTATAGGACTCCAGAAACTAATCAAGACCCACCCAAATGGATGGAGACATGCCTTCAGCTAATCCAGCTCAACAACCACTCTTGATTAAATCACACCTCTAGGGAGATGATCTAATTACAGTTTCAAACATACAATAATGAATAGGGATTAGAAGAAACAGCTACCTTTACAAAATGGTATTAGGATTAAAACATGGCTCTTCTAGGGTACATACATCATTTCAAACCAGCACACAAGGATTGGCCATACATAAAGCAAGTTTATCTTTCCTGCCCACTCACTCCTAGGCAACGTACCTAAAGCCACTCAGTTCATACATGACAGTAAAATATCTGTGACTAATCATTTTGTAGTTAAGCTCCAGGCAACTGCCTTGAGGGTTCTTAATGAACTGACTTGATCACTCAGTAGTTTGGAGTTAATATAAACAGAGCCACAGTTTGAGGCATTTACCCGTTCTGATGCCATCTGATGGCAGCTACATCTCCCAGCCTAGTCATACTTTGCTGAAGCCAAGACCTAAAGAGAACAGTACTAGGAACTGCAAGTTCTTAGTACTGATAGAATTTTCACAATGGTTTTGTAAACAGAACTGGAAAATTGGAAAAAAGACAGGTAGAAAAGTGGAAATAAAACCAGACATGTTTATACTTTACTGCTTGGGGGGTCTGAGACACAGTGTCCCCTCTTAAGTTACAGATGCCATGGAACTGGGACCCAATTAAATCCACCTTTCATTCAACTCTCTCTCTCTATAAGAAGTCATGGTCTAATAGCCCTCTTGTATGGAGAAATATCATTTCACAAATGGATTCAACTGTCCTTTGTTATTGAAAATGTCTCAGGTGCATCTTTTTCTATTTTTACTCAAATTTCTGGCATGTGGACACATTCTTACTTTAATAAATTCCAGCTCTATTCATTTAGGGATGTATGTCAACATGTCAACTATTTTGTCACATTATTTGTTGATGCCAACATCATCAGAATTTTAAAAGATGGAACTAGGACAGCAGAGAGCCAGACCCTTCTGGAGAGGAGAATGAAAGCAAAACTGTGGTGTTGGGCATTTAAATCCTCTTTAAAGTTCTGATCTTCCTTCTGCCTTGCATGACAAAAGCAGTGTCATGTTCCCTGGGCACGCTGCCTGCCACCACACTTTCAGTGTAAGCACCAAGCTTTGACTCTTCCTGTCCCCACCCTGATAGAGCATGCATCTTAGAGTCATTTCCCTGCCACCAGCTTCCCACGTGCTGGTGAGAGAAAATCAGATCACTCATGAAAGTCTAAACATCAAGCTTCCTCATTGGCTTCCTGGCACCCAGTGTCCTGTTTGGGCTTAGAGATTTCCTGTTTGAAAACCAAATTTACTGTCCACCTTGCAGTCTGTATTTTCCAATTTATTTTTAACCAGACATTATGAGGAAATTCAGCACATAGGGCCAGGAATCTAAGCACTCTCAGGATATTTGTCCTTGTTTGGGATTTCTCTTGCCCATTAACTATGATGGCTAAAGTCAGGAAGTTATCCATATTAGACATTTTTACCTCAGAAGTACAGAAATGTCTCTCGGAGCACTACATCTCAGAACGCGTAACAGCAGTGTGTGGAAAAGTGTCTGAGAAGCCATTTCATTGCCATGGCAGCCAGGACCCAGACACTAAAGTGCTGTAGATTAAAATCAATGCCTGAACTGCATTCAGAACATCCGAATAGCCTGTCAGTCTTCAGGACCAGCCGCGCAATGTGAAAAATGAGGGAGCGCCTCATCCAGGCGAGGGAGTGCAGACAGCATTAGGGAACTTGTGTTTCTTTTTCAAAGCAAATACCAAGCAGACTAAATTACTGGGAAAAAGCAAATGAATGTCAAGAATTTGAGAAGGAGGGACTATAATTTACTAATTACTGGGAAAAGATGAACACAAAGTCAAGTGTGAGAGAGAGAATGTGGTGGGGCGAAGGGTGGGACTCCAGAAAGAAAGTGAGCAGAGCAGAAGTTTCCTGTGTTCTCATCCTGACAGAGAGGTTAGACCTATTGAGACCTGGCTCTACTCCCAGCTTGGTCATTATTTTAAAAGATAAGTGGATAAACACCTTAGGCCAGTACCTGGCACATGGTAGGCAGTCAATAAATGTTAGATCCCCTCTCTACCAGCTCCCAGTCTATTCCTCTCTTATTCGGTGCAAGAATCTCAGCACTAAGACGTCACCAACCTTGTTTGTTCACTGATGCAGTATTAGAGAGTGGCCTTGCTGCTTCTCATCAAAATGTGAAGACTAAATTAAAGATGAAACATGGAGGAATTCATGAGAGAAGTCGCCACAAGGACTGGGTTCACTATAAAACTGCATGAATAATAAATATATTTTCATTGCTGTCTTCTGCCTGTTGGGGCAGAACCATCTAACTACAAAGTAACAACCCAGTTTCAGTCTCCAGTGTTCTGTCTTTCTTTATCAGAGACACTATATATTCTCTCAGTTCACTGGGGGCTGAGCAGGGCTGTCCATCAACCAGGTGCTTCTAACAGGGCTACAGCTTCCAGCAGCCAAGACAGGGACACCCTGGGGTCTCTTCCTTGTCACCAGGGATAAGACAGATGCTGTCTGACAAGGCACCACCAAGTAACTGCCCAAGAACAGGAGTGGAAGCCAAGATACTCAGATACTTGTCCTGGCTCATCTACCAACCAGTTGTGGAAAATAGGAGGTAAGGCCAGAGCACCATTGCCCAGACTATACTTACTAGGTCTTTAAGATTCTGTGGCAGAAACAGCTTCTTTCCTAATGTTCTAGTTTGCTAGCTGCTGGAATGCAATATACCAGAAGTGAAAGAACTTTTTAAAAAGGGGAATTTAATAAGTTACAAGTTTACAGTTCTAAGGCCATGAAAATGTGCCAATTAAAGCAAGTCCACAGAAATGTCTAATCCAAGGCATCCAGGAAAAGATACCTAGATTCAAGAAGGCTGATGAAGTTCAGGGTTTCTCTCTCAAGTAAGAAGGCACATGGCAATCACAGTTAGGGTTTCTCTCTCATCTGGAAAGGCACGTGGTGAATGTGGCATCATCTGGTAGCTTCCTCTCCAGGACTCTTGCTTAATGAAACTCCCCCAGAGGCATTCTCCTTCATCTACAAAGGTCATTGTCTGATGGACTCTGCTTTGTGGTGCTCATCGTTCAGTCATCCTTCTCTGCTCTCTCAGAATCTCCAGTTTCTGGCTGGGGGACTTGCAGTTTTCTTGGCCGTGTGGCTCTGCTCAGCTCTGCTGTGGCTTTCTTATCATTCTCAAAAGGCATTCTCTCCAAAAATGTCTCCTCTTTTATAGGATCCCAGTAAACTAATCAAGAGTCACTAGATTAGATGCCTCCATCTAATCAAGTTTAATACCCTCAATTGATTGAGTCACATTTCCGTGGAAATAACTTAACCAAGTTTCCAACCTATAGTTCTGAATAGGGATTAGAAGAAACCATGGCTCCCACAAGATTGATTAGGATTAAAACATGGCTTTTCTAGGGTACATAAACAATTTCAAACCAGCACACCCAATATACACTCTCCTCTTCTTCTTGGTAATGGTACCTGTACTGGGTGACTAGTTTCCCTCTAGTATTCACGTCCACCTAGAAGCTGTGAAGGTGAAATTATCTGGAAATAGATCTTTACAGATTTAATTAGTTAAGGCACAATGAGGTCATAGTGAATTAGGGTGAGCCCTAAATCCAACATGATGATGTCCTTAAATGAAAAGCAAAATCTGAACATAGAGACACAGACACAAAGGGAAGATGGCCATGTGAAGGCAGAGGCAGAGATTGCAGCTACTCTGTCCCAAACCAAAGAATACCTATGGCTACCAGAAGCTGGAAAAGGCAAGGATGGATTCTCCTCTAAGGTCTTCAGAGGGTACTTAGCCCTGCCAACACCTTGATTTCCGACTTCCAGCCTCTAGAGCTGTGAGAAAATAAATGTCTGTTGTTTAAAGTCACCCAGTTTGTGGTATTTTGTTATGGTAGGTCTAGAAAACTAATACAGTGCCCCTGATTTTTAGATAGGTATATGGCTCCTCAGAATAAAGACCATATTTCCCAGGATTACTTGCTTTGCATGGGATAAAGTTCTGGCCAATGATATATAAGCTTAAGTAGTGTGTGTCACTTCTGGGAGCTGTCACAGAAAAGGAGGGTATGTATGTTTTTCCCTGCCCTTCCTCTTTCCTCCTGTTTTTTATGTGCCTGCGATGGCTGAAGTGGGAGCAGCCACCTCAAACCTAGACGTGGACTCCACATGCTGAGGATAATGGAACAACACAAAAGGAGCCTGTATCTTTGATGTGGTTGGAGCCATGCCAACCCTAGACTGTCTAGACTTCTTTTATGTGGGAAAGAAAAGAAATCACTGTTAGTTTAGATTTTCTGTTACTAGAAGCTGCATCTAATCCTGACTAATGGAGATGTTAATAGGTGTTCTAAAAAGAGTTCCCAGTCAAATAAATTCTGCAAATTCTGTATATTATAGACCCTTCTTAAAGATTGCAAAGTGCCCTAGCACATTACACCTTAGCGGGTTTTCTATATAAAGAAACATAACACCTCTCGTGAGCTCCATCAAGAGGCTAGTGTTCCACAGACCCTTGCAAATCAGAGTGTCCAAGGACCTAGTGTATCAGCATTATCTGGGAGCTTGTTAGAAATGCAGAACCTCAGGCAACCCTGGGCCTACTGAGTCAGAGCCTGCCTTTGAGCAAGATTCCCAGGTGGTTTGGTTGTACTTTAAAGTTCAAGGAAGAGTACCATAGATTACAGAGTGGGAAATGCCTGGCACAAAAGTAGCAATTTATGGTCAGTGGGTATGTCTGGAGTCCCTGGAACAAAGGAAGAGCAAGCATGGGTAATTTCCATAGACCAAAATGGCATGGGCATTTCAGGCCTGCGGCTGCTATCAACTCCATGAATCATCTGGGCAATTTCAGCTGTCAGCATTGAGTCGTTTTCAGGGTCCAGCCTTCTTGGTTGATGTTGACTGAGCCAGGTGTCTGTGGCAGAAAGCATCTTTCTCTGCTCCCATTTACTTTGCTTCTGTCAAGACCCTGGGTCTGGATCTGGGTCTCCCACAAGAGTGCTCCCCTGAAGCTGCATGTCTGTGGTCTACTACTGCTTTGTTGCCAATTTCCAGCTGGATCTAAAGGAGAGCAGAGAAGGGGCCTCCAGGAGACCCTGCTGCAGGAATATCTGGGTGGGTGAAGCATCTCTCAGTCACTTTCCATCACACACACCAATACACGGGTGCCTTGTCTGGACAATCAAAAACATCAGCTGAATTAGGTTATTCTGTTCATCAAACAGTAACCCCATCCTGGATCAATTCCATTTACTTTTTGCTTTAAAATTTATCTGGTGGTAGTATGTTAGAGGATGTTCCATGCAGTGACGAAAGTGTTGTTCTCTGGACCCAGACTGCCTGGGCTTGAATCCAGGCTCACCACTTTCTAGCTGCATGAGTTGCATCCAATAATTTAACCTTAACCTCTCTGGGCCTCAGTTCCCTTATCTGTAAAATGGGGATAAAAAGGGGCATCTACCTCTTAGGTTTGTTGTGAAGATTATGTAAGGAGTATATGTGAAACATTTAGACTTGTCCCTAGAACAAAGGAAGCACTATATAAGTGTTAGTTATTATTATCATCATATTATAATTTGGGTGATTAGATTCTAAATCCTGTGGATAAAAATCTAAAAGTGAGAAAAGAAGTCTAAATCTTGCACAAGCTGGCATATAGGTTTTCAACCCTGTTTCTCCCATGAGAAGTAAGCTAAACAAATGACTGTCAGTTTCATTAAGACAGAATGAACAATTGGAACAAGCACACATTTATGTGTCTACTGGATGTCAAGGTCATGTTGGACACTGTGGAGGACACAATGATATTACAGATGAGGTGCCTGCGCTGTGCTTCAGTAGGGAGGAAGACACATGCACAAATACCTTCAGTAAAAGACAAATGTGGAAAGTGTTATCTGTCCTGTGAAAGCAGAAAAGCCCATAATAACAAGAATTACATATGTACTTGAATGTATATTTTTTCCCTTGATAATCAAAACAAGCCTGTAATTGGCAGTATACAATATTCTGACTTTACAAATCAGTAGATGGAGCAAATTCTAAGTTCTATACCAGATAAGGGAAAAAGCTAGGGTCCTTGTTTTCTTTATCTACTGTACTACTGCCTGCAAAGATTAACGAACACTTCCTGAAGAAGGTAACACTTTAAATGGGCCTTGAAAGATGAGGGAATCTTCAGGCAGAATTGGAAATTGGAGGGAAAAGGGGGTGGGTGGGTTGTGATGAGCTAGAAAGCAGCCAAGCCAAAGGCAGAGATGGATAAGGCCGGCAGGAGAAGAGACTGGAGTCAGTGGCGGTAAAAGAATCACCAGACATCAAGGTGGAAAAGTTAACAGGGGTCAGATGGGGAGGGATCTTCAATTCAGAGATTGAGGAGCTTGGACTTCATTCCACAGACCATGGCTGACAACTCCAACGTCTTAAGAAGCCTCAAAGAAGAGAAAGTGGGGGGTGAGGCTCCAGAGGCAAAGCAGGACATAAGGAGTGTAGTGTGTGTGACATAAAGGGCACACAGACCCAATTTAAAGGTAGTCAAAATCTGAAAAACAAAACCAAACAAAACAACCCACTGTACTTGCAAAGCCAGATAAATCTGCAGTAAACCTGGCCCTCCAGTGACCATTGCAATTCTGCTAGACAATGGTCTCTGCTATGGATTGAATCATGCACCCCACAGAGACATGCTCAAGCCCTAAGCCCTGGTCCATGGAGGAACCCCTTTGCAAACGGGAGTTTTGACGATGTTATATTACTTTTACTGAGGCCAAAGTGAGCCAGGGTGGACCTGAATCCATTATGATGGAGTCCTTATAAGAGGAGGAAATTTGGACACAGTAGCAAACAGACAGGAGGAGAGAGGGTCATGTGATGGAGGCAAACGAAGTTACCGAATGTAGGCATAATACCACAGACTGCAGAGAAAGCATGATTCTGCCAACACCTTGATTTTGGATTTTCAGCCTCCAAAACCCTGAGATGGTAAATTCCTGCTATTTAAGCCAACTACTCTGTGGTACTTTCTTATAGCAGCCCTGGCAAACTAAGGCAAAGTCCCACTGAAAAAAGTGATACAAAATTGGAGGCAGGGAGGCCGATTAGGAGGATGGGTATGAGGGATAGTCAGCAATGGAACCAAGACACTGGCAGTGGCGCAGAAACTGATGCGTATTTAGGACATTTTAAAATTCTCCTATAAATTACTGAACAGCTGGATTTTAAATCTGGCCGTATCACTTCCTTAATTATCCCCTGCAGCAGGGGAAAGAGACACGTCAACTAAGCATTATCCATAGGTCTGCTTTTGAAGCTTCTAAAATTTAAATGAATGGACTGACTTTGTTATTCTTGTGATTTAACTGTGGGCAGCCTCACAGCTTGCCACCGGCGCTGGGGTGTGCGGAGAGGAGTGGTTAAATAAAAACAGTTCTATTTCTGGCATGCCTTAATGGCAATTTCGCTAAGAAATATTTTTCACGCGATGTCTTTTCTGCTTAGTGTCATTGTAAGTGTTTTTAATTTCAAAGAGGGGCTGTGGCACGTGATGTTAATCAATGAGATTCTGGCATGCTTTTCTACGGATGTGGCTCATTATTCATATTTACCAGTGCCTGAGATGAGTTCTTAAGCCCAGGCAATATTATCATTCCTGCCTGGTTAATAAAGGAAGAAACCAATGCTTTAGGAAATTTATTCTGATGCTGTAGAGAGAGAAGGCCCTGGGTTAGTTTGTTGGGATATTTCATTGTCCCCAAGGCCCTCCCTGTGAGTCACAGGACAGAAATCTGAGGCAGGAAAGGCAACTCAGCATAGTTGTCTGGTTTAAAAACTAAGTTTTTGCCTAAAACTACTGGATAATGGTATTTATGTATTCCTTGCTTGCGGGTTTCTGCAATGCTTTCTGTTATGTATGCATGGGATGCAGCAGGCAATGCCAGCGTTTTTTGTTCCTCTGAATTCTTGTCATTGGACACTGCCTGGATTTAGGGTGGGGTCAGCTCTAGGCCAGTTTAGCCCCAGTGAAGGTCCGTTTTATTAAAGGCCTGCCTGTCCTTTGCCTGTTTACTGCTGCCTAATACAACACTTTCTTTATCTGTTTTTGGCTCTACCCCAAAGAAAGCAGAGAAACTTGCTGCTGCTTTGATTCTAGTTTCTATCTCCAGTCTGGTCTTGTGGGGTTTAGGGGTTGGAAACAGGGAAAAGCTAGAGCACAATATTTAGGATTAAATGTCACATCATCCATGCTTGTTATTAAAACAATAATGGTGATGATACCTGATGGTGCTTCTGACCTACCCTTGATGAGGTGCTTTTACCACATCCTTCGGAGGAGGAGCTGTGCCGTGTCATTCACACACTCCCCCCTCCCCTTCCCGTGATGATGAAATCTGTGAGATTGCTGACAGACGTGAGGAGTGAAGACTGAATATGGAGTGGTGTTTCCCTGGGAAAACTAGCTGATAACTTGGGAATGTGAAGCTCTGATTTTATCTGAACATGTACCAGGTTCTCACCAATTTATCTGGTCCTGATAGTCACGAAGCTGAAAGGCTGGGTCAACAGTGAGCAGGGCTGCTTCTGGAGTCACACAGGGGCCTGGGTGAACACTCTGCTGTCACCGTCTTGAAATTCTTCATGCTTTTTGAACAAGGGGCCTCACATTTTCATTCTGCTCTGGGCACCGCCAACTCCGTAGACCATTCTGATGTAAGACCAGATCTTTGAGCATGCCCCAAGAAGACAACAGACTGTGGAGAGAATGAATCTTATAGTCTCCCCCAGTGGTACTCCAAAACTTTTATGGGGGATGAAAGGATGCACATGAGGCAGTGATAAATCCTGGGATGGACCACAGTGCAGGTGTTGGCCTCGTCCCTTCTGCAGAAAGGCACAGTGAGGTGGTGGCCCTGACCATGACGGCCCCAGCAGGGCTCGGCTATTCAGAGAAGAGGGTGATTGGCAGTGGCAGATGCAACTGTGAGGTCAAGGAGGGAGAGTATAAAGAGGCTTTTGAATATGCTCTTGAAGAGGTAACTAGAGACTTCAAGAAGCTGCAGAGGAGAAAGGTAAAAACTGACGAGAATTGAGAGGAGAATTCCAAGCGTGGAATTGGAGTGAGCATAAAAGAGAGCATGTTTGCAGGAAATTAGCATGGATGGGAGCTGATGAGGGGTGAAGACTTGCAGATGGGTGGCATGAGCCTGTCTGAAGGTCATTAGAAGGTAGCAAGGGCAGACGGAGGCCAAAGATGGGAGTTGGGGGAAGGCAAGAAAACGGCCCCCAAAAATGAGGTTGCAAAGGGGAGAGGGTGCTCATTGTTAGGTGGAATGGGAAATAGACATTGTGGAGGATCCAGAACAAATCTGATGGTCTCTGCCTCCTTGCCATCTCCACCTCCCCCACTGGTAAGTCCTGAGCAGTAAAGGAGTAAAGCAGAGGAAGGTATGGAGCAAAGTTTCTGAAAAATTGGTCTGGGAATATTTGCATTAGAATGGCTTTATGATGCTTGCTAAAAATGCATTTTCCTGAAATTATGGACCATAGTTAACAGTAATATCTTAACATTCTTTCATTAATAGCAACAAATGTATAGCAACAAACCATGGGTCACCATCATAGGGGGTGATTTGGGGTGTGGGATGTATGGTTTTATTTTTTATTTCTTTTCTGGAATAACAAAAATGTTCTAAAACTGGTGAAGGTGATGTATGCACAACTATGTGATGATACTGTGAGCACTGATTATCTACTCTGGATGGTTTGTATGGTTTCTGAATATATCTCAATAAGACTGCATTAAGAAAATAAACAGGCCAGGTTACTCTTCTAGATTAAACGAATTTAAAATATGAAAAAAAATTTAGGAGAAAACATAGCAGAAAAACCTTGGATAAGGGGAAGATTTCTTACATACATGCCAAAAAGACAAGTAAAAGGGAAAAAAAGATAAATTCGGACTTCATCACCATGGTTGATGGGATAAAATATTAGCAAATTAATTCTTTAACAAAGGACTCGGATCCATAATATATAAAGAACATGCAAAACTCAGTAATAAGAAAACAACCCAATAAAAAACAGGCAAAAGATTTGAACAGATACTTCACCAAAGAAGATGTATATGTCATGTATTAGTCAGCATTCTCTGGAGAAACAGAATAAACAGGAGATATCTATAAATATGAGACTTATAAAAGTGTCTCACACAACCATGGGAATGCAAGAGTCCAAACTCCATATAGAAGGCTGCAAAGCTGGCACCTCCATGAGGGTTCTTGAGGAACTCCACAGGAGAGGCTCGCTGACTGAAGAAATGAAAATTCTCTCTTCTCCTTTAAAAGTCTTCAACTGATGGATCAATCCAACTGATCGGGTTATATTGTTTGCAGGAGATGCTCCCTTAGTTGGTCATCGATACAATCAGTCACAGATGCAGTCAGCTGACTGATGATTTAATAAACAAGCCTTCAGGTTTATCATCCAGCAAGGAAATATCCCTGCACTAACAGGCCAGTGCTTCCCTGACCAGACAACTGGGCATTATCACCTGGCCAAGTTGACACTAGAACTCAAATATCACAGTCCACCCCTTGTCAATTTGGCACTGTATACATCACCTTGAAACAAGCTTAATTTCCAAATAGAACACAATGACAGTAATATGTTTTACCTAACAATAATCAATTGTCCTGTGTACAACCAGAAGCACTCTAAATCTCTCCAGAATAGGGTGCAATTCTTTAAGTAACATTCACTCTTAAACTTGAAAGCCTGTAACTTAAATACTATAACATGATAATACAACTTAAGTCATAGGATAAGAAGAAACAGGATATTTGCTTTATGTACAAATGCAAGCATACTAATAACAAAACAAGGAGGAAATATTCATACCATCACAGTCCTCATTTCTATAACTGGTTACATGGTTGTAGTTCATATTTATCACTACCTTCTTCCACTACCTATTCCATGTTCCCTTTACCCTCAGCAAGCACTTCAGCTGGCAAATGGTCCTTTGCCTGGTGGGTAACCCAAACCTTCATTCCTGAAGTTTCTGGGTCATTGGTAGTCCTACCAGGATTGGGTGTCACAGTATTCCATTGACTTTAATCACAGGTCATGGTAGTACTAAGAGATGCTCTAGGGGATCTCCTATATTCCAGGAAAACTCTTCTTTACCTCCACTGTGTAGCTGCAGTCCTAATTACCCTTGACAATCAGGGTCAATCATCCCAGACAGAACAATTAAGTCCCTTCCTTGCCTGTTGATTCGGAGGCATGAGAAGCCTAAGGTGGCCAGGTAGCAGTCTTAATTTCCAGTTCAATGGAATCATTGCTGTATCTCCTGGTAGGAGCACTCCTCCATTTGGAAATAAGACCTTCAGACAAGCAAAGCTTAAGCCTCAGGGAAAGGAAGGAAACATTTTTCTACTAGATCACTAAGGGTGATGGTGAGTGGCCATTCCCATTTCCATCCCCTTGATTCCTGGACTCGTGAATCCTGGCTATAGGAGAAATAGCACCATTCAGTGGATACTGTTATGAGCACACACAGCCTCCTGGAGAACACTGCCCCAGCCCTGTAAGGTATTGCCACCTAGTTGGTGCTGTAATTAGGTATTCCACCATTTTATCAACCCTTCTGCCTCTGGATGATAGGAAACATGGTAATGAGCATATACCCATTCCCGCACTTCATTTGTTTTGAAATGGGTTCCTTGATCAGAAACAGTGATGTGTGGAATACCATGACAGTGGATTAGGCATTCCATAAGTCCATAGATGGTAGTTTTGGTGGAAGCATTGCATGCAGCAAAGGCAAACCCGTACTTGGAGCATGTGCCTATTCTAGTTAGAACAAATCAATGCCCCTTCCATGGTGGAAGTGGTCCAATGTAATCAACCTGCCAACAGGTAGCAGGCTGATCACCCTGGGGAGGGGTGCCATATCCAGAACTGAGTATGGGTTTCTGTTGTTGGCAGATCAGGCACTGAGCAGTGGCTGTAGCCAGATTGGCCTTGGTGAGTGTACAAACAAGTCACCTGGGAGTGCAAATTCTGAGTCAGTAGGTCTGGGGTAAGACCAGAGAGTCTGCTTTTCTAACACGCTCTCAGGTGATGCTGGTCCACAGACCACACCCTAAGTAGCAAGGTTTTCTAGGAAGACTAGCTCATGGTTTTTTTCCATATTCTACTCCACCCCTTTACAGTTTAAAAATATTCTTATTTCCTATTTGGTGAAGGTGTGCTTATTGGTTTTCTTTCTCTTGGGAACAATGAAATTATCTGAAGTTGAGAATGTTGACGGACTGTGGACTTTGGGCACTATACATGATGCCTGATGAATGCAGGTGGCTGAAGGATGCACTGACTGAGAAGTAGACTGGCGAACGATGGCATATACTTATGAACGAAAGTTGTGCCGCTACAAGAAGGAACAAAGTTGTGAGGCATGCAACGATGTGAATGAACATGTGGGACATTTTGGTGAAGCAAAATAAGCCAGAAACAAAATGGTATGGTCACCTTTAGAAAATGCTTATCAAAAAACGGGGGCCTACTCTCTCTCTCAGTTAACACGACAAGCAAACTCACTGCCCTCCCCCTCTTTATGTGGGACATGACTCCCAGGGATGTAGATTCCTGGCAACATGGGACAGAAATCCTAGAATGAGCTGGGACTCAGCATCAAGGGATTGAGAAAACCTTCTCCACCAAAAGGGGGAAGAGGGAAATGAAACAAAGTGTCAATGGCTGAGAGATTACAAACAAAGTCAAGAGGTTATCCTGGAGGTTATTCTTATGCATTAAATAGATATCACCTTTTTATTTAAGGTGTGCTGGAGAGGCTAGAGAACTGCCTGAAAATGTAGAGCTGTGTTCCAGTAGCTGTGTTTCTTGAAGATGATCATATAATTATGATAAAGTTTTCGCAGTGTGACTGTGTGGTTGTGAAAACTTTGTGTCTGATGCTCCTTTTATCTGCCTTTTTGACAGATGAGTAAAACATACAGATTAAAAATAAATAATAGGGGGAACAAATGTTAAAATAAGTTTAATAGATTGAAATGCTAGTGATCAATGAAAGGGAGGGGTAAGGGGTATGGTATGTATGGATTTTTTTCTGTTTTGTTTTTACTTCTTTTTTTGAATTGATACAAATGTCCTAAGAAATGATATTGATGAATATACAACTATGTGATGATATTGTGAACTACTGATTATATATGTAGAATGGAATGATCATTGGGAAGAACGTGTTTGCTTGTTGTTATATTTAAAAATTTTTTTTAATTAATTTAAAAAAGATGACAATAAAAAATGGGGGGCTAGATTATAAGCTTTTAGAGCAATCACATTAAGTCTGGAGTGGTGATTATTATTTCTTTCGAGAGGCGGTTTTATATATGTATATATATAGGCTGTTTTATATATATATATAATCTGATATTTAGAGATAAGAATGAAGCTGATCAGGTTGGGGTTCAAGTAATTCAGAACACAGGGGTAAGTGTCTATATTTTAGAACCACACATACTCTTTGAGACCAGAGGGAAAAAGGTTTATTTGGTCTGGAACTGAAATTTTCTGTAGCACATAATCTAACTCAAACTATCTGTATAGCTCATTTGAACAACTGAAACACAGGGAGCACAGAATAAGAAAGAGGTTCTTTAATTCTATATAGATCATTGTAATGCCTGGATACATCCTAGATATACTAAGCAGATAATCAAAAAGTATTGGCAAAGTCCCTTAAGGGATGGGAGAAAGAATAGGGAACTATTAAACCTTACCATCAGTGAATCCCCTGATACCACGTCAAACTTTAGGGACACCCAAATCAATAGGCCATGCCCTCAATCCTGAGGCTTATTCTTGTGAAGCTTATGTAGGTAGCTGAGAAGATTAGACTACCTATAGGCATATCTAAGAGTTACTTCTGGAGGAAGTAACTCTTTTGTAGCTCAGATGTGGCCTCACTCTCTCTAAACTCAACTCTGCAAATCAAATCATTGCCCTCCCCCCTATGTGGACATGACATCCAGGGGTGAAAGTCTCTCTGGAGGCATGGGAGATGACTCCCAGGGATGAATCTGGCCATGGCACCATGGGATCAACAATGCCATCATGATCAAAAGGGGGAAAAGAAGTGTAACTAATTAAGTATCAGTGGCAGAGAGAGTTCAAATAGAGTCGAGAGGCTACTGTGGAGGTTGCTCTTAGGCAAGCTTCAGTTAGACTTTGCAACCTATTACACCTGCCAAACTCCAATCAGGACCATTCCAGCCAGTCCTAAAGAACACATAGGGCAATATATAAGATCCCACAAGGGTTCCATGCCCTAGAGTAACTTTCCAGAAACCTACAACCTCCAGATGGGTCCCTGGTCCAGGTAAGTCCTGAAACCTAGCCCAGCCTCTCCAGAACATCAGATGGTTCATCTCCCCACCCCAAATTAGTGACAGACCCTTTCAATATCAAATATTTAGAATGGCCATAGCCCAAACAGCCCTAAAGAGAGGGATGGAAAAATCAAATTGATGGTGGAGTTATATAGTGAAGACAGAATTTAACAAATGAATATGAATGCTAAATCATTAAATTGATATCTCTTTTAGTCTCTAGTATCTTAGAGCAGCTAGAAGTAAAAACCTAAAATTGTGGAATTGTAACCCATGTCAAACTCTGAAATATGTTCTACAACTAACTGTGGGGCTGTGTTTTGAAATTTATTGCTTTTTTTGTATATATGTTATTTTTCATAAAAAAAAAAGAAGGAAAAAAAGTCAATTGTGATGATAAAAAGTATTTACGCCTTCTAGCCGTCTATATTCTGGAGCAGCTAGAAGGAAAAATCTGAGATGATGGTATGGTAGCCCATGACAAACTCTGGGATCTGACCTGTAACTTACTTGTTGGAGAGTGCTTTGAAAACTATCGCTTTTTTAAATTTCTTTGCTTTGTATATATGTTATACTATACAATAAAAAAAGTTAAAAAAAATTTTTTTTTAATTAAAGCAGGTGTAGGTTTATAGAACAATCATGTGGGAAGTACAGAGTTTCCATATATCACCTTCCCCGCCTCCCACAGTTTTCCCTATTATTAATATTTTACATTAGTGCAGTACCTTTGTTACAAATGATGAAACATCATTATTATAGTTACATTATTAACTATTTTGCATTACAGGTCACTCTTTGTGTTGTACAGTTCTATTCTAGTGAAATATAGCCTAAAATTAATCATTTTAGCCACTTTCAAGTATATTTTCACTGGTGGTAAATAAATTAACAATGTACTACCATTACCACCATCCATCACCAAAACTTATCCATCACTGCAAACAGAAATTATCCTTTCCAGTTTTTCATAGTCTCACTAATTTCCTTTAAACATAGGAAGAAAAAAATAATCTATCTGTGCTTAATTTAGATTTTTGTTTTCCTGCTTCCTTTCAAACTGATCTCTCTAAATTTATCTCAAAATTGATGAAGATCTGAGATGGGGAATTGCCATATCCACGCACAAGTTTCCGCCATCTTCTTGGCATTATTTTCTTGGGACTTCATTGACGATGTCCTGTGAACAAAGCACATTGCATAATAGAAAGAGAAGAACATACGCTGTACTCCTGACAAAGCTGACAAACAGCAGGCTTTCTCCCCACCAGCTGGCATGACTTCAGAAGTCTCCAAAGAATGGCCTCTGAGCAGTATGGCACCCCAGGCATGGTGCCATTTGCAGAGTTGAGCTCACTCGCTCCACTGCCACAGCTCTCCCAACCAACTCCCCAATTTCCTTCCTTCTTTGCCTTAGCAACTGTTAAGCAAAAAAGAGGCAACTGCTAGAAGCCCTGACTTTGAACAAAAACTGTATTTTTTTTTCCATTTATATTTAGGATAGGAAAACCACATTTATTGCTTATAGAGTTTACATTTTAAATGCAGATTTCTTCATTTTGATACTAGGCAAGCGAATGGAGTGAATTATCTTTCTAAAAATAAAGTTTTGGAATTGTAACAAATGTCTTACAATAGTAATATTTTAGGATGAGGAAAAATGATTTTTTTCCTATCATTAAAACCTTCCATTTATCCCTCACGTTCACCCTCAAATCACTGCCCAATTCTCCTATTTTTCACAGCCAAAATCTTAGAACGAGGTATTCCTATTGCAGAGTCACCTTCATCCCCACTTCTCCTTAAGTGTGTGAAGTGGGTGTTTGTTTTCCACAATTTTACTGAAATAGCACTTTTTGGGGCATCAGCAATCTCTCAGTCACTGGTTCTGATAAGTACTCAGCCTCAATCTGCTTTCCCTCTCTGAGGCCTGTGATGTTTCCCCTGCTTTCTGACAATTACTGTATGTGGGTTCATGCACCAGAGTGGCCATGTCTAAATCTTCTTTGATGTTTCCTTTTATTCTGAACACCCCAACTGCACCCACCAAGGTAGAGTCCTGTGTCCAGGGCTACTCTTTGTGGACTCCCCCTCAGAGACCTCATCTATTAACATGGCTTAACTATTTCCACTAGGAAAAATGTTGATCAAATCTACAACTTCTAGGCCTGTCCCCTCTTTACACTTCTAGACCCACACCTTTAATTGCCTGCACCACTTATCCACTGTCACCTCCAAACTCTTCTTTCCACTCAACTTTTCTTAGCTCTTTGTAGCAAATATGAATTTGCAAGCATGAACTCAGGAGATCAAGAAATATTACATTTCAGACAAACACAAAGGATAGTACAGCAAACATCTGTGTACCCACAACTTAAGTTTGACAGATATTAATGTTTTGCTATTGTGCCTTGAGATTTTTTTTGCATGGGCAGGCACCAGGAATTGAACCCAGGTCTGCAGCCTTGAGATTTTTTTAAACAAATAAATCGTTATAGATACAGTTGAAGCTTCCATGACCCCTTCCTAATCCAATTTCCCTTCTCTCCCTTTCGTCTAAATGTAATCACTTTCCTGACTTTGATGACTGTCAATTGCCAGCTTGCTGTATGTTTATGCCCACAAATAATGTGTATCCATTTGCATACTAGAAATCTTTATATACATGGTAATTTCCTCCTAAAACGTGTTCTTTATATTCAACATTGTCTTTCTGAAATCTGCCCACATTGCTCTAGTTCATTCATTTAGCAGTCTACTTTGTGAATATACCACAACATATTTAAACATCCTCCCCTTGGATTTTAAGTTGTTTTCTACTCTTACAATTTTCTACTCTTACAAAGAATGCTTCCTTTCAACATTCTCACACCTATCTCCTTGGGTATATATGTGGGAGCTTTTCTAGGGGCAGTGTGTGTGTGTATATATATATATATATATACACCTAATGGATTTTCTAGGGTGTATGTGTGTGTGTGTGTGTGTGTGTGTGTGTGTGTGTGTGTATACCTGTGTTAGTTAGATTCAGTTGTCAACTTGGCCAGGTGAGCATACCTAGTCTTGTTGCTGCAGACATAAGCCAATGGTAGATGAACCTCATCTGTTGCTAATTACATCTGCATTCGGCTAGGAGGTGTATCTGCTGCAATGAGTGACGTTTGACTTAATTGGCTGGTGCTTAAATGAGAGAGCACAATGTAGCACAGCCTAAGCAGCTCGGCATTCCTCATCTCAGCACTCGCAGCTCAGCCCAGGCCTTCAGAGATGTAGAAAGAAGTCACCCCAGGGAAAGTTGTTGGAACCCAGGGGCCTGGAGAGAAGACCAGCAGAGACCACCCTGTGCCTTCCACGTAAGAAAGAACCTCAGTGGAAAGTTAGCTGCCTTTCCTCTGAAGAACCAACAAAACAAATCCCCTTTTATTAAAAGCCAATCCGTCTCTGGTATGTTGCATTCTGGCAGCTAGCCAACTAGAACAATACCTAAGGGATTTCTGGGATTCTTCAGCTTTACTAGATATGGCCAAATTTCTCTCCAAAGTGGTTCATACTCACACAGCAATTAGCATTTCTATTGTTCTCATCCTTACCCACACTCGTTTCTGTCACACTTTTAAATAGGAGGCATTGGAATCTTTAACTCCTCTGGGCAGCTCTGGACCCAGCTTCCAGATCTCTAGTTAGGCCTTGTAGCCATTCTTTCCTAAGCTGGCCATCATTTCTGGAGGGCAGCTTCTAAGCCGAAATGAGTTCATACTTCTCATAAGACTCTTTTCCTAGTCTTTCGGAATCCATATGCTGCCTTCTCTCTCCTTGACCTTGAAGTAATTCCCTTCTCTGCTATTTCTGCTTATCATTCTGAGATATCCAGCATTATCTTTCTGTGAATTTTGGCTTTACAAAAGACAAGTAGAATTAAAGTAACAAAATAAAAAACAATACTAAAAATAAAAAAGACAAGTAGAACTGATTAGCACTACAGTTAAAACTCCTTCAAGCAAAGAAATACCAAAGACCTGCCTACTTTTGTGGAATGGGTAAAGGGCAGGGAGAGAAGGAAAGACTTAGAGAACAAAATGCAAATTGATATCTGAAAAACTGTTTGCCACATGTAAACAGTACCATTCTCTTTAGCATCCAGACTCCAGACCTTATGTTATTCATTGAAGTCTGTTTATGTAGTCCTGGCATCCAGTCATTACTTTCTGTCAATTCTTCCTTCAGAACGCCTTTCATAGCCTGTTCCACTTACCTCAACTCCTGACCTTTATCTCCCAATTAGCTCCTGGCTCACATCTCCTTCCCTTCCCTACACTACCCACTCCCCTCATTCTTTCTACAAATGAGCACCAGAGCAATTTCTTAGAAGACCGCATGGAGCATTCTGGCAGCCTGCATTGAGGTGTTTAAGGGCTCCCTTTGCCTGTTAGATGGGGTTCAGATTTCTTAACCTGGCAGTCAAAGCCCTTTACAATCTGGTTCTACCTAGATTTAACCGCCTTTCCTTCCTATATGACAAAGCCTCTGCTCTGGCCAAGCAGATCTACTTCTTTCCCCAAGTATCTTTATCATTTTTCAGCTCCTTATCTTCCTTGACTGATTCTTCCCTAAGTTCGAGGCTTAGCTCTGGCCCTTTCTGTCCCACCCTAGCCTTCCATCTCTAGGCCACAGCTACCTTTTCCCTTTCATATCTCAAGCTGCGTATTATATCCACACCAAACATCTGGGCAGTTACCAACAGCTTGCTTTATGATAGTTTTATTTTGCTATTTCACTTTTCACATAGGTACATATATTTCCCTCTCCATTAAGGCGATTGCTTCCCTGAATACATGCTACATAGAACATTACTCCCTCCAGCTGCACAACGTGAAAAGCTAACTGTAATCAAATAATTTGGGGAAATACTACATGTCAGGTCTGCTCTAAGTGATGCATCTTGCACATCAGTACTTCAAAGATCTAAAAGGTCCTGTACCAATGAAACTTTGCTTAACTATTTTCTAATTCTTAGTCATCAAGAAAAATCTTTTTTTGTTTGTTTTGTAGCAATATTAACATTCTGCAGAATTTAGTGCTCCTGAGACTTTGGGAAGCACTGATTTAGATGATAAACTCTTTCCACTATGGTATCCTACTAGGGCACATAGTAGGTGCTCAGCAAGATTTTGAAAACTTGGTGAATATTCGTTGATGTTTAGTCCCTTGGAGCTCTAAACTTGTCTAAGGGTTTCTTTCTGTGCAGTCGTTAGAATGCTGTAAAACACATAATAACCTTGCTTCCATTTCTTATTAAATCTATTGGCACTTGACTCTGAAGCAAATAGGATTTCTTAAGTTCTCTATGTGCTTCCATGTCTACCTGGGAAAGATAGTCTGTGCTCATTCATAACAGGAATACAAAAAGTTCACAGAATTTTCCACTTTTAATACACCAGACCTGGTGTTTTCTTTTTGTCATTTAAAAGTCTGACTTATTTTATTTCACTTAGAGAAATTATTCAGAGAAAAGCTCAGGAGTTGTCTGAACTTCCTGCAAAGTAGTTGACTCAGAACTTTTATGCAGATGGGTTGAACTTCTGGGTCTAACTTTTTTTCATTTGTGGGTTTGGATGTACTTTTAACAGCATGTTGGATAGAAAAGCTAATGGTTTGAATCTGAACCCAAGATGGAAAAAAAAAAAACACTACAATTAGTTCAATAGCCAAAGCTGTGGTAGAGTTACTAGTGACTTGAAGCCAAAGTTTGACCTGGGGATTCAAAAGTAATGGATTTTAAACAGGATTGACAATTTTTTCTAGTTAGTAGTTGTTTTCTGAAATTTTTTTGATGAGCAACATAAATATATATAATGTATACTACAAATCATATTATATATAATTGCTTTAGGCAATACATATCATCCATCTATCTATAAACACAGTATTGAAAATATATAAAAGGGTATAGACCAAAAGCTAGTTTCCCTCCCATCTTTGTCTCTCACCCAGCCAGCCCTCCCAAAGGCTTTAAATTCCTCTTTAAAAGATCCTTTTCCCTTCCAGAGATATTCTGTGCATATATAAGTATATACTTACGCAATCTCAAATGTTTATATACAATTTATACTTCTTAACCTTGCCTTTTTGTCCTATATATTGGAGATTTGTCCATTTCAGTATATATAGAGCTGGATCAAGGGGTATAAACATTTTGAATTTTAATGGGTCCTACCAATTTGATTTCCTGAGCAGTCATACTAATTTACAATTCCATCACCAGCATATAATAGTGCCATCTCCCAACATCTTTGTCTGTGCAGCATATCACCCAAATTTCTTTTTAATCTTTCCCAATATTATAGATGGAAAATGTTATAGTTTACACTTTTCCCATGACAAGTGAAGTAAGGTACTTTTTAATAGGCAAAAACCCTAAAATATTTTCTTTTCTCTGAATTATGCACATTATTTGTTCATGCTCCATTGGGATACTGCCTTATTATTGATTTATAGGAACTCTTTATATACTGCCTGTGATAAATGTTGAAATGATTGACTGTACTAATTCTTGAAAGAGACTTTAGACCATGATCTTTTCCAAAGCATCATTCTCCTCAACTCCGACTTTTTTGAGATATAAATTAGAGACTAAAGACCTGTTTCCTTCCTTCTACTTCAGCTTTATAGATTTTTTTTCCCCATCAAAACACCACCAAACTTAACCATCGATACATTCTTCATCATCTATCCAAGTTCAGCCAGTGGATTTAAAAGGATTTTTTTGAAACTGTGTAATCTCATGACTCGTTTTTGTTCTAGTATAAGTAGGCTGCATATCTGCCATGACTGGTGGGATTCATTAAAGGAACAGCTCTGCATTCTCTCTAGACCAGAAGTTACATATTGGCCACCCAAGGACCAAGTGCAACCTGCAGATGTTTCATGTGGCCAACATGGTGTTCAAAAATTTGAATTAGTTTCCAACATTAAAGACACTGGGTAATTTTACAAGAATATTTAGATTTATAGCTTCTCTTTGAAAACTGGACGATCTGGCAACATAGTATTTCCATATGACAACAGCTGGCTCGTGCTTATCAGTATTAGTATTTATCCCTTTCATAGACCATGAGCTTCCATGTTGTTAAATCAAAGATATTTCACTTATTTATGTTACCTGCCAGACTCCTGGAGGTTATTTGCTTCTATAATATCTGACCCATTGCTCTCACAGTTTCCCCCTCTTTCTGCCCCCAGTCAGAAGGAAAAATAATCACCCCAAAAAGTCTTCTCATGCTCAGACTCAAGTCTTGACTATCTCTCCATCATGGACTTCCTGTCTTTTCGTCTTTGAAAAGCTCTGCCTTGCATCTCATCGAGTTACTAGTCTGTTTCCTACAATGCTTTCCAAAAGAGTTGGAATGACAAAAGTCGTCTCTCCCACGGTATGAATTTTAAAATACAGTTCAAACGACCTGAACAAATTCTTAAGAGAGGTGAATAAAATCATATTTCTGAGGCTTCCTTTGAGTACTAATGGGTTCTTTAATATGAAAACATGTTCTAGGATAGAGCTTATTGATCCAGGACTAGTTTGCTCCTTTCCATCCCTTCCACCTCTGTTTTAGTTCATGGCCCTGTCACCATTTACCTGAACTATAGCCTCAGAGTCCTCCCCTCTGTCAGTATCTACTCTTCAGTTCTGTTTTCCACAGGGCCACCACACATACTTTTCTAAACGTATCCCTCTTAGTAACCTTCAGTTACTCCATATTGATCAGAGGGAATGTTTCATGTAGGTAAACCTCATGAGGTCCCTGATAATTGGGTGATAGGACTTAATTTCCAGCCAATCTGTATACCTTGCAGCCTATGTGTATCAGACCATCTGCTATCCCCTGAGCACATCAAGAGCATGTATGTCCTTGCGCTGATGTAAATGACATTCTCTTTAACTGAAATGCTGTATTCCTGCTTTTTTACTAGCATTCTCTTACTCAGCCAAGAATCAAAGCAATCTCACTTTCTCTGGGAGGTCTACCAATTTCATCTACTTAATGCCTCTCTTTTCTGCATTTCTGTAACATTTCACACAATTATGTAGTGTTCTCTGTCCTCCATTAGACTTTGTGCTCTTTGGGTGTATGAAACTCATCTTATTTATCATTGTCTCCAGGACCTAACACAGTGTTACTATATAGTGGACACTCATTAAATGTTTGGTAAATGAAAAAAAGGAGCCATTAACACCTTAACTTGTGTCCAACAGCCTGTCATTAGGTAGGTTGTAGAAACTATGTTGTCCCCCTCTTCAGTCAGCAGGATCTTTCTAACTGAAAGCTTGGTCAAGTCACTACCTTTCAGTGGTTCTCTACTGACCTTAGTATAAGGACAAAGTCTCTCACAGTTTCTCTACGTGGTATACACAGTTCTCCCGATGATCCCTTGCCTACGACTCCAGCCTTAGCTGTCACCATCCTCCAACTCTTCTCAAACCTTCCTAAAACACCTGAGTTCCATTTCTTTATCCAGTGGATTCTGGCTGGAATACTGACTAAGCCATTCATTTGGAAAATAGATTCCTAACAGAGTAGGTGGAAGGAAGACTCCAGAGAGAACAAACTCAAGGGACCTTTTTCTTGCCCCATAGGTTGGACATGCTGTCCTCTGAAAGAGAAAAGAGACCACTAGGTAACAACTGATTGCCTTGTCTCTAAGAAAAGGACTCAGAGCAGCCCAGAACAAATCAGACATATGGTCTAAAAGTGCAGAAACACACAACCCCAGAGATTGGGGCTTGAGTAAACACTTCATATCTTCTCAGTGGTCACTGGCTAGCCAGTTAGTCAGCATCCCTAACCGAGTTTTTGAAATATCCAGAGCAGGAGGGCATCTGAGACTCAGCAAAGGTTAATAACAAGAAGACACTAGCTACCCTGAGAAACCTGCCCACAAGGCCTAGTGGTTTGTGGTTGTTTTGTTTTTAATCAATGACTTTCCCTGGGGCAGCCCCCCTGCCTGATTCCAGAACGTATTCATTTTGTACTGCCCTGCCTACCCTTCCATCCAGGAGGAGATTCTTTACTCCCAAACAGGGTTGCCAGATAAAATACAGTACACTCCATTAAACTTTAATGTCAGATAAACAATGAATGGATTTTTGTTTTGTTTTGTTTTTCATGGGCAGGCTCCAATTATCGAACCTGGGTCTCTGGCATAGCAGCTGAGAATTCTGCCACTGAGCCACTGTTGCCCACCCTATTTTTTTTTTTTTATTATAAGCATGTCGCAAATATTGCAAACAGGACATCTTATATTTTTATTTGCCAGACTTATCCCCAAGACACTCTCAAAGGGAACAGCATTTTGTTTCTCGGGGGTAAGTTCCTTTGAGTGGTTGATTTTGGTCCTTTCTCCAACTTTGAGATTTCCCAGTGATCATTAATTTTAGTACATATGGAAACTTTCTCTGTGGTCTTGACCAAGAAGCGGGAGAAATAACCGAGCAAAGACTTTGGTTAGACTATTCTATAGGTACATTTTTTTGTTCTGATGAAATATGGCCATCCAGTAAAGAAATTAAGAAGAGAAATGAAGTTATCACCAGTTCTCCACTAAACCCCCCAAGTCTTCACCATCCTGTATTATGATGTAAACCAGAAGCAGACAAGGGGAATTCATATGACAGGTGTGAGGTCTGAAACTGTCAAAAGAGGATTGTCTTACAACCACCTCTGACACCACAAACTCCTTTGTTGGTTAGTTGTGAGTGGGTTTTTACAGACCTAGTACTGTACTTTCATTTTGAGAAAGCAACTTGCCCTCAGAAAGAGTGAAAATTAGATAAATTACTCTCCTCGTATCAGATTAGTAATGATCAAAACACTCTGCCTGGAGAATTTTGAAACTCTGATGAGTGTAAACTGGAAAAACAGTCACTTAAATGCTGTGACTATCTTCTATCTTGTAGGAAGTGGTAATGACAATTCTCTTTTGCAGTAGATTCTCCACCTGGAGGGGACCTTTATTTATGTAAATGTAAAGCAAGTACCTACTCATTGCTTCTTGGGTAAAGTGACCATTAACCTGAATGCTGTTTAGACTAGAAGCTCATTGTGTCATTACCTAGAAAAATAAATTGTTGTGTTTGCCTAGTCCACACTGCTTCTCTGCATACTTTCTTTGGTTCTGAGGGTTGGCTATAGGAACTGAGAATATGGGTAGAGAAAAAAAAAAAGAAAAGGATGAGCCCTAAAAGAATTGGACAGCATTTTGGGTAGCTCAGCCCAGGCTGGGACCTAAATGCTACATGCACACTGTTATTTAAGATGGAATTATAAAGAATGTACTGATGTTGGACTCAAACGTAATAATGAAATTGTTCTGTTGAGGGCTATAGGGTAAGACTATCCCCTGCTGGTAGGGGTTGGGATTTCTCCTTAAGGAAGGAGAACTCACCACTGTAAATCATCCCAAGGACCAGTTACATCAGCTAGGACTAGGTTAAATCCCAAATAATAGTGGCTTAGACACATAAAGGTTTATTTGTTTTTCTAAAAGAAAGTCCAGAAATGGGCAACCAGAGCTGTTCGGGTAGCTCCTTGGTCTCCAAGGACCCAGGATCCCTTCTCTCTTTCTGCTTAATTAGTCTTAATAAATGATTTCCATTTTCAGGGTCCCAGGATGACTCCTGGAGCTCTGGCCATAAACACACTGGAGCCAGGAAGAAGAAAAATTGAAAGAGGAAAAAAACTGTGTATGTGTATTTGTTTTGGGGTGAGGCTTCCTGGCTGATTCTCCCTTTAAACAGACTTTCTGAAGTTTCTAAACTTCCACAGCTGGGCAAAGAGTGGAGCACGTCTTCTACCTGGTTCTTCTGCCACCCTCAATAGGTGGGGATGCTACGACTGTGGAAGCAGAGGAAATGATACTGGGTGGCAGCAGTAGTCTGCCTCTTTGGGAAGCCCACCAGAGAATGAAGGGACAGAGAAATCCTTTCTCTCTCAAACCTTCGGGTGCTGGGGCCAGGCCCTGTATCAGGAACACAGGGGCCAGCTCTGGTGCTGCAATGGAAGTTACTGCCAAGGATGCGCTTTCCTTCCATTATCTTTAAATCTGCCACCAAGTATCATTAAACCTTGCTGGGCTGTGAGAAATTGAAGGGGTGGGGGTGGGGGACAATCCAGTTTTTATGTCTCTCTCCCAATGCTCTAAGGATGGTGGCTGCACCTTTATTCTGACCGAGATGGACAGGTGAGAGCTGTGGAGGTAATCAGAGCCCCTGTGGATGTCTGGCTGAGGCACTGGCTTGGTAGCTCGCTGCACTAGGAGGAGACGGTGCAGGTAAACAGGGCAGATCAGACATGTCTGTAACAGCTGTTAGGATGACCACCCATCCCAGCTTGTCCAGGACTGAGGCGTTTCCTGGGCCACCAGATTTTCAGAGCTAAAACTGAGAAAGTTTGGGACAAACTGGCACCAGTTGGTCACCCTCATAACACCCACGAGACTGCACTTTGGGGAGGACCTCAGAAATGCCTGGGGAATAGGCGCGGAGGCCAGGAAGGAGGGAAGGAGAGGGTGGCCACGTGGCTGAAAGGGGCACGGGGGCCTATTTTCACTGGTGTGAACTCTGGGAAATTAGTTTCCATGCTGCCTGCAGTTTATGACTCCATAAACTCTACTCCTCAAAATAAAATTGGAAAGAAAAGAAAAAAAAAATATTCAAACCCAGACAAAAAAAAAATAAAATTGGGTCCGCATTAGAGCACAGAAGCACAACAATAAAATAGGATAGAACAAATATGGAATAAATGGAAAAGTCGGAAGCCCGCGGCATCGCACACGGGCCTCCCAGGACCCAGTCCCTCCTTTCCCTCCAGCCTCGTCTCCTACCTGCCACGCCCCTGTCATGCCCGTGGGGGTTCACCTCTCCTGGCCTGCAAGGTCCAGAATGTTCCCTGGTCCTGACCTTTCACACGTCTTGCCTCAGTGTGCCTCGTGAACCCCACCCAACTTTGTGGAGCCTTCCTGGACTCTCCACCTGCCCTTCTCTTCGCAACTCAGTCCACGTAGCATCGCTTAGAGCACGTGGAATTCCAAGGCTGCCCTCCGCGCAGGGCCCCCTCACTCGCCATGAGCCCCTTGAGGCTGGGAAACCCCTAGCAAAACTCTAGGGGGTGGTACACGTAGTCGATAGATGCTTAATTAATGTTGGTTAAAAAGAGTGAAACGGTATATAATTTTTATATTTATATTTACCTCCACTTTTCTATTCAGGGATCAGGATATTGACTGCAATTTTCAGTTGCATCCGCCTTGTTCAGGTTTATTTGCTAAAGTACCTGGGTGGTTTCTTTATCTTGTGGCTTTATTAGCACTTCCCACCCCCCACCACGCGCGCGCTCGTGCGCAACATCCATTGAAAATATTATAATTGAGAAAGACTGAACTTTATAAACACAACAGAAGGATCCATTACAGATATTATTATTGAAAATATTTCAATCCTTAATGTGGGATGAACGATGTTAAGTTTTCCTAAACATTAGTTTAAGCAGATATATATGTGAAAACAACTACTATTTCACAGTGTGTTCAGAAATTCACACTTATTCTGGAATGGAAAGTCTTTAAATGAGTGTGGCTAATGCATTAGATAAGAGAGGGTATGGGCTAGGCTTTGTGAAGAAAAAACAGAAGACAAAAATCCTAGTGAACGGGAGAAAAAGGGGAGTTGTTGCTTGATGGGTACAGAGTATTTTTAAATTTTGGAAAATTTTTTGTTTTGTTTTTTAATATTTTTATTGACAAAACAAAGCAACATACAAACATGAACATTCTTAACATATGAACATTCCATACTTGGTGTACAATCAATGGTTCACAATATCACCACATAGTTGTATATTCATCACCATGATCATTTCTTAGAACATCTGCATCACTCCAGAAAAAGAAATAAAAAGAAAAAAAGAAAAAACTGATACATACCATAAGCCTTACCCCTCCCTTTCATTGACCACTAGTATTTCCATCTACCCAATGTATTTTAACCTTTGTTCCCAGTTTTTCTCTATATCCTTTACCACTCCCTTTCATTGATCACTAGTATTTCAATCTACTTAATTTATTTTAACATTTGTCCCCCCTATTATTTATTTACTTTTAATCCATATTTTTTACTCATCTGTCCATACCATAGATAAAAGGAGCATCAGTCACAAGGTTTTGATAATCACAGTCACATTGCAAAAGCTCTGTCATTACACAATCATCTCCAAGAAACATGGCTACTGGAATACAGCTCTACAGTTTCAGGCACTTCCCTCTAGCCTCTCCATTACACCTTAAACTAAAAAGGGGCAATCTTTATAATGTGTAAGAATAACCTCCAGAATAACCTCTAGACTCTGTTTGAAATCTCTCAGCCACTGACATTTTGTCTCATTTCTCTCTTCCCCCTTTTGGTTGAGAAGTTTTTCTCAATCCCTTGATACTGAGTCCCAGCTCATTCTAAAATTTCTGTCCCATGTTGCATGGGAGGTTTACTCCCCCTGGGAGTCATGTCCCAAAGAGAGGCACTGAGTTTGCTTGTCGTGTTGGCTGAAAGAGGGATAGCCCACATCTGAGCAACAAGAGGTTCTCTGGGGGTGTCTCTTAGGCCTAATTTTAGGTAGGCTGAGCCTAACCTTTTTGGGGATAAGTTTCATAGGAACAAACCCCAAGACTGAGGGCTTGGCCTATTGATTTGGCTGGCCCCACTGCTTGCGAGAATATCAGGAATTCTCCAAATGGGGAACTTGAATTTTCCCCCTTTCTCACCATTCCCCCAAGGAGGCTTTGCAAATATTTCTTTATTCACTGTTCAGATCACTCTGGAATTTATTGGGGCATCACTCTGGACAAACCTACAAAATCTCATACCCTATTCAAGGTTCCATGTACTTCTGTTGTTCAATTAAACTGTCCATATACGTTATATTAGGAAATGCACTAGTCAAAATATAAATTTTGTACCAAATAAACCTCTTTTGCTTTAGTCTCACACATATGTTGAAGTATTAAAATATGAATGATCATCTATTTTCAACACCTGCAATACTAGCATTCCCTTGTTCTTCCCCATGCAAAAACATTTTTTAATTTGTACATTTAGTCACTATCATTGTACACTCTAGGCATTCCTAGATTATATCATCTCAGTCTTTGTCGTCTATCTTTCCTTCTGGTTTCATATGTGCCCCCCGCCCTCCTCCCTCAATCATGTTCACATTCAGCTTCATTCAGTATACTTACATTATTGTACTACAATCAGGTAGTATTGTGCTATCCATTTCTGAATTCTTACAATCAGTTAAATTTCGGAAAATTTTAAATGAAATTAGAAAAAAAAAAAAAGAAAGCAAGAAAAAAATCCCAAATTTCAGGACCTTAATGCAGTTAAAGTTTATTTCCCACTCATGCAAGTCTCCTCCACCCACTGTCTGTGCCGTCTTAACAGTATTGGCTCCAAGATCACTGTGATGGGAAGAGAGGGTAGGAAGATCCTGTGGGGCCACTTTCCTTTTGCCCACCTCCCACTGGCCAGAACCCAGTCACATGGCCCCAACCTAGCTGCTAGGAAATGCAGAGGAGCCAGTGGAGAATAGGTGAAAGTCACAGGTCTCCAGGAAAGGAGACTGTGAGGTGAAGCATGCATCTATTATAGAATGCTCTTAGGGTCAGCATCTGTGGAAGGCAGGTGGAGAAAGCAGAATTGGGCAGAGGAGAAGTCAAGTCACAGTATAGTCTCCTCAGAAACCTTAGCTGATGTTGTGGGACATCCTGAAGTCAAGATGACTCTTCAGAACTGTCCCGAGTTGGGGTGAAAGGGCTGGAACCTTGTAATCCCAAATCGGTCAGTCATTAGATGAGGACTGCCCAGGGGAGGGGTGAGAGCCTGGGTGAGGCAACTCAGTCAGGGCAATCTAGAGAGGCTTGACACCTAAGAGCCAGCATTGCCCCCAGCAGCTGGGGAATAAGTCCTGGCGGGGTTCTGAGTGGCTCATCACAGAACACCCACAGTGAGCACAGCCATCTCTTCCACACAGATCCCTCTGCACAGATCACATTTGATTGTGGCCACATTTGAATTCTCTTTTATCACTCTGGTTCTAAATCAGTTGCTGGGCCTCACTTGTGAACCACACCAGTTGTCTCTGCTAGCAATTCCACTAAGCTTGGGCTTAAAGTGCACTCTTCATACTCATCTGCTCTAAAAGTGTCCCTATTGGATACTGCACCAACTAGGGCAGTGCTGAAACTAAAATAATGCTCCATAAAATTCCTGCTGCCCACTTAACCAATTGTGTCTTTACTGAATTCATTCTGAGTCAAGGATGTCTGTCTCTTTTCGAGTTGCCTTTGATTGCAGCGGGCCATGGCTCTTTGAAGGTAAAGAACTTCTTTCAGGCTGGACTTCTACTGAGTGTTATGGAACATCCCCTCAAGAAGTAGAAGTCCTACTTGAGTTTTCTGTTTAACCATTTCACGCCCGCTGTACTCTGGTTACAGTGGAAACAGCTGTGCAAATCCAACATTGTTTATTGGGTCCCTCTCGGGACAGGATATTGAGCCATATCCTCATATTCAACAGGATGCTGCCAGAACCCTGTTTCTACCTGATTTAACCACATGATTTCTGTTGAGGTGATAATAATGTCTGGAATTTATTGAATACCTACAGTATGAAAAGTACTTTATGCATTTCAACTTAATTTTCACAACTACCCTCTAAAGAACTATTGATTTCCCCAATTTACTTCTAAGAAAGCCAAGGCATAGACAGTTTAAGATACTTGCCAAGGTCCCATGAGGTATAAATGGTGGAACCAGTATTTAAGCCCAGGCAGTCTGACTCCAGAGTTCAGCCTTTTACTCACTGTCATAGATTTCATCAATGTCCAGGAGCTCTTAAAAGTCAGGGATCTGTGAGTCCCTGGGACAAGTCCATAGGTCATATTTGCATGGAAATACTTACAGGAGAAATATAATGTACTAAAAGCCAGAAACCTCTGTGGAAAACCCTAGAAAATGGGGATACTATAATCAGGAACTCCCTTCACAAACCAGAAAAATGAATTGTAAGTGAATACATTTTAGAGGAATCCCCCATAAAAGGAATTGGAGCTCTGTATTAAAATCCAAGTGTGTGGTCGTTGGTGTTTTTAGCATGGGGCAACTTGAGAGTAGCTTTTGTGAATTTATATTGGGGTACCATGAAGTAATAGGGTAATGAAATATATTTAGATTTGAAGGAGGGACTGCAACCACTATTTGTGGGTGGGGTGGGGTGGATGGGGCAAGAAGAATGGAAACGTCTCTTACAACACTGAGCCTACTCATATCTCTCCCAGCAGAGAAATGTGGTTAAAGCACCCCCTCCCCACCCCCACAACCCTTACTTATCTCCATTTGCAAAAGAAGCCTAATTGTCTATGGAGAGAATTTCAGTGATAACGTGGCATCCTCTATATTAATTTATCTGGCGGAACTTGAGAGATGCCTTACAATCTTGGCCTGGTCGAAATGCTGAACAAATTGCTCCTTCATGTTCAGATGTGACGATTTGATGGGCTTTCTCCACATGGCATCGCCAGAAAAATGGGGCTGGAAGCAAGCTTGGTGCCACATTTCTTTGACAGGCATTCTAACCTGTCTTGCTGGCTCCAGTGCTATGATGGCATTGCCCAAGCTTAGAAAGTCTTGCCCGATGATGAAATGCACTTGCAATAGGCAGGGTCTGGAGGTGATTTGAAGCCCGACCTTCAAAGCACATTTTCCACGTGTCAGAAAAATGAACACCATGTCCACTCCACGTGGTTTTAGCAATTAGACCTTTATTAATACCACAAGGCAGCTGGAACTAGAAATAGTCTCAAGTGCCCACATTCTTTGAACAAACAAATTTCCAGAGTAGGTGGCAGCTGTTGGGGTCAGGTTTATTCATCGTGAGCCAAATTTCACATACCCTTGACCCCACATATTAGGCCTGGACTTTGTGGCTCCAAGACAATATGACTGCACAGTCCTGCTCTGGAGACTCACAGCCTCCACACGAGAGGAAGTATTTTCTCCCTCTCTCTGCTTGGGCCCCCCTATTGTTACTGGGTTCAGATTTTAGAAAGAAACTCCCCCTTCTGTATTTGGCGATTCATTTCTCCCCCAGTGAGAATGCCCTGGTTTACACTTTTCTCTTTTTTTTAAACAACAGTTCTGGAGGTTAGAAGTCTGAAATGGAGGTGTTAGTAGGGCCTTATTTCCTCTGAAACTTGTAGAATAGAATACTTTCTCTCTTTTTTTAATTAGAGAAGTTGTGGATTTACAGAACAATTACACCTAAAATACGGGATTCCCGTACACTGCCCCGCCACCAACACCTTTCATGGGTGTGGAACATTTGTTACAATTGATGATAGCACTTTTTTATAGCTGTACTTTCTTTTTTTTAACAGTATTTACCTTTGTTACAATTGATGAAAGAATATTAAAATAGTACTACTATCGCCCATAGTGAACATTAGGTGTATTTTTTTCCCCGTATACAATCCCTTTCATATGTGCTCTTCAGCATATTGAGAATGTTTCTTTCTATTCCTGTTTTTCTAAGTGTTTTCTTCAGAAAGAATGCTGGATTTTATCAAATGACTTTTCTGCATCAATGCAGATGATCATGTGGTTTTCCCCCTTTGTTTTGTTAATGTGGTGTGTGACAATTGATTTTCTTTTGTTGAAACCCCCTTGATCATGGTGTATAATTCTTTTACTCTGCTTTTGGATTCAATATGTAAGTATTTTGTTGAGGATTTTTGCATCTATATTCAATGAGAAATTGGTCTAAAGTTTTCTTTTATTGCAGAATCTTTATCTGGCTTTGGTATTAGGGTGGTGTTGGCCTCAAAGAATGAGTTAGATAATGTTCCCTCCTCTTCAATTTTTTGGAATAATTTGAGGAGGATTGGCATTAATTCTTCTTGGAATGTTTGGTAGAATTCACCTGTGTAGCTCTCTGGTCCTGTACTCTTCTTCTATAGGCCATGTAGGTTGTTTGCATGTTTCTAGAGTTTTTCCATTTCATCTAGCCTAATTTGTTGGCATACAGTTGTTCAAAGTATCCTCTTATGGTCCTTTACATTTCTGTCAGGTCAGTAGTAATGTCCCACCCCTCATTTCTGATTTCATTTATTTACATCTTCACTCTTTTTTTCTTTGTCAGTCTAGCTAAGAGTTTTATTTACATCCTTTCGCTTTTATTTGTCAATCTAGCTAAGAGTTTGTCAATTTTATTGATAGTTTCAAACACCAACTTTTGGTTTTGTTAATGTTCTCTATTGTTTCATTATTCTTCATTTCATTTATTCCTGCTTGAATCTTTGTTATTTATTTCCTTCTGCTTGCTTTGGGATTAGTTTGCTGTTCTTTTTCTAGTTCCTTTAAGTGTGCAGTTGGTCTTTGACTGAGCTATCTTCTTTTTTAATGTAAGCATTTAGGGCTATAAATTTCCTCCTCAGAACTGTATTCGTTGCATCCAATAAGTTTTGATATGTTGCGTTCTACTTTTCATTTGTCTCAAGGTATTTACCGATTTCCCTTGCAAATTCTTCTTTCACCCATTGATTGTTTAAGAGTATATTATTTAACTTCCATATATTTGTGGATTTTCCAGTTCCCCACCTGCTCTGGTGTTTTTGTTTTGTTTTTAGGTGCATGGTCTGGGAATCAAACCCAGGTCTCCTGCATGGAAGAAGAGCATTCTTCCGCTGAACCACCTGTCCACCTGTTCTTGGTTTCCAGCTTCAATCCACCATGGTCAGAGAAGACACATTGCATAATTTCAGTCTTTTAAAATTTATGGAGACTTGTTTTGTGTCTATCTTGGAGAACAATCCATATGTGGATCGCTGTTGTTTCGGGGTGCAGTGTTCTTATGTCTGTTAGGTCTAGTTCATTTGTCATAGCATTCAAGTTCTCTGTTTCCTTATTGACTTTCTCTCTAGATGTTCTATCTATTGTTAAGAGTATATTGAAGTCTCCAACTATTATTCTGGAGGTGTCTATTTCTCCCTTCATTTTTGCCAGTGTTTATCTCATGTATTTTGGGATACTGTAGTTAGGTACATAAATATTTATGATTGTTGTTTCTTCTTGATGGATTTCCCCTTTATTAACATGTAGTGTTCTTCTTTGTCTCTTATAACAGCTTTTGACTTAAAGTCTATTTTGCTCAGTTAGTATAGCTATCCAAGCTCTTTCTTGTTACTATTTGCATGGATTAGCTTTTTTTCACCCATTCTCATTCAACCTATTTATATCTTTGCATCTAAGGTGAGTCTTTTTTAATCAGTAAATAGTTGGTCATACTATTTTATCCATTCTGCCAACTGTCTTTTGATTAATGAATTTAACCATTAACACTCAATTTTATTACTGTAAACACACTACTTACTTCAACCATTTTGTCCTATGGTTTTATATGTCATATCTTTCTTTGTATCTCTTTTCCTTTCTTGCAACCTCCTTTTCTGTATGTATAGTTGGTCCTTTGTCATGTATCTGACTGATACTTTTCTCATTTTTTACTTCTGTATATTTAAAAAAATATTTTCTTTGTGGTTACCCTGGGATTTATATTGTACAACCTATATTTATACCCTACTAATTTGAAAACATACCAGTTTAGCTTCAATAGCATATATATTCTCTGAGTCTTCATTTCTTTGAAATACACCAAGTCACTCTCTCTTGCTTTCTTTTCAACCTGAAGAACCCCCTTTAGTAATTCCTGTATGGCAGGACTTTGTTGACAAACTCTCTCCATTTCTGGTTATCTGTGTATTTTAAACTCCCCTTCATTTTTAAAGGGGTGTTTTGCCAGATAAAGAATGTTTGGCTGGCAGTTTTTTCTCTTTCAGTACCTTAAATATATCCCACCACTGCCTTCTTATGTCCATGGTTTCTGATAAGAAATTCACTTAATTTTATTGAGGATTTCTTATATGTGATGAATCGCTTTTCTCTTGCTGCTTTCAGAATTATCTCTTTATTTTTGGCTTTTGACATTCTGATTAGTATGTGTCTGGAATAGGTCTGTTAGGATATATTCTGTTCAGAGTATGTTGTGCTTCTTGAACATGTGTATTTATGTCTTTCATAAGAGTTGGGAATTTTTTGGCCATTATTTCCTCATATATTCTTTCTGCACCTTTTCCCTTCTCTTCTCCTTCTCCACAACATTCTGCCACAGTGTCTCATTTATTTTCCCCACTTGGGGGCCCTTTTGAATGCAGCTAGTATTTCTGTGGCCTTGGGTCCCTGTGCCTGATATGCGTGGGGTTCTAACTCCTCCTGTGAGATCCTCTATAGTCTATGTCTCTAGTGAGAGAGACATGGGCTGCCTCCTCTAGAGGACCCTAAACTGCATGGGTCCAAGTGAGGGGCAGAGGAGAGGACCCCCCAGTCTGATGTGGAAGTTTTCTACCTGATATTTGTCTCTTCAGTTCATCATTTGTGGAATCCTTCTCCAGGCTCTACCATCTTCCAAAACTCTAAGCAAGTAGAATTTGTCCTTATATTTCCCATATCTCTGTGGAAGTATTTTCCAGGGCTTGATGATGCCATCTACAACTCTTACTTCTGTGCCCCACCAAAGGCGTCTACCTGGACACCTGGGCAGGAGGACTTCATGGAAGACTTGAATTGGTCTAATCCAACTGCCTACCTGGAGAGGAACTCTTTTGCAACTTCTACTTGAATTTCTCCTAGGTGTGCATTCACTCCCAAGGAACATCGTAGGACAACTGTGTGTACTTATAAATTCTTTCTTTTGTTTAACTTGGGTCTTCTCCCTTAATCCGGCTTAATAATTTCTATACCACCATATTGTTCACTGCATTGAATGAAACATTTATTTCCAGGCAGACAGGCTTCTGAGTATCCTGGACTTATATAATCTTCATTCCCAACCAACCATTTTCCATGTTGCTCCAGGGAAAGAGGGGGAGGGTGTGAAATTAACTCCTTCTGTCAGTGGATGAAACTCCACTTAGCCTTCAAGAATGAGGCTAATGCCACTGTCTCCAGAAAGCTTCTCCTTTTCATTAATTGATTTTCTCTCTGCCTGTGAATTCCTGTCATATGAGGTACACTAAAAGATCCTTATTTTTCTATATTTTTTTCTTTAAAAGTTTTTTAAACAGAAAACTATAAAGAAGAAACAAACCAAAAAAATGGTTTACAGTTTCCTTGTTCATATCAAATATTAAATATCCTGTTGATATTTGAAATATGTATAATATGTGGGGATTACACAATTTAAGAACTTCAAAGAGGTGCAAAAGAAAGAATGAGTAAGAATGAGAGAAAGCTTTTGGTCCCTTGTCCCCCTTCCCATAGGTAACCAACAGTTAACCACCACTAATTCTCTTCACCCCAAAATTATTTATACTAGCAACTCTCTATCATTTTAGCTATTCATTTTTTTTCAATTATACAAAAGGATCATATACTGTACACTATCGCTTGCTTTGTTTTTTTGAAAAAATAATATGTTTGGAAATCTATCCAGATTAGCTCATAAAGAGTATTTTCATTTCTTCATTGCTGTGTAACATAAAGATAAGGTGTGCAGTGATTCAGGTAACTGAATCTATGGCCTGAATTTTCTGCTCAATTCTACTCAGGTGTATTAGGAATAGTAGCACTGGAGTGCTGGTGGGACATCCAGAGCTCATCTGCCAGCCCTCCTGTTTCACAAATGAGGGCAACATGGTACAAAGAATGGAAGCAGAGAGATAACATAAGTGGTGCCCGCTGTTAGGGATGTCAAGACGACTTCTCTAATTACAGATTTTTTGTCACCCAAACAATGTACGATTGTCACCTATGAAGGGAAAACATCTTGTACTGTATGCTTATAAAACAGAACAAACCCTTAAAAGCAAACACTTGGCAACATAAATTTCTAGTTTATAATTCTGTCAGATGAAGAGTTTTAGTGGGTTGAACACATTTATGAAATATGTAAAAATACAACAGATTCCAAAGTACTTTTAAGAACAGTTGATTGACAGCAGAGGAAATAGAAATGCACTAATTGAATTTATATGAAAACTTTTGTATAACTGGTAAATGGGGTTAAAAAAATACGTTCATGATTTAGCACAGCTACTGTTCTCTCATTTGTATTCACATCTTTGGGATTTATCTATTTTTGTCATTGGTATTGTTGTTAGCTTTATAGCCATTGTAACCAAGTATCAAAATAAGCTATATTCAGCAGTGTTCCCGATCCACGACAAATGGAGGTGGCCTAAGGGTACAATGATTGGAATGGAAGGGGGAACTATGGTCTACTGAGCAGCCACAAGAAGGAATGAAGCTGTAAGGCACACAACTAGGTGAATGAACCTTAAAAGCTGTATGTTGAATGAAATGTCAGGAACAAAAAGACAAATAATATCATGACTCAATCAATCAGAACTAATTATAATATAAAAATTTGGTGAACTAAAATCGAGAGCATGGGTTATCAGGTTGGGGTTTAATTATAAAGGGTCCTAGATTATAAGCTGTTACAGCAGACATATATTCAGGAGGTGTAACTGTTAATTCTAAATTCTGAAATACTGAGCTGTTTGTGTATAACCTGGTCATTCCCAGAAACTTTGGGTATTTATGTGACACCTGAGACTCAGAGTTAGAGCTCTGAAGCTATGAAAGTCAGCAGTACCCCATACAGGAACTGTTTAAAAAATTGAGAAAGCAATCAGATTTTGAGTAGAGATATGAATGAAACTGATCTGATTAGGACTGAGGTATATCAGAATACAGGGTAAAGGATGATAATGTCCATATTTTAAAATTTTAACTTCTGTGTGAGACCAAAGGGAGAGATGTTTATTTGGTGTAAAATTTATATTTTGGATAGTGCATTTCCTAATTTAACTTGTATGGTCAGTCTATTTGAACACCATAAGTACGTGAAATCTTGACTAGGACGTGAGATTTTCTTGGTTTGTCCAAGTTACTGTGATGCCCTGATAAATCCCAGAATAATTTGGGCAGGGAATAAAGAAGTATTTGCAGAGTCTCCTTGGGGGAATGGGGATAAAGGATGAAATATTCATCTTCCCTATTTGGAGAATTTCTGATATTCTTGCAAGCAGTGGGAACAACCAAATCAATAGGCTGAGCCCTCAATCTTGGGGTTCATCCCTATGGAACTTATTCCTGAAAAGGATAGGCTACATCTACTTAAAATTAGGCCTAAGAATCACCCCAGAGAACCTTTTTTGTTGCCTCTCTCTCTCTAAGCCAACTTGGCAGGTGAACTCACTGCCCTCCTCCTACATGACTTGACATGACTTCCAAGGGTATAAATCTCCATGACAACATGGGACAGAAATCCTGGGATGAGCTGGGACCTGGCATCAAGGGATTGAGGAAGCCTTCTTGACCAAAAGGGGAAAGAAAGAAATGAGACAAAATTAAGTTTCAGTGGCTGAGAAATTTCAAACAGAGTTAAGAGGTTATCAGGAGGGAAGTACCTGACACTGCTGAACAGTGTTCCAGTAGGCTAGATTCTTGAAGATGGTTCTATAAAGATAAAATGTTCACAATGTGACTATGTGATTGTGAAAATCTTGTGTCTGATGCTCCTTATATCCAGGGGATGGATGGATGAGTAAAAAAATATGGATAAAAAATAAATAATAGGAGGGATAAGGGGTAAAATAAATTGAATAGATTGAAAAACTAGTGGTCAATGAGGGGCAAGGGGTATGGTACATACGAGTTTTTTCTTTTTTCTTCTTATTTCTCTTTGTGGAGTGGTGCAAATATTCTAAAAAATGATCATGGTGATGAATACACAACTATGTGATGATATTGTGAGCCACTGATTGTACACCATGTATAGAATGTATGTATGTGAGGATTTCTCAATAAAAGTATATATAAAAATATGCTATATTCAAAACCAGAATCTCCTGTTGCTTTATATTAAAGCAGTGTTAAATAAAATGTCAAATCATATTTTAAAACCAATGAAGCATATTTATCTATATTTCATTCTTTAAAACATTTTTATTTATAACTTCATTTAGTAAAAGCAAAATATTTTTTATACTATTAATGAATAAATTACTTTAATTTAAAAATTATTGTTTCATATCTGTAGTCTTTTATGTTTCTATTCTATATATGTTATATGCATAATATATTGGTACATTAATACCTGTAAAATTGATATATAGATATATACATATTCTGGAGGAGTTAACTCGAAGTTGGTTTTACTTACAAGTATGTGAAATAAAAAAATGATACAAAGCACTTAATTAAACTGCTAGTTGATAACTTTTTTTTTTTCAGGTGCACTGTCTGGGAATTGAACCCAGGTCTCCCACATAGAAGGCGGGCATTCTAAGCTAGTTGATATCTTAACAGAAACATGAAATCAATAACAAATGAGACAAGAACTTCAAAATGCTGAGGAAAATAACTGTCACCCTAGAATTCCATTCCTAGAGAAACTAAAATCCAAGAGTGTGAGCAAAATAAAGACTCTTCAGGCAAAGATTGAAATAGTTTACTATTCATAGCCTCTGCTGAAATAAGTCCAAAGATCTAGTTCTCTGGGAGAAAACATATGAAGAAGGAAGCAAAGATGAGCAGAGAGCCTGGTAAAATATAAGGCAAATCTCAACAAGCATTGATCATAAAATATAATTAGCTTTGGAATTATATGAGCAAGGTGCAACTAAAATACTAGACAGGAGCAAGTCATCAAAGCAAGACAGATCAGATTTAATATGTACTAAGATATTATTCAGGAGAAGGACAAAGATATTGATCCACTTAAAGTTTCATTATGTCAAATTTCCAGTATGGAATATGGCAGCAAAAACTGGTATTTCCTGACAAGCATCCAAAAGCAACCAGAAGAATGAAAAATAAAGTTAAATCTCCAACTTTAGTAAATTCGAGAGATGGCAAAGGAAAATGCTTCCTAAAGCAGTGGACACAGAGCAGGATGGTGCACAATGGATGTATAAAGAGCATCTTGCGACTGCAAAACCCAGACAAAGTTAGCAAAATCTATTTCTCAACGTGGGGTGCAAAACCTCAATCCAAGAGCAGTAGAAATGGGGTGTAAGCAATGACAGCAAGGTTCCCCTTGGCCCAATTTAGTTCTAAGAAGAGGAGGAGATAAAAATGAAGGAGGGATTCCATCACTTAGTCCAGAAGCCGTTCATTAGGAAGATATACAAATAGTGAGAATGTAGACTTTTAAGAACATAGACTCAAAATATAAGAACCACAAATGAACAGAAACTTAAAGTAAAATTAAGAAATCCATAATCATGGTGGGATATGTTAACACAACACTCAACATTAAATAGCTCAAGTAAACAAAATAATTAGTCACACATAAAAGATTTAAACAATACATTTAATAACATGAACATAACATTTCCTGCACCTAACAATTACAGAATACATATTGAACTTCTTTTTTGAATGACCACATACTTGACCACAAAGCGTGTCTCTAAAAATGACAAATGAATCAATATCATACGGACCACATTCCCTTTCAAAATGCTATTAAATTGGAAATAAATTACAAAAATAAGCTACAAAAAAGAACCATGTTTGGAGATTTAAAAACACTTCTAAATAATTAATAGATCAAAGTACAAATCATAATGGAAGTTTAAAAATATCTACACTTGAATGACAATAAGAAAAGTACATATCAAAATTGTGGCATGTAGCTAAAGCAGTACTTAGAAAGAAAATCCAAATATGCATACTAACACTCATAAAAGAAAGTTTGAAAATGAGCTACACGTGTAATTCTGGAAGTTAGACAAAACAACAGGATAAACTCATATAAAGACAAAGGAAAGAAATATAAATCAAACAGTTAATGAAATAGAAAACAATAAAACAACTGAGAGAACTAACAAAGGGAAAAGATCAAGAGAAAAAGAAGGTACAAATGAACAATAATGGGAAAGAAAATGAAGAAGTAATATAGTTATAGTACCAATTTAGACAGTTATGAGACTGCTACATCTAACTTTATGCTAATAACATCTTAAATTTAGATGAAATAGAAACACTTTTAGAAAATGTAACTTAAAAAAATTGAAAAACCAAACAGATTTATGGTCTTTTAAGTTTTTAATCAGTAATTTAAAATCTACCCACAAAATTAGTTGATACCTTGGATAGTTTTACAGGTGAGATTTTCCAAACTTACAAAAAAAAATTTAATGCCTATCTTGTGCAATCTGTTCCAGAAAGTAGAAAAGGAGGGAAAGCTTTCCAACTCATTTTATGAGATTAGTATAACCTTAATAATAAAAACTGGAAAACAATAATACAAGAAAGGAAAACTATAGGCTAATTTCATTTCTGAACACAGACCTGTTTTGAAATCAAATATTAGGATACTGAATCTGACAGTGTCTAAAAATAATGTTATGACCAAGTTGGGTTACTCAAGGAACACATATTTAACACTAGAAAAATTATTAATTTATTACACTCATAAAATAAAAAAGATATAAACACATGATCACCTCAAAAAAATGCACAAAATGCTTTTGATAAAATTCAGTACTCGGTGACCAAAATCTCTTAATATATATGCCAGTTTGAAAATATTATATACCCCAGAACAGCCATGTTTTAATCCTGATCCAATCTTGTGGGGGCAGCTGCTTCTTTTAATCCTGATTTAATATTATAAGGCAGAAGCTTTGATCAGATTATCTCCACGAAGATGGGGCGCACCCAATTTTGGGTGTTACCTTTTGATTAGATGGAAAGGTTACTCCTTCCATTCCAGGTGGGTCTTGGTTAGTTTACTGGACTCCTTTAAAGGAAGAAACATTTTGGAGAAAGCTCAGAACAGAGACGCAAATGTTTGGAGATGGTTGGAGCCCAGCAGACATCACCATGTGTCTTCTTCCCATGAGCTGTTAAGCAAGCCAGAACCTGGAGAAAGCCAAGGGAAGCCAAGAGATGAAAGCCAGCCCTGGAGAAGCGAAGTGAGGAACCCCCACAGGAACAGAGGCTGCAAGCAACAGAGCCCAGGAGCAAGGGACCAGCAGATGCCAGCCACGTGACTACCCAGTTGACAGAGGTGTTCTGGACCTTTCTTGAGTGAAGGTAACCTCTTGTTGGTGCCTTAGTTTGGACATTTTCTTGGCACTAGAACTGTAAATTTGGAACTTATTAAATTCCCTTTTAAAAGCTGTTTCATTTCTGGTATATCACATTCCAGCAGCTTGACACACTAATACAGCATACTAAGAATAAAAGAAAATTTCCTTTACCTACTAGAAGTAGTTAACCATAAATCTGCACTAAAAGTTATACATGGTGAATTTCTAAAAATAATTCCATTGAAGGTCAGGAACAAGACAAGGATGCCAATCATCAAAAGCCCCATTTAACATTGCTTTGGTAGTCCTATCCAGTACAGTAATGACAAGAAGAAGAAATAAAATGAATGAAGGTTCAAAACAAAAAATAAAAGCGGTCATTTGTGGGTACTATGATTATCTATTTTAAAAATCCAAAAGAAGTAATAGCCACCTATTACAAAAACAAGGAAATTCAACAAGTTGCCTAATTTAAAAATGATTTTTAGAAATAGTTCCTCAACACCTGCAACAAATTGCTGGAAAATATCATTTTTAAAAGGTACTATTTACAGCTGCAGAAAGCATTGTAAATGCCTCCTAATACACCTAATAAAAGATGTGCAAAATCTTTGCAGTGAAAAATTATAGTTCTATATTAAATGAGATAAACATAGAAGACCTTGTTAGAGTGAAATTCTCTGTTTATGGTTGGGAGGACTTAATATTGTATAAATGGCAAACATCTTCACAAATTAAGCTATTTAGATGCATTTCCTATATCAATCCTGATAATGTTTTTCATAGGAATTAACTAGCTGATCCTAAAATACTGGAAGAGTTAGGAATAATGGAAGCCCGAAGAAGACAAAAGATGAGGGGAATCACCCTACCAGCTACTAAAACTTGCTATTTAGCTATAATTATGTTAAAATTCCATTACTGGTGTTAGGTATAGACAAATGGATCAAATGAATGGTATAGAGAACCTAAGAACTAATTCATTTATATACGGCATTATCAGTCAGGGTTTTCCAGAGTATCAGAATCAACAGGATAGGTTTATATCTATCTATCTATCTATCTATCTATCTATCTATCTATCTATCTATCTATCTACCTACCTACCTAATATATATATATATTATATATATATATATATATATATTATATATATATATACATTAAGAGATTTATTATAAGGAATTGGATCATGTGATTGTGGGAACCAAAGAGTCTGAATGTGTAGGGCTGGAAATTCTGGTAAGAGTGCTGTTGAAGTCTTCAGTCTGGAGTCCTTAGGCTAGAAATTCAGCAAGGAGTAGAAGGTATAGTCTTCAAATAAAATTCCTTCTGGTTCCTGGAACCCTCAGTTCCTGCTGTTAATACCTCCAGCTGATTGGATGAGGCCCACCTATATTATGGAGGTTAATCTCCTTTACTTGGAGGTCAAATGATTGTAGATGCTAATCACATCTACAAAATACATCCACAATAACAACTGAGCGAGTATTTCACCAAACAACTGGACACCAGAGCCTGGCAGGTTAAATTAACCACCCCATGTGGTAACTTGTATTTAACAGCAATGGCATTTCAAACATCGGGAGAAGGCTGGACTATCCTTAGAAGGTGCTGAAACAATTAGCTTTCTATTTGGAAAACGATAAAATTAGATCCCTACTTCACCATATAAGCAAAAATAAATTCCAGATGGACAAGGATTTAAATGTGAGTAGCAAACTTTAGAAATTTAGAAAACAATATGGGAAAATATCTTGGATGTAGGGTTAAGAACAGATTTATTAAATAAAGGACAAAAACCTACAAACCTTAAAATATTTATGAATTTGACTATGTTAGAACTAAAAAGTTATTTAAAGCAGAAGATAACATAAGCAAAACATAAAGGCAAGTTAACAGTTTGGGAGAAGATATTTGCAACTCAAATAACAACTCCAGAGCAAACATAGAACAGTTACAAATTTATAAGAAAAGGATAAAAGCTAGTTTTTAAAAAGGGGCTAAAGATTAGAACCAATTTTTCACAAACACACACATATATGAAAGCAAAATGGGTTAGTAACTGTAGAAACAATGCTTAAGCTCACTAGTAATCAGGGAAATGTAAATTAAAACAATAAAATGCCATTTTCCACCTATTAGAGTGGAAAACAATTTAAGTCTCACAAGTGGTGGTAAGGATGCAGGAAAAAGGTGACTTATAGTCTATGGGAGTGTGAACTGGAACAACCACTTGGGAGAGCCATTTGTCAATACCGAGTAAAGCGAAGAAGTGTATTCCCTCCTACTTAGCACTAGCATGCTCATTGTAACCACAAAAAAGCAATAAGGAAATGGATTAACTGTGGCATATAGTTAAATGGAAAGAATCAGGTCTACATTGTATCCATACAGCATGAATAAGCCTCTAAATTATACTGTTGAGTATAAAAAACAAGTTGCAGAATAATATATATTATATATAATTATAATATATATTATTCTGCAACTTGTTTGTGTGTATATATATGTATATATATATAGATTAGCATTTATATAAATTCTAATGCACAGAAAGCAATAGTAAATGTGGTTTGGGTAGATACATACTTTACAAAAGTACAGACTTGTGCATGAGAAAAATACACACCAACTTCAGGCAGTGGTATCTCTATGAAGAGAAGAAGGAAAAGGGATGTGAATGGAGGCCACAGAGCTGTATCTCTTTTCTTTCTTTTGTTAAGTGATCTAAAACAAATATGGGAAGATGTTTAGCAGCTATTTCATCTGGATGGCGGACATATTATTATCTGTTTTTTGCACCTTTCTATATGTCTGA
Source organism: Tamandua tetradactyla (assembly GCF_023851605.1). Lineage (NCBI taxonomy): Eukaryota > Metazoa > Chordata > Mammalia > Pilosa > Myrmecophagidae > Tamandua > Tamandua tetradactyla. The sequence continues at coordinate 54,393,726 of NC_135339.1, forward strand.
AATATTTCTTAATTAAAATACAGATACATTTAACATCTTAAAAAAGACTTGTGACCAAACGCGAGTGTTTTTCTCTGAGTTGCCTTAAATACATTTCAATTCAATAAACATTCGTGGCACATTTTATGGGCCAGGCATGGGAGAGCTAGTTGTCAGAGAGTTGCAGTCCCTAATTTCCAGGAGTCCATGTACTAAAGGGAAGAAAGGTAGCAATTATTCCTTATTCTTTTTTACTATTGTTTGATACCTGTCACAGAAGAAAAGAGCTGTAGTTTTTCATTTGAACTAATTATAAATGCCACCCAGGAAGACCCATGAGAAGGGCTTTTCCCAGGATCACATGCTTGGCTGTCATGCCTACAGATGGCAGTCACAAGTGCTGTTTGATCCCCAAATGTCCTTTGGCATTTGTGCTTGTCTTTGTGCATGTGAGGCAGCTAGGGTCGCTGGGACTCTAAGCCAGTTCACAGACTTCAGGAGATAGGGCTCCTCTGCAGAGGCCATGTTGTCTCAGACTGCCCCTAGAGAGTTGGTAGATGGGGAGAGAAAGATGAAAAAAGGAGTTTGTAGTCTAGTGGCGAAGACAAAAATATAGCTCAAACTATATTGTCCATAGAGAGGTAGAAACAATATGCTACAAGAATTGGGGTGGGGGTGGGGGACAGAAAGAGATTGCAGAGGATTTCTTGTAGCCAACAGAATCTAAGATCAGTCTTATTGCTGGTCAGTGAGTATGTGACAATCAGCCATTCAATCCCCATCTGAAGGATCATGCCGTCATCCCAAGATACTACTGACAAAGGATGCTTTAGGGAAGGGACATAGGAAGTGTCAGTGTTGTACAAATGGGAGACACATTTGCAGCTTTTACTCCAAATAGAAAGTGACTCTCTCTGCCGATGAGGCTTAAACCCCCCATCCTATTCCCCTCCCTTTTCCCCAAGGTGACGGAGGGTACTGGAGAATGCTATTCCAGCATAGACATACAGCCACCAGGTTGACCACAGACACAGAATTTGGAGGGAAGTGGGGGAGGGGGTATAGGGATAGAAGACAAGAGACAAAGATGGGCCAGAGCGAATGAGCTGTAGCAACAGAAGGTAAGATGCAGAATTATTGGTGGTTTGAAACAAAGGCTGAATCCAGCTGAGACCAGCCTTCTTGGGACTATAAGTGGAAGGCAAAAAGGAAGATAGATCTAGGAGCTACCTCACTTTCGAGTGAAGATAAACTGCAGAAGGGGAAGCAGAATATATGTCCCTCAGAGCTTGATGTACGATTCTGTGGCAGACTGAATAATGGCCCCCAAAGATATCTGCATCCTGAAAACTGTTGAACGTTACCTTGTATGGCAAAAGAGACACTGCAGACGTGATAAATTAAGGCTCTTGAGCTGTAGAGATTATCCTGGATTATCCAGGTGGATCCTAAAAGTAATCACAAGGCCCCGTAAGAGGGAGGCAGAAGGAGACTCGACACAGAAGAGGGCAACGTGACCACTGAAGCAAGATGCAACACTGTTGACTTTGGAAAAGGAGGAAGAGCCCATTAGCCAAAGAATACAAGGAATGCAGCTCTGGGAGCTGGCAATGGCTAGGAAATGAATTCTCCTTTACAGCATCTGGAGGGAGCATGATTCTGCCAACACCTTGATTTCAGCTGGTGAAACTGACTTTGGATTTCTGACTTCCCCAAATGTAAGAGAATAAACGTGTGTTTTTTAAAACCACCAAATTTATGGTCATTTGTTAGAGTAGTCATAGGAAACTATCACATTTCTTTAGCTGTCTTCATAATGTCTTGCTAGAAGGAACCCTCTAGGCATTTTGATGTGGAGAAGTTGATGGAGCATCCCCACTGATGACAAGAGTCAAAATGCTGTGCCTAAAGAAGACAAAACTGCGTGTGTCACCAAGTTTCCTGGCGAAAAGTTTCTGAGACAAAGATTTACATACAGGAGGCTTACTGGGAGTGTTCTTAGAAATAACGCCCATATAGGAGCGAGGGGACTAGGACTGGGCAGAAGAAGTTACACTGTGATGCACCAGAGATTTCAGCCAGTCCCAGAGGGAAACCCAGAGCTAGGGTGGCCTTTCAAAGATGACATGAGCAAGGGGCCAACCCTTTGTGCTCCCACACTGACCTGTCATCAGATGCAGGCTGTTCCCAAGGAAGGGAGCTGCAGTCTTTGGTCAAAGGCAATCCCTGGAGAGGGCCTCAGCTATGGGCCATAAGCAGGCAACTCTCCCAGCAGCTGGGAGGCGGTGGGCCTTGGTCCTGAAGGCTGGATCAGGGCAGCACACCACAGTCTCTGCTACACCAGGGGAGCGTTCCCCCTAACACAATGTTGTACTATTAAGTTCTTGGTACACAGATGTAAGCAAAAGTTTCTTATTGACCCGGGTTTCAGGCCATTCCTTCAGAGGTACAGTGACAGTCTTGGGACACCTTGGCAAAGCTGCTGGCATGAATATAAATGATTTGGTCTTAGATTGAGGTTTGAAGATAAACCTTGCAATGGACTCTCTGGAAAGCCTTCTGTGAGCATTCCCGAATAAACACCTTGGTCCCTTGCTACAGTGGTCCAGATTACTATGGCCTGGTGTTCTGGAATTCACACTAGGCCTGGCTGGTCTGTAAGCCTCTAGAAAGCATAGGGAGCAGATAGCCAAACCCTGTCCCAGTGATCACACCACACGAAGCCTCAGCCAACCCAGGCTTCACACTCCAATGATGAGGCCCTAGGTCAAAGCTGATTTGAACACAATTTCCATTGAGCTCTCTCTCTGGAGAAACCCACCTTCAGGACAACTTGAAGCAAGTTAATTGGAGTTTCTGTTGCTCTGAATCCTGCTTAAAGACCTAATATGAATTGTGCATTAGTGCTTTAGTAACATGGAATCTTTTAAGGTCTCGGAGGTATCACTCTGAAGTGATGGTAGAGTCTGAAGGTTGTGGTGTTGCCCTATTTCTGACCCCTATTAAAGGTGTGACTGGCACTCCTCTCTCAACCTGCAGAATAAGGTTGAATAATGTTATCACTAAGATTCTGTCCAGGCTTCATGCTCAGAGAATTTTTGGTCCTCCTAAAGACAGCGGACATTACAGAAAATAAGATGCATTTGTACAGATACAGCATATCCTGGAATCTGCTTTGTTGGGAGCAAACTCTGCCGTCAGATTTTCTTTCAAATGGATGAATATATGAATATATCATGCTTATTTGCATCAGCATCTTTTGCCCAAAACCAGCAGCCCAATATTCACTTGCATCACCAAAATAGATCCCTTTCATCAGCCTGTGTGTTTTTTAGGGGGTTGAGCATGCTTGGCCATCACAGGATTATTTCTGAAGTTTAGCAGAATGGTAGACTAGAAAGACTGCTAACTTTTTTGTCAGAATGTGTGTGTTGCAACTCATGCCAACTGCTCACCTTGTGCAATCAGTTAGTCATTTTATCCCACTAAACTTCTGATAACGATGCTGGTCAAGGACACCCCTGCCTACTTCAAAACTGTAGACATTGCAAACAGCAAATGAAATGGAACTCATGAGAGAACTCTAGAACCCATAAAGCGAATCAAAATGAAAGCAATTATTATTATTACGTTAATACCTTTAAAGCCACACTCAGGGAATATATTCCATGGGTTGCATTTGCTCGGGAAAAATCTTTTCTTTTATAAGCAAAGGTTTTTAGTCAATGTTGTCAGAATACAAAAAGAATGAATACAAAGATTTATTTTGCAAGTTTCTGAGTCCCCAAGAGAATGATTCCCAGCAGTGAAAGTTGCTAAAACAGCTTGTGAGATCACCTGCTCTTAGCAACCACAAGGGGTAGAGAAGGAATTAGCTCAGCAACACCTTATAGGAATTGCTCACCCGGGGTCCTCCAACTGCAACAGACAATTGCTCATGCAGCCTGCGTGCTACAAGGCCCCGCTTCCACATTATAACAGGCAGTTCCCTTAGCTTCTGGACACACAGTAGCCACATGCCTTCTGGTTATAAGGATGAACACAAATGTGAATCCAGTCACAATGTAAAAATCATGGTCCTTAAGATTTTCCTCTTTCGACTGGACAAATCTTATATCTTCCAGCTTGTGGCAAGACCACTGAAGAACGCTTCCCCTTTTCACTTTCCTACATTGGGTCTTTGAGAAAAACCCTACAAATGAAAGACAGAAAACCCCACCAAAAGTTACCGTCATCATAAATGCAGCATGCCTCTGCTTCTAGGTTAAAAAAAAAAATCGTGAACAAAATTTCTTTTCAGAAAGGTTATCAAGAAAACATCATAGCAAGCCAATTGACAGCTAACTTCCTATTCTTGCTGCAAGCCCAAAAAGCCCCTAGAAAACCCACCTAGTAAGGGAAATGCAACTGCACCAAGTTGAGAATGGCTTAGAAAAGTCTCTTTTTATTTACTTACTTACTGAGTCTCCAGTTTCCTCTTTCTAACTCTTGGGAAATTCTGATGATTAGTGGCAGGTGTCTGCGTAGGAACGGGCCTGGCAGGTCTGGGGGGAGGGGGTGGGGCAGGCCGAGAGCCAGGCTAAGCTAGAGTGGGTTGGCAGGTGGGTGTTGCACACAGGAGAGAGGAAACTCCGGGGATGTGGTCTGTTGGTAGAGAAACGGGGGTATTCTTGGTCAAATACTTGGGGAGCAATAAGTTCGGGGGACTAGAGTGCAGATAATAAGATCTGGAACAGTGCTTTAGGATTCAGCCCAGTGTGACAGGCTTACCCAGGTCCGGTGCACCTGAACGTGACAGGAGCACAGGGAAGGAAGGGGCAGGAACTCTTCTGCTCCGAGTTGAAGCACGGTCTTTCCTTCTTACAGGCAGATGCTGGCTGGCAGGTGTGCCCTGTTTTCTCCCCAGAGTGAGGCAGAGCTTTGCAGGTGCCTGTGATTACAGAACCAGCCAGGGTTATGTTTTCTGGAAAGCTTTTTTTTTTCTTAGTGAAGTTGTAGGTTTACAGAAAAATCATGCAGAATATACAGAGTTCCCTTATACCCCCTCCCACATACAGTTTTCCCTATTAGCGTCACATTGTATTACAGTGGTAACTTTTTGCAATTGATGACACAATATTATTATAATCATATCATTAACTACTGTCCATAGTTTATGTTAGGATTCACTGTATTGAATGTACATACATACACTGTATTGTATGATCCTATGGGATTTTTAAAAAATGTTTAATTCTTGTAATATACATACAACCTAAAATGTCCCCTTTTAACCACACACAAATATATAATTCAGAGGTGTTAATTATATTCACAATGATTCACAATGTTGTGCTACCATCCCCACCATCTATTACAAAAACTTTTCTATGAGCCCAAACAGAAACTATGTACCATTAAACATTAACACCCTATTCTTCTGGGGAGCTTTAAACCATCCTAATGTCACTTACTTCTGGATTCCTATTTCTTTACAGAAACTAGAGTTTCATATCAGGTTATATAAAGCATGGATCTACTTGGTGCTGCCTTCCTCTGCCCTACCCCAAATTTCACACAGGAACACACACACACACACACACAGAAATACAAATACATATAGTAACCTAGACACACACTTGAACACAGACACGCTCTCATAAACTCACCCTCATAGCCCCTCCCTTATAGACATGCCTATTTCTGAGGTTAGAGAAGGCTTACACTTCAGAGAATAGAGATTAGCTGTGTCTTCTAAACATTAGGGCTGACAGAGGGAGGCTGATTTTGGAGTAGTGAGGTTGCCAGGAATTTGAGTTTGCAGTCATGAAGCCCCAGCTCATATAAAAATAGCTGAGCTGCCTTGGTTATGTTTGTTTTCTTTTTAGCTTCTCTGAGATTTGTCATGGTACATGGTTTCAGGAGAAGCTCTGCCAGGGACCCCAAGGTCCACACTCACTCACTCACTAGTTTTTCCAGGAGATAAGTGAAATGTATAGCACACCAGCCAGGGATAAACCCGGTCAGGCTGGTGTTCCATGAGGGGACCCCCTTCCTACTCTGTGTGCTGGACCAAAATTCTTGACCACAATTGTCAATAAGACTCTAAGCCCGGACACTTTATATCAACAATATCCAGTAGAGTTCTTTTACCCATGATTTTATAGAGGCAGCAAAAAAGTCCAAATGAGAATGATGGATCTCAACTATAGAATGAAAATTGTGTACAGTTTCTAACACAATTAACCCTAACACATTTCTATGTCGCACAAGTCATAAATAAGTTCCAATATCGTTTTAAATTGGTTTCCACATTCTTTCACTGAAGAATTGTCCATAGGCAAATGTCTTGGTCAGAGCTCTTTTTTCACTGTCTCAGTTATCATATATTTGCTTACTTCTTCTCTGTCCCTTATCATTTAATTTCTGAGCCAGTTTGTGTTGATGGAGCAGAGATCCTACCATGTGTTCACCCAAATCCTATTTCTGTCTTCTGAGCACAGAAGAAAGCTTATTTCCCAGCCTCCCAAACAATGGAAACCCTTGACTGAGCACTGGCCAATGGCATACAAGCGAGGTGCATGGAGCAGAGCCCCCATCCCCTCCCCCATATAACCGCTATCAGATTGTGGCACTAGTGAGAAATGAACCTTTACTGTGTTACTCCAGGGGTATCTGGGGATCGTTTGTAATTATAGTCAGAACAGATCTTTCTATCAAGATTGGAAATGCTAATTTGGAAGAATTCTTGGTTTCTCTATTTACTTTGGCTCTAAGTTCAGACTTTGAGTAAAAATTCTTGTGGACTACATATGCACTGAAGTTGCTCTCATCCAGTTCAATGCCTATTGCCTGAGGTCCCCAGAAGAATTTCTCTGTACGCAGTGCTGGAGCTCTCTGTTCTGTTGGGTACCCCTTTGAGGTGAACGCATGGAAGGGTTCAAACAGTTCATAGCATATTGGTGCATGCTATCTGAAAAAGTCTTCCACACTTGCCATTTTACCTCTGAGTCTCGCTGGATAGTGGTACCAAATGTTCTCCCCAGCTCACTCACCTGTTCACATTTTGGCATTTGAGACAAATAAAGCTGCAGGCAAGTCTGGGAGATAACACATTACCTGGACCTCCCTTGTTTGAGGATTTTTTTAAAAATATCTGCGATCCCTTCTGTTCATCTTCAACATCTGTGGAACATCAGCACAAGCTCCACAGAGTAAGACAGTCGTCAGCTGTGAGATGTCTTCTGGGCCCAATAGGTTCAAAAACAGTTCATTTATTTTTTTATTTTTTATTTTTTTCCATTTCTTGTTTTTTTTATTAATTAAAAAAAAAGAAATTAACACAACATTTAGAAATCATTCCATTCTACATATGCAATCAGTAATTCTTAATATCATCACATAGATGTATGATCATCATTTCTTAGTACATTTGCATCAATTTAGGAAAAGAACTAGCAAAACAACAGAAAAAGATATAGAATGTTAATATAGAGAAAAAATAAAAATAATAATAATAATAAAAAATAAAATATATATATATAAAAAAAGGAAAAAGAAAAAAACAAAAGACACAAACAAACAAACAAACAAGTTCATTTATTTTTAAGAACTGGAGAGAAAGGGCAATATAGACGAGTGGAAGGAGCATACATTGGTTTGTTGACCAGGATTTTAGCCCAGATTTCCACTAACTTGTTGGGTGACTTTGGACAAGTTGTAACTTCTTTCGGACTTTCTTCCTCTGTTTCCTCATCTATAGAGTGGAAATAATATTACTTTCCCTGGCTAACTTGACAGGGTTTTTTAAGTTGTTACACAGAAAAACATGCAATGCATACAGAAGTATTTGGGGAAATGTAAAGAATTGTTTAAAGACAGCTCAACTCCCTTGTAACCAAGTAGTTGAGTGAAGAACTTGACAAGAATTCAGCCAGCAGAGATAGGGTTTCGAAAGTAGTTATTTTCTTGGGGTTTAAATTCCACTTTAGCATGCACATGGAAGTATGGAGTAATGGTCTATGAGCGGGATCCATATTGTTTTCTTGAATCACTTGTTAAAGATCTTAATCTGTTAAGACTACATTCCAAATTTCTCACTACAGTATTAGGGCCCAGTTTGCCTATGTTGAAAACAATTCAAACCATGGTTAGGTGATTCCATGTCTGGAAATTTATCCTATGGGTAGACAGATGTCAGAAATGACACATGTGAGGGTTTATTCATTGTTTGGGATAGCAAAAGATTAGAAAGAGGTCAAATAATTGAGAGGCACTGCAGAAACAAAAATCTTCCATTCCTATCTACTTATTTATGTGAACTAGGTTTCTTAATGCTTACATTTATAAAAACAAAAATGAGAAATCAGAAATGATGCTGTCTCATTCTAGCAATAAGTAATATTCATCCATAAATACATGAACTAACTAAAAATAACTCGGTCCTTTGTATCTCATGAATAGAAGAGTATTCAATAATTTTTTTTTATTTCTTATGTTTAACAAGCACTTCTTAAAACTGGTAATAAAGTTTTGTTATTTTGATCAGTCACATGCTAATTTCCATTGTCAACATAATCCAGATGATTCCTTTTTTTTTTGCATGGTCAGGAACTGGGAATAGAACCCGGGGGGTCTCTGACATGGCAGGCGAGAATTCTGCCACTGAGCCACTGTCGCACCGCCCAATCCAGATAAAATTTTTAACATTAAGAACTTCATAGTCATAAGAACAAAAAATTAATTTCAATTTGCAAAATATATGTGTTACAAGATACGTATCAAAAAAAGACTTTCAAATATAGAAGTATATCATATTAGAATGAAATTCTATGGAAGAAATTGACTGGAAATGCGAGTTTAAGGAGAAAAAGGAATGAAGCAAAAATTCTAACTAATAGAGACAAACTTGTCCATACATTAAAAAATGGATAATGGTGGCTCTCAAAGCACTGTGGCATTTAGAGTCCATTCGGCACGTTAAGAGGAGTGATATAAGTGGTGTTTTTAAATGCCAATATCTATAATGTGCTAGAAATTGCATACTTTGTGACTATTTAACTTTATGATGACAAATTTTAGATATCAGCTTAGAATGTGCAATGTTTTTTTATTTCAACATTCTTTTATGGCCCCTTCACTGCTAGGCTCTGGTGTTCCTGAAAATGCAGTTATAACATTTCTTCTCTGTACCCCTGGGGTGTTCAGCACCTGATAATGGTAGGAATGCTTCAACAGTATGCTTATCTTATTTGTTTGTATCTCAGGTTTTTGTCTGCCTCCCCAACCAGAATGGAAGCTTCACGGGTGCACCGAAATTATCTGCCTGGTTCACTACCATTTTCACCAGTGCCTAGAACTCTGTCTGGTATGTAGCAAGCACTCAGTAAACAACTAGTAGAAGCATAGACAAATGTACCTGAGGGCATTCCAATAAGAGAGGAAAAGGCCCAGGTATGGCAATGTAGAAGGAACTAGAAAATTCAAGGAAAGACCGTACTATTTCAATGGTCCAGGCAAAAGTAATCTGGATTTGAATGATAAAGTGATGATAAAAGAATGCATGAATAAGTGGGTGTCATTAAAAAAAAAATTCCATAGGATTTGGCCCCTGCCAAAATGTAAGGGCTAAAGAAGAGAAAAAGATCAGGAAAATTTAAAGAGTAAGCTTGGGTAATGGGAGAAGTTACACTCACAGAGAATTTCAGGAGGAATTAAGAACTCTTCATCAAAGATGGCATATAAATCTGGTGCAGTAACTCCTGGGGAGCATATTGGTCATTTATGGAGGTATTTGGTTGTCACACTAATTGCACTGGGAGCCAAGAGGGCTAGACAGCCCCCAACATGTGGACAGTGTCACACAGTCAATAATTTTATACCACCACACGACCTTCAAATGTTCCACTGAACATTCAGGAAGGGAAAAACCTTATTTATACTTAAGTAAGCCTAAAAAGTTCACTTCCTAGTTTTGATAATGCCTAGTTTTAATCTTCTAGGCACTTTGAGTAATGTGACTAACCACATTTCCCTCTGTATCAGTGGCTACAAAGTTTGAGTTGACTTGGTGGGCCAGTGCTAGCAAGTATGCTGAACTTCAGGGCAAGCATTGTGTGTATGCGTGTGTGTGTGCATGCGTGTGTGTGCTCATCCTACTGCTGATTTCTTTATTTCTTCTCTACCCTCGTTTTTCCCCCAATACACTTTTCTCATATACTGAATTAATCACTATTCTCAGATGAGAACGGCTAGAAACTCAACTGAACTAAGAGAAAGGGAACTATTATGTGTATGTTTAAAAATCCAGGAAAAGACCTAAATTCAGGCATGGCTTTATCTGAGAATTTAAAAAATCTCATCAGCACTCAGTGTCTTCTGCTTTACTTCCTTCTCTGTTGACTCCATTCTCAGATTCCTCTCTTCCCACCTGGTGGCTTCTGGCAGCACCAAGCATATATCATCCTCCATGAAGCAATCAGTGCTGGTGGAAGAAGAGCTTCTCTCTCTTTTTATTCCCAGATAAGTTCCTGAAATGGAATTTCCTTGAGTGAACTGACTCAGTCAGGGGACCATTGAGATGAGAGGGATGGAATTCACAGATTGGTCAGGTAGGGAGCCCATACCTTCTCTCAGAATCTGGAATGAGAGGGACCCAGTCCCACCAGAGAGTTCCCCCAGAGAAAATGGGAAAGAATAAGGGGGAAATGAATATTAGACAGGCAAAAACAAAACCCAGCTGTATGAATTTATATCAAATGCTATTTGTTTAGAATTGAAGTATGTACATGTTTTATAAGCTCCCTGATATTCTTTTTAGAGCAAATGGGTCATTAACAAATACATTGTAAATCAAACAATAATTTGTCAATTGTGAATATGAAACTAAAACAAGGGAAATTATGGGTATGAGTCAAATATTTTATGGCACCAAGTTCTGAGAACTGAATCATCTTTCTACACAACGAGGAACAGACAGATCATGTCTATGGGAAGTTGACAGATGCTTTCTTCTTGGACTCTCCTTTTCGAGAGCTTCCACATTGACCATCCCTAACCTCCTTGGGTATGGCAATACTGTTCACTCTATGAAGCTTTAGAAGTGCCAATGGAGCTATAATTTCTTGGCCTTCTGCTTCAGGCCTGGAAGGTAATCTGGTTTTGAGCTGCCTTTGTATATTATCTCATCTAATCCATTGTGCAGAACCTATGGGAGATGCTGGGCCCACTAAATATTTACAGGGGAAACAAAGATTCCCTCCTTTCTTTTCACAAAAAGTCCTGTTTTAGAGTTGGTGGTGAGGAGGGAGCATGGGAGATGATGTGTTCTTTTTTTAAATGTTTTTATCGACAAAACAATATACAAGCATACAAACATTCTTAACAAACATTCCATACATGGTGTACAATCAATGGCTCACAATATCATCACATAGTTGTGTATTCATCACCATGAGCATTCATTTGGATATTTGCATCACTCCAGAAAAAGAAAGAAAAAAGTCATAAATACCATAGCCCTCACCCCTCCCTCTCATCGACCACTAGCTTTTCCATCTACCCAATTTATTTTAACCTTTGTTCCCCTTATTATTTGTTTACTTTTTATCCATATTTTTTACTCATCTGTCTATACCCTAGATAAAAGGAGCATCAGACACAAGGTTTTCACAATTACACAATCACATTGTAAAATCTATATCATTATACAATCATCTTCAAGAAACATGGCTACTGGAACATAGTTCTACAGTTTCAGGTACTTCCCTCTAGCTACTCTAATCCTCCGGCATGGCAAGTGAGAACTCTGTCACTGAGCCACTATGGCTCTCTTAGGCCTAATTTTAAATAGGCTTAGCCTATCCATTGCAGGGATAAGTTTCCTAGGGGAACCCCCAAGGTCAACGGTTCAGCCTATTGATTTGGTTATCCCCACTGAGATTATGTGTTCTTAGTTGATGTGGTTTTGGAATATCCTCTGTCACTAAGTAGCTCAGAGTCTAAGGTAGATCCTGGTAGAGGCAGATATGTAAATAAAGCACAGTATATGTAAATGAGCAAAATTAATATGTAAATACAGCTTTGGATTGGGTACCGTATTCCCAGCATACAGGAAAGTGAAGCTCAAGCAGTGTCTCCAGAAATCCAGGAGAAGGCAGTGCCATCAACATCGAGGTTCAATGCTCTGCTGAAGCCGTCTGTGACTTCTCAGGAGAGCAACACTTCCTCGGACTCCAAAAGAAGGATATTGTTTGAATTTACATTTAGCACTTGTATTCCTTTGGTCCCATTTAATAGTTATGTGTTGGCTGAACCTCTATTCTTCTATTCCCCCACCCAGGAAGGGGGAGCATTATTCTACACAGGAAGGGGATAATAGCACCCATTATTGTTGGGCAATGTCAGGAAGCTTCACAATAATCCAGAGTAAGGAGGGGATAGCTCCTTCCTCAGCACAGTAACCCTGGAACTAGTATCCCACAACAAACAGGGCCAAAGTTAAGTTCAGAGGAGGGATGGGAACTCTCAGTCTCCACGGGGTCTGCTGAACCACCTGTCCTCGCGTTCCCAGAGATGGCCATTCACCCTTCCAACAAGCCCACCTTTCATTTTTAAGATCACTTTAATGGCCCCAGATGAAAATATCCTTGCTCCTTATTAGTTTTTTATCAGGGTCTTTTAACATATTTTGTGAGTTTTAGTTTACAGCTTTGGCTATGCTTTACTAGGTTTATGAGATTACTTACATAATTGATGTAGTTACTTGATTTTGCTTCTATTTAATCAAAAGAAAATGCATTTATTTTAATACACAATGGACTATGACAGCAAGCCAAAGAGTAAATTTGGAATATTTGGGAAGAAAGGAAAAGATTATTTTAGGACATAAATCTGAATTTTATTTCTAGGCACAATTTGTGAGGGGGATTTCCAAGCAGCTAAAAATTGTTTCCTTTATTTATATAACATCAGCAAATTCCATCATCTTAACTCTTAAAATCTCTGAGCTGGGAAAAACATATAGATTAACTCAACTCTGATTTTACAGAACTCTGATTGCCTAAACTCAACTCTTTAGGCAGAGACACAGGCCTAAAGGCTATTTTAGGCCTGTGTCTCTGCCCCTTGCCTTGACCTCAGTAGGAAACAAACATTTCTATATCTCTTCTGTTGGTAGGAATTTCTCTAATTACCTTGCATCTTTGATGCAAGTCCTTAGGGACAGAGCAGGGTCTCTTTATGATCAACAAGTCATTCTGTACATAATGGTCTGTTGCGAAGTATTGATTCAGGTTTTTTCCTGCTTCTGAGTTTGCTTAGGGTGTAGAGATAGACTTGAGAAGATGTTAATAATTTCTCCAATCCTTTCTCACTGGCCACCTATCCCTACATGCAAGAGAGACTGCCCTGGGGCCTTGCTGGGAGGGGAGATATCAGAGGGTATAGGGATTTGGAAGGAGGTGGTCTCTGGGGGAATTCTTCAGTATTGAAGCCAGACTGTTCTCCTCTCAGGGAGAGGAATTCCAAGTAGTTCTTCCCAAGAGCCAAGGAAGTGAGGCCCAAGAGACGCATCTTGTAAAATGTGGTGGGTAGTCAGCCATCTCCATTCCTGGCTGAATGTCTGCTCAGCCTGCTGACTTGCTGATCTGCCCTAGTGGTGTCAGAGCCCTGAGAAGAGGCCATCAGTGAGAGTGACGATTGAATTATATCCCAGAATAAACATGTTCTTAAACTTAATCCCATCTCTGTGGGTTCTCATTGCAAATAGAACCTTTGGGAGATGCTATTTTCAATTAAGATGTGGCCAACTGAATCAGCGTGGGCCTTAATCCTATTACTGGAGACTTCAGAAGAGAGAAAGCTACTGGAAGGAGCAGGGAGCCAGAGGCCAGCTGGAAGAGAAAGGACAGGGCATCTCCACGTGATGGGAAAACCCAGGAACCCCGAGGACTGTGGACCAACCAGAACACTACCAACGCCAGGAGGAAGCAAGCCTTCTGGTCTCTGTAACCACCAGCCAACACATTCCTGTTGTTTTAGCTGAAACCCATTGTGCGGTATTTATTATGGAAGCCTGTAAACTAAGACAGATGGGGAGACAGAGAGGGATAAGAACATAACCTTGAAATTCTCATTTCTTTAAAGGCATAGAAAATTGATCACTCCTGTGCCCAAAGTCCCCTCCCTGCTCCCGAAGCAGATGAGATTGAGTAGGTGAAGGGAGAGCAGGTGCTACTGTAGGTTTGCCAAGGGCCACCACAGTGAAGGGTATACAGGTGTTGTATCAGAGTGTTTTGTGAGGCCTCCTGGTGAAGGAGGAAATTGGTTTTCCCAAGGGAGGACTAATGTTTTGGGAAGACTGCCTGGGGCTGAATACCTGGTCAGTGAGGTTGCTTGTGTTAACCACCTGTCTGATCCACAGACAACGAACACAAATCCAGAGGAGGACATTAACAGAGCAGCCGCATTCTGAAAAGTTGTCTTGTGGTGTCTTTCATCTCCCCACTCCCCATCCCAATACCAAAGAATTAAGTACAAGGAAGAAGGAAGTGAAAAGGCAGATCCTTTTTCCCTGTACCCCAACCCATTGTAGGCAACCTGGACCACCAGGGATGACTGTGCTGGGCAACAGGGTTGGAAGGAAGAGAGCTGTGAATTGAATATGGGATGGAAGTTTTAGTCTTTTTTTAAGTTTTAATAACTTGAATTGGGTTGTTTTAACAACTGAAAGCAAAGAATCAAAATATAATGTTCTTAACTGGCTGGAAAGGAGGGTTTTGAAACAGCTGCTATTTACTGAGTGCTCTTCATGGGTTTTGTACTATGCTAAGTGGGTTACAGTGGTTGTGGATTGGGAGAAAAGATAAAACAGGTTCAAACCCACTATATATTGATATTACATGTCTAATTTATTTGGTCAAGTACCAGAAACTCTTGAAGCAGGAGGCTCCACAGGGTAGAAGCAGAATCAACTTATATCAGTAGACTGGCTCTCTACCTCCAGAGTTTGAGCCCATTTTCTCAAAGTGATAAGCTCAACAATTCCCCTCTAATTGGCTTTCCCAAATTTATGTTCCAGTCTTTCCAGGTGGTCAGACCTATTTTGGGGGGATGAATTCCCAAAGTAAATGACCCATATTCAAGCTCAAGTCTAAGACTTTGATCTTTTGGGAGAACCCAAAGCTATCAGATGTTGCGATGAAACACTCCCTAGAATCAATGGGATTGATAGGATTTCAAAATAGTAGCACTTCACAGAGGTAACAGATATAATTACAGAATGAAAGGCAGGGTTGAAATGGCAACCAAGGGGTCTTCACTGACAGGGAGTAGGGACAATGAAAAATAGACTATGATCCAAGCTGTGAGGCAGATAGGGAAATGATTAAGGTGTTACTTGAACTAAATATCTTGAAAAAATCAAAATCTGGTGAACTGAGATCAAGTATGATTTCCAGAAACCCCAATTCCTCCCCCAGTATCCAGATTTAAGACATTTCTTAAACTCTGAGTCTTTTGATTAAAGGGGAGACTGGGCCCCCTGGAGCAAGAACCTTACAACACCACAATAGATACATATGTGATTACTATTTACCCAGTTGTTCCCTAGAAGCCATTTATGAGAGTAGCAGTGCACTGGGGAAGAGGAAACCTGGAAAAAGTCATTACAGCCATGCTGTTGGTGTGGGGGCTTTTGGCAGCTAGGAGTAAATGGAATCTTCGTCAAATTGTGTCTCCTAGTTGGTGCCCTGTGCTTATTTCTCCAGTTCTCAACTGTAAAACTGAGACAAATGTACTTAGCAGATGACATAATGCTTATGTTGGTTTCCTAACCTAGAAATAAGAGCCACTGTGTAGAAATGGCCAAATGAAATCCTCTTCCTCTGCTGAGAGAAAAAATTAGAAGCAATACCTCTTTATGGGAAGAATTACAATAATTAGTAAAATCATCAAAAACATAAAGAATGCAGATATATTATTTCCATCCAAATCATTGTTTGGCCCCTTTAAAAATTAGATAGATAGTGGTGAATGATGGTGAACTACTATCAACTTAACCAAATTATAGCACCAATCTCAATGCTATGTTGGATGGGGTATCTTTAACAGAACCAATCCACACAAACTCTGATACATTTCAAACACCTATTCATCTGGCAAATACATTTTTCTCAAGCAGCATCAATAAAGAGAATCAAAAGTCATTTTCTGGAGAGCAGTACATGGCCACTGTGTAACAGGATTATGTCCCAGGCTCTCCTCTTCTCTCCTACAACATAGTCCAAAGGGGCCTCGGGCATCTTGACATCCATAGAACATCACCCTGGCCCACTATATTGATTGAACTTGATGTGTAGGAAGTGGCAAGTAGTTTGGATGCTGTAGTAAAATATTTGCATGCCAGAGGGAGGGAGCAAAACACGGGGAAGATCCAGAAACTCTCTATATTGTTTAAGTGTTTAGGGTCCAGTGGTCCAAGTCATACTTCAACAAGCCTCTAAGATAAAGAACAGGTTGTTTTGCTTTGCACTCTCTACCTCTAAGAACAGGCACAGTTTTAAGTGGGCATCTTTGGAAGCTGGAGGCAGAATGTACCACGCCTGGGAATACTTATCCAACACATTTATTCAGTGACTCAGAAAGCTGCCACTTTTGAGTCGCGGCCCAGAGAAAGAGAATCTGCAGAAAATTCAGGCTGCAATACAAGTGTCCTGCCATTTGAGCCATATGACTCATCTGAATCAATTGTGCTAGAGATAGCTATGGTAGATATAAATGCTGTATGGAGTCTCTGCCAACTCCCAATATGAGAGTAGCAGCACAAACCATAGATTTCTGGAACAAGGCCATGCCATCTATGGCAGAGAACAAATTACCATTTGAAAAGCAGCATCTGGTGCACCACTGGGCCCTAGTAAAGGTTGAACACCTGAGCATGTGTCTTAGTTTCCACGGGCTGCCATAAGCAAAAGCACCACAAACAACAATTTATGGTATCATGGTTCTGTAGGTTAGAAGTCTGAAATCATGGTGTCAGCATGGGCCATGCTCCTTCTGAAACCTGGAGGGGATACTACGTTTCCTGCTTCTATCCTGGCTTCTAGCAGTAGCTTGCTGTCAATCCATGGTGTTCTTTGTGTCAGTCATCACATGGCATTCTCCTTTCTGTGTTCAAATTTCCTCTTATAAGGACACCAGTATTGTATTATTCTAATATGACCTCATCTTAACTAGACAATTCCATCTGAAATGACTCTATTTCCAAATGAGGTCACATTCTGAGATACTGGGGATTAGAACTTCAACATAGCTTTTTTGAGGGGGGACACAACTCAACCCATAGAGCATGGGATATAAAATTACCAATCATCTGAAAAACCCATCAGGAGCTGAGTATAGCAGATCCAATAAGTCATAAGGTCAGGCAATCCATTATATGGTGAAAAGAGTACATTCTGAACTGGAACCAAGCAGACTGAAAAGATACAAGTAAGTTTACATGAACAGATGACATGGGCCTTCATGTCACCTACCTCTATTGCACCAGTACCTTATCCTCAACTCTTACCTACAGCCTCACAGGGAGTATCCTACAACCAGCTATCCGAGGAGAAAAAATTCCAGCCTCGTTCATGGATAGGTGCTAGCTGCACATGTCCAGCATATTTCAAGCCACTCAGAGATAGCCTAAAGGATGGTGCTGAAGGAAAATCCTCTCAGTTTGCAGGGTTTCTGGCAGTGCACTTGGTCATTCATTTTGTATAATGATAGAAACAGAGTGAGGTACAGATATATTCAAACACCAGGTAAGCGGAAAACGGCTTGGCTGGTTGGTCATAATCCTAGCAGTTGAGAGATTGAAAGATTAGAAAAAAGAAAGTTTGGAAAAGTGCCATATGGAACTGGGAGCAACATGTTTGTATAATTGAAGAGAATGCACTGAACAGGTAGGCAGCATAACTCGTCCTGTGGGCATAAACCAAACTCTCCCCTTAGCCATCCTAGAGCTCAGGAAATCAGCCCATAAGTGGCCATTGTGGCAGGGATTGGAGCTATAAATGAGCCCAAGATCAGGGGAGTCTTCTCATTAAGGTTTTTCTAGCTATCGCTACTTTTGAATGCCCCTCCTGATAGCCAAAGAGACTGTCACTGAGCACTTAATATGGCACATCTTGAGGAAACCAGCGACTCCTTGGTGGCACTCATTATTGATTATATGTTTTCTAGACATGATTACATTGAACCCCTTCCACCCTAGAGGGAGGAACGATTCACCCTTGACATAACTGATGCCTACCTGCTCGTGGAATGCCTACTTCCCTACCTAACGTGTTTCTTCCTTTACCACCTCCAAGGTCTTCTACAATGTCTGATTTATTGACATAAGAGACCCACATAACATTTTCTCAGATCAAAGGACCTATTTTACAGTGAAGAGAAGATGACATTGAATATATAGCCATGGAACTCATTGGGCCAACTATATATCAAATCACCTTAAAGAAGCCAAAATGATAGAAATAATCTATGAAAGATTAAGCTATGGCATCATTTCAGGAAATAACCCTGCAAATCCGGGTACTATACTCTGAGATGCAGTATATGCAATGAACCAATAGCTTTTATATGGGGTTGTGTCTCCAATAGCTAGAATACATGATTCTGGGAAATCAGGGGATGGAAGTAGACTGTACCTCTATCACTATAATTTCCAAGGATCCATTTGTGGAATTTGTGTTTCCTAGCCCTGCAATTGTTGGTTGCGTTGGCTTAGATATTCTTCTTCATGAGTGGTAAGAGATGAGCTTTTCCACAAAGGATAAGTTAGGGTTCCATTGAACCTGAAACTATTATTAGTATCTTGCCATTTTTTATTTGTTAAGCCAATCGACCTCCTAGAAAGCAGAGAAAGGAATTATCATTAACTCCTTTCCCTGATTATCATGAGGAGCTGGGTTACTATTATATAGTCAAAGCAGGGAAGAGTACATTTGGAATCAGAGGATTCTCTGGGATGTTTCTTGGTGCTTCCATGTCCATTGATACCATAAATTGGCAACTGCAGGAATCATGTCCCAACAAGGATTAACCAGCGAAGGGTCTCAATTCCTCAGAGATGAAGGTCTAGGTCACCCCACCAGGCAAGAATCTGATGCCTACTGAAACACAGCCAAGAATGGGAGAAATGTGGAATGGAAGGTAGAGGAGGAAGATGATAACCATCAATTACAACTCAGGAGCAGTTGCAATAGCTGAGACTAGCTCGTTCTATTAATTATCCTGAACTGAGTATCATACAGGGCTTGAGAGTAGCCGCCAATTTGAAGGTTCTTTATTGGAACTGAATTTGATATAGGGCACAAATGGATCCAAGCAGTGTAAAGGGTGAATTATATTCCCAACTCTTCTTCCCTGTCTCACATTCTTTTGGCCCACCTCTTTTCTTTTTTTTAACATAATTTTATTTAGATATATTATATATTCACATCCCATATAATTATACAAATTGTACAATCAGTGGTTCATAGTATCAACATATAGCTGTGCATTCGTCATCACAATTAATTTTTGAATATCTTCATTACTCCAAAGTAAAAATAAAAGTAAAAAAGAACACCTGAAATATCCCATACCCTCTATACGTGCCATTATTTATTTTGTCTTTATTTTCTTACTCGTCTGTCCATACATTGGATAAAGGGAGTGTCAGTCACAGGGTTTTCACAATCACAAAACCTATAAAAGCTCTATAGTTATTCAATCATCTTTAAGAATCAAGGCTATTGGATTATAGTTAAAACATTTTCGAGTATTTCCCTCTACCTATTCCAGTACACCAAAACCTGAAATGGGATATCTATACACTGCATAAGAATGAATGCCAGAATGACCTCTCGACTCTATTTGAAATCTCTCAGCCACTGAAACTTCATTTTGTTACATTTTTCTTCCCCCTTTTGGTCAGGAAGTCTTTCTCCCTTCCATGATTCCAGGGCAAGGCTCGTTCCCTGGAGTCATTTCCCATATTACCAGGGAGATTTACATCCCTGAGAGTCATGACCCCCACAGAGGGGAGGGCAGTGCATTCCCCTGTGGAGCTGGCTTAAAGAGAGAGGCCACACCTGAGCAACAAAAGCGGTTCTCTGAAGGTGACTGTTAGGCATAATCATAAGCAGGCTTAACTTCTCCTTTGAAGGAATAAATTTCAAAAGATTGGTGGGCTCAGCCTATTGATTTGATACAACCTACATAGTTCTTCAGACTGTCTCCAGCAGCATTGAGGCCCAAATGCCCCGAGTGATGACCAACCAATGATGTGGCCAATTTTATGGCTTTAAGTACCATGTCTAGACTGATAATTTTAAGTGTATTTTCACTCTGGACTGATGTTCTGAACTCCAAACTCCTATATCTAAAATATCTCCTCAACATATCTCCCTAGATGTCTAATAGACATCTTGAGCTCAACATGCACAAAACAAACCCCTGATTCCTTCCCCCTCAAAACACATTTCTCCCAGTCTTTCCCATTTCAGTACATGGCAGCTTCATTATTCCAGCTGCTCAGGGAAAAACCTCAGTGTCCTCTTTGGTGCTTATCCTCTTCTCTCACCCCAACACTTTTCCATCAGAAAATCTTGGTTCTATCTTCAAAACATATCCCTTAACTGCTCATCTTTTCCTCTTGCATTTCAATCAGTTCCCACCTATAATTACAATAGTCTTCTAACTCATCTCCCTACTTCCACACTCTTGCCCTCTTCCAATCTATTCTCAACACAGTAAGCAAAAGATCATTTTAAATCTTAAGTCAAAAACTGTTATTTCTGGCTTCTGGGAAGATGGCAGAATAGGATAGGTTGAGTGCACCCCTTCTCCATGGAACAACAAGAGAAGGAACAGAGAAAAAACCGAGCAGCCAAAAAAAGGTTTTCTACATTATATAGGGAGGTCCTGGATGAAAAAGTGGAGAAATTAAGAGAGAGAATGGGGTGCGTGAACTTGGGCACGACCCCCACTGGGGGCAAATGGCAGTGCAAGGAAGTGTGGGTCTCAAGTAGCAGAGCAGCCCTCCACTCCAGCCTACCCCCACAGCTGGCCTGGGAGATCTGACCACACAGCTCCACAGCCGGGAGCTCCTGTGGGGAACTAGCAAGCATGTCCGGACACCTGCTGTAGCCAGCTGCCCTGCCAGGCGCCGTGACGGCTGCTTGCCACACACCAGGACCAGCCGCCAGGCATTTCCGGGCTGGCTGTGGACAGGGTCAGCTGAAATACCCAGCCCCACAGCCCAAGATCATCCCAAGTGGGAGCCTGGGGGCCACAGATCTATCGAGCCTATAACTGGGGTCTTCACTGAGATGCACATTGCTCACCCCTCAGCCCCAGGACTGGTGGCACTCAGCACACACTGAGATCAGTGGCCGCAACTGGAAATACCTAGTGTCCCCATTTTGCTCAAGTGGCCTCTGCAGTCAGGGAGAGGCAGGCCTGAGGGGAAAGGTGGCTCAAGAGCGCCATCTATTGGGAAGTCTCAAGTAGAATTATGTCCCCTCCATCTGGGGATGAGATCTGGGCCTTAGTTTGGTGGGGAATTATTGACAACCAAGTGCAAAAGGGGACATTCCACACAAACCTAAACAAATGCAAAACCTTCAGTGAGTGAAGGAAACCAACTTGCAAAACAACTTTATCAAGATAATCAAATACCTTGAATGCAACAGAATATCACAAAGCATATGAAGATTCAAGCAGATACAGCCCAGCCAAACAACCAGATTAAATCAAGGATGTTCATAAGAACATAAAATATATCAAGAAAACACTGGAAGAGCATAAAGAAGAATGTGAAAGAAGAAATAGAAAAATAGCAGATTTCACAGAGATGAAAAATACTCTGGACCAAATTAAAAATATACTAGAGACACACAACAGCAGATTTGAAGAGGTGGAAGAAAGAATAAGTGAGGTAGAAGACAGAACCATTGAATTCAAGTGAAAAAAAAGAACAAATGGCAAGAAAGATGGAATGGGAGTTCAGTGTAATAGCTGACAACACAAAGAGCACAAATATAAGAGTCACTGATGTTTCGGAAGGAGAAGAGAAGAGTAAAGGGTTAAGAAGGTTAGTTGAGAGATAATGGGGGTAACTTCCCAACTACTATAAAAGACCTAAATATGTGAATCAAAGGAGCCCAAATAGAATAAACCCAAATAGTTCAACTCCAGGACACATACTAATCATATTGTCAAATGCTGAAGAAAAGCAGAAAGTCCAGATAGCAGTAAGAAAAAAGTGATTCACTACAAACAAGGGAAACCACATAAGAATGAGTTCAGACATCTCAACAGGTACCATGGAGGCAAAAAAGAAGGGGTAAAATATATTTAAGATCCTGAATGAGAAAAAATTCCAGCCAATCCATAAAAGAATTGCTTATCCAGCCATGTTTTCCTTCAAAATTGAGGAAGGGATTAAATTTTTTTTTTTTTTTTTTTTTGCCAACAAGAGGCCTGCCCTACAAGAAATACTAAACAGAGTTCTGTCAGCTGAAAAAAAAGAGACAGGAGAGGGAGGTCTGGAAGAGGGCACAGAATTGAAGAGTACCAGTAAGAGTAGCGTAAAGGATAAAAAGAGAGAGAGGGAAAAGAATATACAGATCTGACAAATAAAAAGTAAAGGATAAGATAAAGAACTGTTTTTACAGTAATGTTTTGAATGTTAATGGACTAAACTCATCAATTAAAAGATACAAGATTGGCATAATGTATTTAAAAAAACATGGTCCATCTATATGCTGCTTACAAGAGACTCTTCTTAGAACCAAGGATACAAATAGATTGAAAGTGAAAGGATGGAAAAAGATCTTCTATGTAAGCTTCAACCAAAAGAAAGCAGGAGTAGCAATACTAATATAAAATAAAATAGGCTTTAAATGTAAAGCTGCTGTGCCTTAGGTTTGACTGTATGATGTGTGAATAAAACTGTTTAAAAATGAACAGAGAGAAACAAGCATTAAACAAAATGTGGAGAAAGAAATGTACCTATTCACTGTTGGAAGGGAAACTGAGAAGCGCAGCCCCCTGGAGGGCAGTGTGGTGGTGGTTCCACAGAAGGCTAGTGATGGGGTTGCCATATGCTCCTAAAAACCTGTTGCTCAGTATATACCTGGTGGAACTGAGTGTGGGGACTCGAATGGACATTTGCACACTGTGTTTATGGTGGCAGTGTTCAAGACCCTCAATGGATGGAGGTGGCCTAAGACAATGGAAGGTGGAACTATGGTATATACATATAATGGACTGCTGAGTGGCTGCAAGAAGAATGAAGTTGTGAGGCATGCAACTAGATGAATGAACTTTAAGTACTGTATGTTGAATGAAATGTCAGGAAGAGAAATATATTATCATGCCCTGATCATATGGCTTAACCATACTATAAAAACTCAGTGAACTGAAGTCGAGAACATGGGTTATCAGGTTGGGGCCTATGCAAAGGGCCCTAGACTTAAGCTCTTTCAGCAGTCACATATATTTAGGAATAGTAACTTTTGTTTCTAAATTCTGAGATAATGAGCTGTTTGTTTATAACCTGGTCATCCCCAGAAACTTCAGGTATTTATGTGACACCTAAGACTCAGAGTTAGAGCTCTGAAGCTATGAAAGTCAACAGTACCCCATACAGGAACAGTTGAAAAAATGATCAGACTTTGAGTAGAGATATGAATGAAGCTGATCTGGTTAGGACTGAGGTAAATAAATCAGAATAGAAGGTAAAGGATGATATTGTCCATATCTTAAAACTTCAACTTCTGTGTGAGACCAAAGGGAGAGAATTTGTTGGGTGCAAAATTTATATTTTGGGTGGTACATGTTCTAATTTAACTTGTATGGTCAGTTTAGTTGAACACCATAAGTACATGGAATCTTGAATAGGGTCTGAGATCTTGTTGGTTTGTCCAGGTTAGTGTGATACCCTGATATATTCCAGAGCAATTGGGACAGTGAATAAATATTTGCAAGGTCCCCATGGGGTACTGGGAGAAAGGGAGAAAATATTCAACTTCCCTATTTGGAGAATTTCTCATATTCTCGCAAGCAGTGGGGACAGCCAAATCCATAGGCTGAGGCCTCAATCTTGGGGTCTCTATGAAACTTAATACTGCAAAGGATAGGCTAAGCCTACTTAAAATTAGGCCTAAGAGTTACCTCCAGAGAACCTCTTTTGTTGCTCAGATATAGCTTCTCTAAGCCAACTCAGTAGGTAAACTCACTGCCCTCCCCACTCCCCATCATGTGGGGTGTAAATCTCTCTGGTAACATGGGACAGGAATCCTGGGATGAGCTGGGACCTGGCATCAAGGGATTGAGAATGTCTTCTTGACCAAAAGGGAGAAGAGAGAAATGAGACAAAATAAAGTTTTAGTGGCTGAGAGATTTCAAACAGAGTCAAAAGGTTATCCTGGAGGTTATTCTTATGCATTATATAGATATACCTTTTTAGTTTATGGTGTATGGGAGTGGTTAAAGGGAAGTACCTGAAACTGTTGAGCTGTGTTCCAGTAGCATTGATTCTTGAAGATGATTGCATAAAGACAAAACTTTTACAATGTGACTGTGATTGTATCTGATGCTCCTTTTGTCCAGGGTATGAACAGATGAGTAAAAAAATATGGGTAAAAATAAATAAATAATGGGGGGACAAAGGGTAAAATAAATTGGACTGTTGGAAATACTAGTGGTCAATGAGAGGGAGGGGTAAGGGGTATGCTATGTATAGGTTTTTTCTTTTTATTTCTTTTTCTGGAGTGATACAAAAGTTCAAAAAATGATCATGCTGATGAATACACAACTATGTGATGATATTGTAAGTCACTGACTGTATACTATGTATGGAATGTATATGTGTGAAGATTTATCAATAAAAATATTTTTAAAAGATATTTTTAGTTAGTTTTTAAATATTATGTATCCCAGAAAAGACATATTTTATCAATCTCGTGGGAGCAGCCATTTCTTTTAATCCTGGTTCAATACTGTAGGTTGAAAACCTTTGATTAGATTATCTCTATAGATATGTGGCATGCCCAATTGTGGGTGTGGTCATTTGATTACATGGAGATGTGAATCCACCATTCCAGTTGGGTCTTGATTAGTTTACTGGAATCCTTTAAAAGAGGAAGCATTTTGGAGAGAGTTGACAAAAACCAACAGGGTTATCAGAAACTTCACAGCAGACCTGACAGAGACTGATGTTTGGAGCTGTTTGGAGCCCAGCAGACATCACCATGAGATATTAAGCAAGGGAGAATGTGGAGAGAGTCAACCAAAGCCCAGGGGTGAAAGCCAGCCCCAGAGAAGCAAAGTGAGGAACCCCACAGGAACAGAGGCTGAGCAACAGAGCCTAGAAGCAAGGGACCAGCAGATGTTAGCCACATGACTACCATGACAGAGGTGTTCCTGACCCACTGGCCTTTCTTGTTTGTAATCTCTTATTGGTGCCTTCATCTAGGAATTTTCACTTCCTTAGGACTTGTAACTTATTAAATTCCCTGTTTTTAAAGGCCATTCCAGTTCTGCTATATCACATTCCGGAAGCTTGCAAACTAACACAGATGTTATAACAGACAAGAAAGGATACTACATATTAATAAAAGGGGCAATTCACCAAGATGAAATAACAATCATAAATGTTTATGCTCCTAATCAAGGAGCTCCAAAGTACAAAGGCAAACATTGGCAAAACTGAAGGGAGCATAGACATTTCAACAATAATAGTGGGAGATTTCAATATATTACTCTCCATTATAGATAGAACAATCAGAGAGGATCAACAAGGAAATGGAGAACTTAAACAATGTAATAAAGGAATTAGACCTAATAGACATACATAGAGCATTACACCCCAGAACACCAGGATTTACATTCTTCTTTAGTTCTCATGGAACATTCTCCAGGATAGATCATATGATGGAAAATAAAACAGGTCTTTATAAATTTAATAAAATTGAAATTATTCAAAGCACTTTCTCTGACCACAAGGGAATCAAGCTGGAAATTAATAACCACCAAAGAACTAAAACTTTCAAAAACACATGGAGATTAAACAACACACTCTTAAATAATCAGTGGATCAAAGAAGAAATTGCTAGAGGAGGGACAAATGAAAATGAGAATACAACATATCAGAAATTATGGGATTCAACAAAGGCAGTGCTGAGAGGACAATTTACTGCCCTACATGCCTATATTAAAAAAGAAGAAAGAACAAAAATCAATAACTTAACTGTTCATCTGGAGGAACTTGAGAAAAAACAGCAAACAACCCCAAAGAAGATGGAAGAAAAGGAATAACAAGGATTAAAGCAGAAATACATGAACTGGAGGACAAAAAAAAAAAAAAAATGAAAGAATCAACAAAACCAAACTTGATGCTTTGAGAAAATCAATAAAATCAGTGGACCCCTTGCTGGACTGACAAAGAAAAAAGAGAAAGAAAAGAAATAGGATGCAAATAAACAAGATCAGAAATGAGAGTAGAGTCATTCCAATGGTTCCTGTAGAAATTTTTAAAATCCTAAGTGAATACTATGAATAACTATACGCCAATAAATTAGACAACTTAGATGAAATGGAAAAATTCCTAGAAACACACAAACAACCTACATTGACTCAAGAAGAAATAGAAGATTTAAGCAAACCAAGTACAAGTAAAGAGATTCAATCAGTCATCAAAAATCTTCCTACAAAGAAAAGACCAGAGCCAGACAACATCAGAGTGGAATTTTATCAAACACTCCCAAAAGAACTAACATCAATCCTGCTCAAACTCTTTCAAAACACTGAGGAAAAAGGAATGCTATCTAACACATTTTATGAAGCTAACCTCACTCTAATACCAAAACTGGATAAAGACACTACAAGGAAGGAAAACTATAGTTCAATCTCCCTAATGAAAATAGACGTAAAAATTCCCAACAAAATATTAGCAAATCAAATCCAATGACACAAGTGGAGTTTATACCATGAATGCAAGGGTGGTTCAACAGAAGAAAACCAGTCAATGTAGTACTGCACAGTAACAAATCAAAAGGGAAAAATCACATGATCATATCAATTGATGCTGAAAAAGCATTCGACAGAATTCAGCATCCCTTTGTGATAAAAATATTTCAAAAGGTGGAAATCAAGGGAAATTGCTCAACATCATAAAAGGCATATATGAAAAACCCATAGCCAGCACTGTACTCAATGGTGAGAGGCTGAAATCTTTCCTCCTAAGATCAGGAATGAGACAAGAACACCCTCTGTCACCACTATTATTCAAAATTGAATAACAGAAGTTCTAGCCAGAATGATCAGGCAGGAGAAAAGAATAAAAGGCATCCAAATAGGAAAGGAAGAAGTAAAACTTTCATTATTTACAGATGACATGATCCTAAACTTGGAAAATTCTGAGAAATCTATGATAAAGCTACTCGAGCCAATAAACAAATTCAGCAAAGTGGCAGGATACAAGATTAATGTACAAAAATCAGTAATGTTTCTATACTCATGTAATGACCTAACTGAGGAGAAAATTAAGGAAAAAATTCCATTCAAAATAGTTACTAAAAGATCTAGGAGTAAACTTAACCTGGGATTTTAAAGACCTGTATGCAGGAAGCTATAAAACATTGCAAAAAAAAAAGACACAGAAGATCTAAATAGGTGTAAAGACATTCCGTGCTCATTGATAGGAAGGTTGAATGTTCTTAAGCTGTCAATTCTACCCAAATTGATATACAGATTCAATGCAATGTGAATCAAAATTCTAACAACCTATGTTGATGACTTGGAAAATCTAGTTATCAAATTTATTTGGAAGGGAAAGAGACATTCAAAAACTAAAACTATCCTTAAAAATAAAAAGAGTGAAATGGGAGGACCAATACTTCCTGACTTTAAAGCTTATTCTAAAGTCACAACAGTCAAAACATCATGGTACTGGCACAAAGATAGAAATATTAACTAATGGAATTGAGTTGGGGGTACAGGGATAGACCACAAAATCAATGGTCAATTGATCTTCAACAAGGTCTCCAAATGCAATGAGAAGAACAGTCTTTTCAATAAATAGGCATGGGAAAACTGGATATTAATAGCCAAAAGAATGAAAGAGGACCCCTACTTACACCCTATTCAAAAATTAGTTAAAAATGAATCAATCACCTAAATATAAGAAACAGTACCATAAAACTCCTAGAAGAAAATGTAGGAAAACATCTTCAAGACTTAGTAATAGGAGGTAGCTTCTTAAACTTTACGCCTAAAGCACAAGCAACAAAAGAAAAAATAGATAAATGGAATTTCTCAAAATCAAAAGCCTCTGTGCCTCAAATGACTTTGTCAAAAAGGTGAAAAGGCAGCCAACAAAATGGTAGAAAATATTTGGAAACCACACATTAGATGGTTAGATATCCTGTGTACATAAAGAAATTTTATAACTTAACAACAAAAGAACAAAAGACCCAAATTATAAAATGGGCAAAGGATATGAATAGACATTTTTCCAAACAGCTAATACAGATGGCTAAAAAGCCAATGAAGAAATGCTCATCTTCATTAGCTATAAGGGAAATGCAGATCAAATCTACAATGAGATATCACTTCACACCTATAAGAATGGCTGCTATTGTTTGTATATAACCTGGTCTTTCCTAGAAACTGCCCGTATTTATGTGACACCTGAGACTCAGTCAGAGCTCTGAAGCTATGAAAGTCAGTAGTACTCCATACAGGAATGGTTTTTTAAAAAATGGAAAAAGTGATCAGACTTCGAGTCAAGATACGAATGATGCTGATCTGGATAGGACAAAGGTATATCAGAAGTCTGGGTAAAAGATGATATCATCTATATCTTAAAACATCAACTTCTGTGTGAGACTAAAGGGAGAGATATTTACTTGGTGCAAAATTTATATTTTGGGTAGTGCATTTTCTAATTTAACTTGTATGGTCAGTTTAGTTGAACACCATAAGTACAGGGAATCTTGAACAGAGCATGAGACTTTGTTGGTTTGTCCAAGTTAGTGTGATTATTCTGATAAATCCCAGAGTGATTTGGTGCATAAGCTAGTATTTCCCTGGAACTTTGGGTACCTCTGTGACACCTAAGGCTCAGAGCTGCAGTTCTGCAGCTCTGAAAGTGAGCATTGCTGCACACAACAACTGAAAAAAGAAGTTAGGCTTCAATTAGAGATAAAAACAAAGCTGATGTGCTTAGGACTAAAGTAAATCAGAATACAGGGCAAAGGATGATAATGTATGTATTTTAGAGCTTCACCTACTATATGAGATCAAAAGCAGAGAGGTTTATTGTGTCTACAACTTAAAGCTTCTGTAATACACAACCTAAATCAACCTATCTGGATAGCTCATTTAAACAACCCAAACACATAGAGCCAAGAATCGGAACAAGGCCTTGTAATTCTGTATAGCTTAATATAATACCAGGATACTTCACACACTATGGTGGGCTGATAATTGAAAAGTATTATTAGAGTCTCTTGAGGGGAAAAAATATGGAACTACTGAATTTCCTACCTGGGAAATTCGTGATACTCTCTCAATTATTAGGGACTCCCAAGAAAATAGGCCAAGCCCTTAATCTTGAGGCTTGCCTTTACAAAACTTATTTTTGTAGTGAAGAAGCTAAGACTACCTATGATTATGTCTAAGAATTGCTTCCAGGAAGGCTCTTTTGTTGCTCAACTCTCTATCTCTATTTCTAAGTCCAGCTTTGCAAGGAAAATCATTTCCCTCCCTTCTACACGGGACATGACATTCAGGGGTGGAAGTCTCCCTGACAATATAGGACATATCTCCCAGAGATGAGACTGGACCTGGGACACTGGGATTGACAATGCCTTTCAGACTAAAAATGGGAAAAGAAATGTAACAAAATGAGGTATCAGTGGCTAAGAGAGTCAAATGGAGTCCAGAGGCTATTCTTGAGGTTACTCTTATGCAAGTTAAGCTAGATATTGCTAATTGCCACAGTTTGCCAAACTCAAGCCAACAGCATTCCTATTAACCCTAAAGAACACCTAGGGCTTTATCTGAGATTCTACAAAAATTTCAAGCATGAGCTTTACTTTTCAGAAACCTAAAGCCTTCAAATGGTCCCTAGGTCCTGAAACCCAGAGGTGCCAGTCTCTCCAAGAACATCAACCAGTTCTATCCCCCTCTCCCATATTGTCAACACCTCTTTTCAACACGAAAAAGTCAGAATGGGCATAGCCGAAATATCCCTAAAGATTGGGAGAAAGATCAAGGAGAAAGAGAATGTATAACAGAGAAGTTAGGAGTTAGCAAACAAATATGACTACTGAATCATTATACTGATATTTCTGTTTAGTCTCCAGTGTCTTTGAGCAGCTAGAAGGTAAAACTTGAAATCATGGAGCTATAACCCATATCAAACTTTGAAATCTGTTCTATAACTACTTGTTAAAATGTACTTTGAAATTTATTGCTTTTATGTATACATTTTATCTCACAATAAAAAAAAAAATCACAACAGCTCCCAGGTATATACCCCCAAAGAATTGAAAGCAGAGAGATATCATCTCACACCCAACAGAATGGCCATTATCAATAAAACAGAAAACAACAAGTGCTGGAGAGGATGTGGAGAAAGAGGCATATTTATCCAGTGTTGGTGGGAATGTCAAATGGTACAACCGCTGTGGAAGGCAGTTTGGCAGTTCCTCAGGAAGCTAGGTATAGAATTGCCATATGATCTGGCAATACCATTGCTAAGATCTATTCAGAGGACATGAGGGCAAGGACACAAACTGATATTTGCACACCAATGTTTATAGCAACATTATTTACAATTGCCAAGATATGGAAACCCCAAATGTCCAACAACAGTCGAGTAGCCAAACAAGCTGTAGTATACAATGTGGTAATACGATGGAATATTATTCAGCTGTAAAACAGAATAAAGTCATGAAGCTTGTAACAACATGGATGGACCTTGAGAACATTATGCTGAGTGAGATTGCCAGAAACAAAAGGACAAATACTGTATGGTCTCACTGGTAGGAACTAACATTAATGAATGAACTTGGAGAATTTCAGTTAAGAACAGAGGCCATTGGGAGATAGAAATAGGGTAGATATTGGGTAATTGGAGCTGAAGGGATACAAATTGTACAACAGGACTGATTGTAAAAACTCAGAAATGGATAGCACAATACTACCTAATTGTAGCACAATATTGTTAGTATGCTGAATGAAGCTGAATGTGAGAATGATAGACGGAGGAGGCTGGGGGCACAAATGAAACCAGAAGGAGAGATAGACAATAAATACTGAGATGGTATAATCTAGGAGTGCCTAGAGTGTACAATGATAGTGACTAAATGTACAAATTAAAAAAATGTTTTTTGCATGAGGAAAAACAAAGGAAAGTCAATATTGCAGGGTATTGAAAATATATGGTAATTCATATTTTAAAACTTTAAGTTACGTGTGAGACTAAAAAGCAAAAAAATGTTTATTTGGTATAAAATTTATATTTTGACTATTGCATTTCCTAATTTAACTTATATGGACAGGTTAATTGAACACCATAAGTACATGGAACCTTGAATAGGACATGAGATTTTGTAAGTTTGTCCAGAGTGATGCCCTGATAAATCCAAGAGTGATTTGAACAGTGAGTAAAAAATTATTTGCAAAGTTCCCTTGGGGGAATGGTGAGAAAGGGGGAAAATTCACCTTCCCCATTTGGAGAAGGCCTGATATTCTCGCAAGCAGTGGGGACAACCAAATCAATAGGCTGAGCCCTCAATCTTGGGGTTAGTTCATGTGGAATTTATCCCCACAAAGGATAGGCTAAGCCTACTTAAAATTAGGCCTAAGAGTCACCCCAAGAGAACCTCTTCTGTTGTTCAAATGTGGCCTATCTCTCTTTCAGCCAGCATGGCAAGCAAACTCACTGCCCTCCCCCTCTCTACATGGGACATGACTCCCAGGGGTGTAAACATCCCTGGCAACATAGGACAGAAATCCTAGAATGAGCTGGGACTCAGCATCAAGGGATTAAGAAAATCTTCTCAACTGAAAGGGGGAAGAAAGAAAAGAGACAAAGTGTCAGTGGTTGAGAGATTTCAAACAGAGTCGAGAGGTTCTCCTGGAGGTTATTCTTACACATTACATAGATATCCCCTTTTTAGTTTAAGGTGTATTAGAGAGGCTAGAGGGAAGTTTCTGAAACTGTAGAGCTGTGTTCCAGTAGCCATGTTTTTTTAAGATGATTGTGTAATGATATAGCTTTCATAATGTGACTGTGTGATTATGAAAACCTTGTTCTTTTATCTCTAGTATGGACAGATGAGTAAAAAATATGGGTTAAAAATCAATAAATAATAGGGGTCAATGAGAGGGAGGGGTAAGGGGTATGGTATGTATGAGTTTCTTCTTTTTCTTTTTATTTCTTTTTCTGGAGTGATGCAAATGTTCTAAGAAATAATCATGGTGATGAATATACAACTATGTGATGATATTGTGAACCACTGACTGCACACCAAGTATGGAATGTTCACATGTTAAAAATGTTTGTGTTTGTATGTTGTTTGATTTTATCAATGAAAAAAAAGCCTCAATATCTCCCAGTTGCAGGTATATACCCCAAAGAATTGAAAGCAGAGCCTCAAACAGATATTTGCCCATCAATGTTCATAGTAGCATCATTCACAATAACTAAAAGGTGGAAGTAACCCAAGTGTCCAGCACAGATGAATGCATAAACAAAACACAGTATGTATATATGATGGAATATTATTCAGCCATAAAAAAGGAATGAAGTTCTGATTCATGCCACAACATGGATTGACCTTGTAGACATTATATTGAGTGAAATGAGCCAGATGCAAAAGGATCAATATTGTATGATTTCATTTATATGAAATACTTAGATTATGCAACTTCATAGAGACAGAAAGCAGAACAGTAGTTACCAGGGACCGGGCTAGGAGGAGGGAATGGGAGTTAATGCTTAATGGGTACAGAGTTTCAGTTTAGAATAATGACCGAGTTTTTGGTAATGGATGATGGTGATGATAGCACCATATGTGGTTGTAATTAATGTCACTGAATTATATATACATATATAGATATATGTATATATACATATACATTCCTCTACTCAAGCTCTTCTCGTTGCACTCAGAAGAACCCAGAGTACTAACAGTGATCCACAAAGTTCTATATTCTCTGACCTTTACTACTTTGCAGCCACACAGCCTCCTTGCTATTCCTCAAGCATGCCAAACTTCTGTCTCAGGGACTTGTCACGTGCTGTTCTCTCTGCCTGGAGAGCACTTCCCCAGGTATCTACATGGCTCCCTCTTCCTTCAGGCCTCTGCTTAGTTGTCACCTTATCAGTGAAGTTGTTTCTGAACACACTGTATAACATAGCAAATTCTTAGCTTGTTTTGTTTTCCTTCATGGCACTCATTGCCATGTGTTTTACATATTTGATTGTTAAATGTTATTTCCTCCCACCAGGAACTCTAAAAGGACAACAACTTGTTTTGTTCTCTGCTGTATCCCTACAACCTAGAACTATACACTGGCATTCAATATCAGGATGAATGACATGTTAGGTATTAGTATAGTCTCAGTTTGTAGTGTAAGGTTCCTAAGGTAGCACAGGATAAAATTAATTCTTAATGTTGGTGTTTTTCCTGCTACCTGGCATGTAGACCTGGGTGTGGGAACGTGACTGCTGTGGCCAAGGCAGGAGCTCCAAGTTAAGTGGGAAGATTCAGATCCAGGCTTCCCCAGACCTCATGGGTTGCCACTTTCATTGTTAGTTGCCGGAAAGTGTCCGTTTCTGTGGTTAGGCTAGTCCTGTACTTCCCACACAGGAAGTCAGTTAACCATGCAGCACTCAGAAAACAAACTGTTGCAATACATATCTTCCCTGGTTCATCTCAGAACAGTTCAATTCTATTACCAGTGATGAGGATACAAAGGAAGCAGTGAGCTTTTGCAAGCTATTTTCAGGAGCTCTTGTCAAAATCTTAGGCTACCAGTCAGATAATACCAAATTCTTCAAATCTTTAAACACAAAAAATTCTTTAGTGTGAAATCCAGTGTAAACCGCAGGCATTTAACACAGTTAAGCAGAGAGCTTTGGTTCTATTAATCATTTTTCCCTAAACAGTAGTTAACAATAATTACGTGAAAAAGTGTGGCTATGCATGTGAAAAAAAGGTTTGAGAATTTTGGCTCAGATTCTCAATGTTTTAAAAGGATTTTTTTTTTTTTTACATAAACAGACCTATTTTACTTTGGTTTAATATTA
This sequence comes from Tamandua tetradactyla, assembly GCF_023851605.1. Classification (NCBI taxonomy): domain Eukaryota; kingdom Metazoa; phylum Chordata; class Mammalia; order Pilosa; family Myrmecophagidae; genus Tamandua; species Tamandua tetradactyla. The sequence continues at coordinate 54,428,047 of NC_135339.1, forward strand.
AACATCATTTTCACTTAACTGGAAGTCAAGTAAATGAGTATTTGGTTATCTATTGCTGCATAAGAAGCCACCCTCAAACTTAGTGGTTTAAAACAAAACAAGAATTTATTCTTCTCATGACTCAGTAGCTCTCATGTTTTTGCAAAACAAAAAAATTTTTTTAAATCTGCTGAATCTCCAGGTGACTAGAACAGCAGAGTGGCTGGACAGTTCCTGTGCACACTCCTGCAGGAGTATTCAGCTGGAGCTTCAGCAGGGCTTAGGACAGGGGTCAGCAAGCTTTTTGTCTAAAGGGAGAGCTATTATAAATATTTTAGGTTTTGACAGTCTCTGTCACAACTACTCTGTCACCATTAGAGCACAAAAACAATCACAGAAGATATGTAAACAAACGGATGTACCAGTGTTCCAATACAAATTTACTTGTGGACCCTGAAACTTGAATTTCATGTAATTTTCACATCATAAAAATATTATTCTTGTTTTTTCCCAACCATTAAAACTGTAAAAACCACTTCTGGTCTGCAGGTCATTTGAAAATAGGCAGCAGGCCAGATTTGGCTCGCAGGCCACAGTTTGCCAACCCCTACCTTAGATCCAAGATGGCTTCCCTCACATGTCCTGTAGTTGTTGCAAGCTGTTGGCTGGAGCACCTTGGTTCCTCTCCACAAGGCTTCTTATCCAACAGGCTGGACCACCCCCTGTTCATGGTAGTGTCAGGACTGCATCCCAAAAGGGCAAAGGCAGAAGCTGCTCTTGAGGCCTGGGCTCCAGATCTCACGTATTGTCATCTCGGCCACATTCTATTAGTCAGAGTAAGTCACAAGTGTTGCCCAGACTCAAGGGTTGATTATAGACCCCACCTAGTGATGGAAGGAGCTGTAAAATACTGTGGCCTTGTTTTCAATCTATGACAATGAGTAGCCATGAGTAAAATGCAATTTTCAAGAGCTGAAACTGCAAGTAGAAATCAGTGAATGGTTACTTCACACTGAAGCTCTGAAGTTCAGCACTCAGATACCGCTATCCAAATCTGTTGATGGATAAAAACATTCCAGAAGTCACTGTGAGAGGTTTTACATGTGCTAATTAAAAATGCCAAGGGTTAGGAATCTCTCCACTTCACATTTCATCAAAATAGAAATCCAGGCAAAAATAGTGTTAATTCTGATTTATTTTCATACCGAAACTTGAAAATGAAAATAGAAGCAAACCAACAGTAAAATATCAAAATATTTAGGGACATTTGATAACGTCGAGCATAACTCCAATTAAGAGCTGACAAAAATGAAGTTAAAAGAATGTATGATTTCTCTAAAGTCAGTAAGTCTGTCAGAGGGTTAGGCCATTTACTGAGAGCCAGACTGTGATCTTTTTATCCTAACCTAGAGTTCTTTCAACTAGTTCTTCTCCTTTGAATTCAACCCAGAAAAGTAATATTGTATAATTCAATTTCAATTTAGGTTTTATGGAGATTTCTTTTACATGTTTATTCTCATCTTTGCCCTGAATGGTGGAATTTATTATCTCAGTTTTGTCCATGAGAAAATGGACATAAGAAAAATTATAGATAACACAGCCAATTTAAGCAGGAAGAACTTGAACCCAAGTCTTCATATGTCAAACTCAATCTACTTTTTCTACTATAGTCCAGCTGTTTCTCTAGTATTGAAAAAAAGACTTCTCAGAACTCTGTCCTTCCCAGAGTCAGGGAAATCAGATCTCGCCTTAAGTTGTAAAACCAAAGCATCACTGTAAAAGTTCTTTGAGTCTTATTTTTTTTTTTAAAAAGAAATCTTGTGCTTTCTTTAAAAAAAAAATACATATTCCTTAAACTCCTGGTGAGATGACAGGTATAGTCTCTCATTTTGTGACATCAAAAGCACAAAATGGAGCAGAGCCCCTACTGGGTGGGGTTTTCAAACATTTTGTATTTGTGCAACAGATTAGTGTTAACCACTGTTTCACACTGTCGCCTTTTCAAAGCTATGAGATAGTTCCAGTTGGTTTGCCACTCAGTTAATCAGAGCACTCCAATCCTTAAGCACTGGGGCTAATACGGCACTGCTGCCATTTTCTCATTTCTCATAACAGCATCATAGATTTGGGTTGGATAAACAGTGTTGCAGTTTGCTGCCTAAGGAGGCAGCAAATTCTGGCTCTGCCACTTCACCAGCTGGATGGTTGTTGCCTAGATATTTAATCTCCATGAGCCGCAGGTCCCTATTTATAAAATGGGAACAATAACTAGAACTACTAGCATTGTACTCAGTGCACAGTGGTGCTCAAGAAATTTTAGTCATCAATATTATTAATCTAAGGAATAATGTTAACAGAAAGGCACATCCAAATCATTACAGCAATGGAGAACAGCGCATTGGATATTGATAATCGCTCTATTCGACAGATTTTGAACAAAAGATTTCAACATCAACTCTTATTGGAATTTCCAGACCGTTGGCTTCCCCTAAGAAATCTGGATCCAAGACTTCAACATCACTCCTACTAGAATTGCCCTGACCTACGGAATTCAGCCTCCTTATGGAATTTGACAGCCCCCACAATCCTATGAGTCAATTCCTTAAAATCTCTCTCTTTCTCTCCACATATATATAAACACACACACACACACACAACTGTTGGTTCTGTTTCTCTGGAGAACCCTAATACAGATCACACCTGATCATACTGTCCACATTTCAGATCATTTTTATTCTAGAAATTAACATATTTTATCCCTGAATCATGTTCCCTTTTCTGCTTTGGCTTCTAGGAACATCAGAACCAAACTGATGGTTTAGTCCTAAAGCTAGTGTAGGACTGGCAGTCCTGGGTATCTCTGACTTGACTTTCTCTCTCTCTTTTTTTTTTGATCATCACCCTATTCAGTTTATATTTTTCCTCATCCTAGGTTTTATTTTCCATTTTATTAAAGCTACTTTAACCCTTATGTGGGACAAAGTCAGGTATGTAAGTAGGTTATTGAGGAGTCTCAACTTGTTGTAGTATAAACATGAAATGCTTTGATTTCATTCAGTAGCTACCCACACCTCCCAATTATACTCCAAGTTACTTCTTATGTTTTAACATCTTGGGCACATTTCATCATGTCCTCTTCACTCTTAGCTGTTAAAGTTTAGTCTGGTACAAGGTAAAACTTCAGTGCCATGCGTGATTCATAGCTCTCCACTTGTCCTCTCCACTCTTCAGGGCTCTAGCTCCTTCACTGTGTTGGGGGAAGAGGGAAAGAGAAAGGGAAAACTTGTCTGTACTTAACTGACTGGGGTTCTCTCCTTCTTATGCTGCTAATTGTCCAGTTCATGCTGATCACGGTCCATGCTTCCTGGATGACAGATGTTCATGCAATTATATAACTCCTGATGAGAAGATCTGGCTCCAGCTCCTTCCAGTTTGCTCCCCACTCTTCGTGCTTTGGTTCCCACCAAGGGTAGTTTATGCTACACCTTCTTGTTGCTGGACACCCTCACCTGGTAGACAACTCCATCAAGTGAGATAAAAGTAAGATAGCTCAACCCCAGCTGCCTGCAATACACTGTGTCTGTCCCATGGGAAACTGAAGGCTCGTTGCCATGCTAAGTGGCGGACACGCAGCTGCTCCAAGTGGCAGATTGCCTATCTCCACCCTCTCAGCCTCTCCAATTTTCTTTTGATGTAGAAGCAGAAGAGCAAGACTGTTGTGGATATCCAAATGGGGATTGAGAGGAGGAGAGGCCAATATTCTTTTCATTCAGGAAGTCTCAATCTTGATATTCAGTTCTCTTGGCACCTCCCTCCTTACCTGGCTTGTGTAGGAAGCAGTCTTCTAACTGCTAGCCAGGGAAATTAGTAGTAGCTACAGCAGATAACACTCTGAGACTTCTGTTCCTCTCTACAGTCATTTTTATAGAGATGAGTGGTCTTCCATAGGAGTAATACACCTCCAAGGGACACTCTGGAAATACATGGAGCTGTTTATTGGTTATCATAATAGTTCGGGAGACCCTACTGACACTAAATGCATGGAATCAGGGATTCTAGACTTCCTGCAATGCACAATCCCATACAAAGAATGTGCTCATCCTGCACATCTTTCCACTACCCTGCCAGACACTTGATAATTATCTGAGCTTAGAACCTGATTCCACTTTATAGTAAAACACAGAGTATTTTCATATGGCTTTAATATAAACTGAAATTTCCAGAAACATAACCACCATGTAGATCAAAGGAAGATTATATTGTACTTACTTCTTTTGGAATTTTGTCAAAAACTGTTCACCATTTTGGACAACCATGTTGTCATGGTTAGGGACAGGTGTCAACTTGGCCAAGTTATGGTACCTGTTCATCTGATTGGGCAAGCGCTGGCCTGTCTGTTGCAATGAGGACATTTCATAGGATTAGGTCATGATCATGTCAGCTACATCCATAGCTGATTCCATTTGTAATCAGCCAAAGGGGAGTGTCTTCTGCAATTATTGATGCTAAATCCAATCATGGGAAGCCTTTTAAGGAGGACTCAGAGGAGACAGGTTGCATTCCTGCTTTGGCTGGTGAGCCTCTCCTGTGGAGTTCATCCAGGCCATCCATTGGAGTCATCGGCTTCGCAGCCTGCCCTGTGGATTTTGGACTCTGCGTTCCTACGGTCACGTGAGACACTTTCATAAATTTTATATTTGCAAGTGTTCCCTGTTGATTCTGTTTCTCTAGAGAACCCTAACTAATACATCTTGGTACCAGGAGTGGGGTGACCCAAACCTTCATTCCTGAAGTCTCAGAGCCATTAGTGGTCCTGCCTGGATTGTGTTGTTGCAGTTTTCCATTGATTTTGATCACAGGGCATGGTAGTACTAATAGACGCCCCAGGGGATCTCCTATATTCCAAGAAAACTCTTCTTTACCTCCATTATGTAGTTGCAGTCCTACTTCCTTCTGATAGTCAGGGTCAATTACCCCAGACAATAATGTAATCCCCTTCTTGGTGTGTTGATCCAGAGGCATAAGTAGCCCAAAGTGGCCAGGTGGCAATCTTAACTTCCAGTTCAGTGGTATCACTGTTGTTTCTCCTGGAGAAAGCACACCCCGTTTTGGAACTAAAACCTGTAGACCAGCAGAACTCAGGGTAGCAGGGACAGGAAGCAAAAATTTTCCTAGTGGATCACTAGGAGTAATAGTGAGTGGCACCACACCCATTTCCACCCCTTGGTTCCTGGACCCATGGATCCTGGCTATGGGAGAAACAGCACCATACAGCGGACGCTGATTCAGAGCATACACAGCTTCCTGGAGAACATTACCCCAGCCTTTCAAGTTTTTGCCACCTAGTTGGCACCGTAATTGAGTTTTCAAAAGGCCATTCCACCGTTCTATCAATCCAGCTGCTTCTGGATGATGGGGAACATGGTAAGACCAGAGAATTCCATGAGCATGTGCCCATTCCCGCACTTCATTTGCTGTGAAGTGTGTTCCTTGATCCGAAGCAATGCTATGTGGAATACCATGACGATGGATAAGGCATTCTGTAAGCCCACGGATAGTAGTTTTGGCAGAAGCATTGCGTGCAGGGAAAGCAAACCCATATCCAGAGTATGTGTCTATTCCAGTTAGAACAAATCGCTGCCCCTTCCATGAAGGGAGTGGTCCAATGTAATCAACCTGCCACCATGTAGCTGGCTGGTCACCTCGGGGAATGGTGCCATATTGGGGGCTGAGTGTGGGTCTCTGCTGCTGGCAGATTGGGCACTCAGCAGTGGCTGTAGCCAGGTCAGCCTTGGTGAGTGGAAGTCCATGTTGCTCAGCCCATGCATAACCTCCATCCCTACCACCATGACCACTTTGTTCATGAGCCCATTGGGCAATAACAGGAGTTGCTGGGGAAAGAGGCTGACTGGTATCCATAGAACGGGTCATCTTATCCACTTGATTATTAAAATCTTCCTCTGCTGAAGTCACCCTCTGGTGTGCATTCACATGGGACACAAATATCTTCATGTTTTTAGCCCACTCAGAAAGGTCTATCCACATACTTCTTCCCCAGACCTCTTTGTCACCAATTTTCCAATTATGGTCTTTCCAAGTCCCTGACCATCCAGCCAAACCATTAGCAACAGCCCATGAGTCAGTATACAAATGCACCTCTGGCCAGTTTTCCTTCCAAGCAAAATGAACAACCAGGTGCACTGCTCGAAGTTCTGCCCACTGGGAGGATTTCCCCTCACCACTGTCCTTCAAGGACACCCCAGAAAGGGGTTGTAATGCTGCAGCTGTCCACTTTCGGGTGGTACCTGCATATCGTGCTGAACCATCTGTAAACCAGGCCCGAGTTTTCTCTTCCTCAGTCAATTCACTGTAAGGAACTCCCCAAGAGGCCATAGCTCTGGTCTGGGAAAGAGAAGGTAATGTGGCAGCAGGAGTGGAAACCATGGGCATCTGTGCCACTTCTTCATGTAACTTACTTGTGCCTTCAGGACCTGCTCTGGCTCTATCTCATATATACCATTTCCACTTTACAATAGAGTGCTGCTGTGCACGCCCAACTTTATGGCTTGGTGGGTCAGACAACACCCAACTCATGATAGGCAACTCAGGTCTCATGGTAACTTGGTGGCCCATGGTTAAGCGTTTAGCCTCTACTAAGGCCCAGTAGCAGGCCAAAAGCTGTTTCTCAAAAGGAGAGTAGTTATCTGCAGCAGATGGTAAGGCTTTGCTCCAAAATCCTAAGGGTCTGTGTTGTGATTCTCCTATTGGGACCTGCCAAAGGCTCCAGACAGCATCTCTATTTGCCACTGACACTTCCAGCACCGTTGGATCTGCTGGATCATATGGCCCAAGTGGCAGAGCAGCTTGCACAGCAGCCTGGACCTGTCGCAGAGCCTCCTCTTGTTCAGGTCCCCACTCAAAATTAGCAGCTTTTCTGGTCACTCGGTAAATGGGCCGGAGTAGCACACCCAAATGAGGAATATGTTGTCGCCAAAATCCAAAAAGACCAACTAGGCATTGTGCCTCTTTTTTGGTTGTGGGAGGGGCCAGATGCAGCAATTTATCCTTCACCTTAGAAGGGATATCTCGACATGCCCCACACCACTGGACACCTAGAAATTTTACTGAGGTGGAAGGCCCCTGTATTTTTGTTGGATTTATCTCCCATCCTCTGACACGCAAATGCCTTACCAGTAAATCTAGAATAGTTGCTACTTCTTGCTCACTAGGTCCAATCAACATGATATCATCAATATAATGGACCAGTGTGATGTCTTGTGGGAGGGAGAAACGATCAAGGTCTCTGCGAACAAGATTATGACATAGGGCTGGAGAGTTGATATACCCCTGAGGTAGGACAGTGAAAGTATATTGCTGACCTTGCCAGCTGAAAGCAAACTGTTTCTGGTGGTCCTTACTAATAGCTATTGAGAAAAAAGCATTTGCCAGGTCAATAGCTGCATACCAGGTACCAGGGGATGTATTGATTTGCTCAAGCAATGATACTACATCTGGAACAGCAGCTGCAATTGGAGTTACCACCTGGTTGAGTTTACGATAATCCACTGTCATTCTCCAAGACCCATCTGTTTTCTGCACAGGCCAAATAGGAGAGTTGAACGGGGATGTGGTGGGAATCACCACCCCTGCATCTTTCAAGTCCTTAAGAGTGGCAGTAATCTCTGCAATCCCTCCAGGAATACGGTATTGCTTTTGATTTACTATTTTGCTTGGTAGGGGCAGTTCTAGTGGCTTCCACTTGGCCTTTCCCACCATAATAGCCCTCACTGAACGAATTAGAGAACCAACGTGGGGATTCTGCCAGTTGCTCAGTATGTCTATGCCAATTATACATTCCGGAACTGGGGAAATAACTACAGGATGGGTCCGGGGGCCCACTGGACCCACTGTGAGACGGACCTGAGCTAAAACTCCATTGATCACCTGGCCTCCATAAGCCCCCACTCTGACTGGTGGTCCAGAGTGACGTTTTGGGTCCCCTGGAATTAATGTCACTTCTGAACCAGTGTCTAATAATCCCCGAAATATCTGATCATTTCCTTTTCCCCAATGCACAGTTACCCTGGTAAAAGGCCGTCGGTCTCCTTGGGGAAGACTTAGAGGAAGGTCAACAGTATAAATTTGTGGCAGTGTAACAGGTTTCTTCCCCATAGGGACCTGGTCTCCCCTTCATTCAAGGGGCTCAGGGTCTAAACTGTTTCAAGTCTGGAAATTGGTTAAGGGGCCATGACTCTGTGTTTTTGTAATTCAGGTTAGACTTCTGTTCCCTTGACCTAGAACTCTTTTGTTTATACAGCTCCAACAAGAATTTAGTAGACTGCCCTTCTATTGTATTTCTAGGCACCCCGTGATTTACTAGCCAATGCCACAAATCTCTGCGTGTCATATAATTTTGATGCCTCCTTTGAGTTTGTTGTCTATTATAATACCCACGTCTACCCTGTCTTTGGTGATTAAGTGCTGCTACCTGGCTTCTGCCAACTCGGGATCCTGTCATCCCCATTGTGTTTAAGGATTCCAGCTCAGTGACAGCAGTTCCTACAGTAATATCTGACCTACAGAGAAGTGCAACCACAGAGCTCTTGAGGGATGATGGTGCTAGTCTCACAAACTTATTTCTCACTGTTCTGGTAAAAGGTGCATCTTCTGGACATTCCTGGGGTGTAAGAGCAGGCTTTGCATGATAAATCCACTCTAACATCCCAATCTCTCTAAGCCTCTGGATCCCCTCATCTACATTATACCAGGGCAGTTCTGGCATTTCAACCTCAGGTAATGTTGGCCACCTTTTGATCCATGTTTCAACCAACCACCCAAACAAGCTGTTAACACCTTTTCTAACTGCTCTAGCTATAACATTGAATGCAGAATCTCTGCTTAGTGGGCCCATATCAATAAATTCAGCCTGATCCAGCCTTATATTCCTCCCACCATTATCCCACACTCTTAAAATCCATTGCCACACATATTCCCCTGATTTCTGTCTATATAAATTGGAAAACTCACACAGTTCTTTTGGAGTATAACGTACCTCCTCATGTGTGATACTTTGTACCTCACCTTTAGGGGCCTGTTGGGACTTTAGTCTAGTTATAGGTCTAGAAGAAATGAGGGGTGGTGGGGGTGGGTCATGAAAAGAATTAGAAATATCTTCCAAGCCATTTGCTTCAGGGCTTTCATTTGCAGTTTCATCTGGTGAAACAGGATTAATCACTCTAGGGCTAATCCCTTCAGGAGGAGGTTGGGTGGCCAATTACTCAAGGCAGGCTGGAGGTGGGCTGGCTATGTCCTCAGGGCAGACTATTACAGGGTTATCTAAAGAAGGCTCAGCATGGTCTAGGGTTTCAACCTCACCCCCAACATCATTATCAATCCATATGTCACCATCCCATTTTTCAGGGTCCCACTCCTTTCCAATCAATGCCCTCACTTTTACGGCAGACACCATGCAAGACTGAGATTTCAGTTTACGTTGTAAAGTTGCTACTCTAACAATAAGATTCTGAGTCTGATTTTCAGAGATCTCAAGTCTACGGCTACAGGAAATAAAATTTTCCTTCAGGATACTCATAGAAACCTCTACATCTTTCAGACGGCACTTAAGCTTCTTGTTTGAAGCCTTAAGCCCATCCCTTTCAGCCTTTAATGTAGACAGTGTATCTAACAACAACCAACCAACATCTCTATAACTCTTATTTCTACAAAACTCTGTAAAGGTGTCAAAAACATTATCCCCCAGAGTCTGGCTTCGTACAAGCGAAGCATTAGGAGAATCAAATGATGATATTTTGACTATCTCCTTTGCCAACTCAGTCCATGGATTGGGAGTGTCATTCTGATTACGGGAATCAGAGTCCTTAGTGTCTCTGAGCCCAGTCAGAGTAGAAAACCATTCATAAAAACCCATTTTTAAGATTCTGTTCCTTAAGAACCATTCCTGGTACCAAGAAAAATGTGTGCTTATTTGTTTTCATTTGGAAATTAAGTATGGTCTAAGGTGATATATGTATATATATATATGTGCCAAGTTGACAAGGGGTGGACTGTCATGGTTAGGGACAGGTGTCAACTTGGCCAAGTTATGGTACCTGTTCATCTGATTGGGCAAGCGCTGGCCTGTCTGTTGCAATGAGGACATTTCATAGGATTAGGTCATGATCACGTCAGCTACATCCACAGCTGATTCCATTTGTAATCAGCCAAAGGGGAGTGTCTTCTGCAATTATTGATGCTAAATCCAATCATGGGAAGCCTTTTAAGGAGGACTCAGAGGAGACAGGTTGCATTCCTGCTTTGGCTGGTGAGCCTCTCCTGTGGAGTTCATCCAGGCCATCCATTGGAGTCATCGGCTTCGCAGCCTGCCCTGTGGATTTTGGACTCTGCGTTCCTACGGTCACGTGAGACACTTTCATAAATTTTATATTTGCAAGTGTTCCCTGTTGATTCTGTTTCTCTAGAGAACCCTAACTAATACACATGTCACTAATGGCAACGTCAGCTGTGCTGTTTAGGTCGCCAATATATCACCATGCATTTTGTCTGTTCCACTGACAATAAGCCTATGTTTAAAATCTAAAATTTACTTATTTACTCCTTATTCCAATATGTTAAACGTTAAGACAAAGTGTCAACAATATTCAATTTTATGTTGGTTTACTTTCATTTAATCCAAATTTATTCATTACAAGTAGGCCTAAGCATCTGACTAGTTCATTATATCCTCTAGTATTCTTTTTTTTTTTTTTTTTTTTTTTCTTTAAACATTTTCTTGTTTTATTGTATTTTGTTTGTTTGTTACATGGGCTGGGGCCGGGAATCGAACCGAGGTCCTCCGGCATAGCAGGCAAGCACTTTGCCCGCTGAGCCACCGCGGCCCGCCTATCCTCTAGTATTCTTGTACCTCAGAAAGTGTGTACTAAAACCCATATTACTTTATTATAAATTACCTCCCTTTTATTTATAGTATTTCTAAAATTAAAGTTGTGGCATTATATTGGTTTGGGGGAAATTATATGTGTATACATATATATGTATATATATATAACATCCATTATTTTATATTACATTTCATGATGGTAAACTGGCTTTGCACAGTATTTGTTCTTAAAAGGAGGCATGTAAGTTCTATGGATTTGAAATTACTGATATAGACTTAGGAAGTATTACGGAGAAGTGGGTAATGGGGCTTCCATAGGGCTAGTCCTGCCTTCTCTTCCTTGTTGTAAGGTTTTGGCCCCAACTCTTGGAGTGCACTTTTTAGCCATAGGCCCTAGACACCAAATCTAGGGCAAGAAGAAAAGTATCAGTCAACATCTTGTTATAGGTGTGTGCCAGTTAGAACCTGTTGTGTACCGCAGAAAAGCCCATTTCTTTAATCCTCATTCAATATTGCTGGGTGGGAGCTTTTTGATTGTTTCCATGGAGATGTGACCCCCCTAACAGTAGGTGGTAACTTCTGATTAGATGGTTTCCATGGAGCTATATGTCCACCCATTCAAGGCGCGGTTGCTACTGGGGCACTCTAAGAGGGAACCATTTTTTTAAAACGCTTCAGAGCCACCAGAACCAACACAGCCCATGCAGGCAGAGACTGTTAGAGATGAAGAAGGAAAACACCCCCAGGGGAGCTTCATGAACCATGAAGCCAGGAGAGAAAGCTAGCTGATGATATTGTGTGCCCTCCCAGCTGAGAGAGAAATCCTGAACTTCATCGACCTTTCTTGAGTGAAGGTAACCTCCTGCTGGTGCCTTAATTTGGACATTTTCATGGCCTTAGAACTGTAAACTTGCAGCTTAATAAATTCCCCTTTTTTAAAAGCCATTCTGTTCCTGGTATATTGCATTCTGGCAGATTACAAACTAGAACAAGCTGTATGTTAATTAAAAATTATTATTATTAATTTATTGGTAATTTAGGGGAGGATATTGGGGATGTGGGATAGGGAGATGCTCTGTATTTTCCTTCCCACAGATTCTGGCTCTATTCCTGTCTTATTTCAACTCTTCACTGTGTAATACATTGATCACCAGGCCTAATTCATTACTTACTTTGCTGCAGGTATATTCAGTTCAATCAATGCAATTTAATCCAATTCATTCTATTTAGTTCTAGTTCAAATAGAATAAATTCAATTCAATAAGGATCTGTGGGGCATCTGCGTTGCATGAGATCAGGACCAGGAAGGCTACACAGATGAACTGAATAGTGTTTCTGACTGGCCTTGGATTGTTTACTGCTCTATGGAAGAGAAGTGGTAGGATTTGACTCCTTCTTAAAGTAAGGAGGACTAGCCTGACGCAGAGGTGGGCGAGGCAGGTATTGGTGATAGTAAGTCTGAAAAAGAGGCAGGGAAGGGCAAGGCCTGTTTGGTGAGAACAGTCTACTGTGGTAGCAAAAACATTCACCAATCCTAGCTTTCTCTGTCATTTCTGGAAACAACCCCGGTGAAATCTGCTTCATACTTTCCCTCCCTCAGGTATAAGGGATTCTGGGACTTAGAGATGAGTGAGTATGAGCATGGAAAAGTCTAAATCTCATATATAAAATTTGATGGCAAGAGATTTGGACAGTAACTCAAAATGCTGTTTTGTCCTGACATTATCACTGATTTGCTGAGAGACCCTGGAGAAGTCTCAGGATTTCTCTAGGTCTCTGTTTCCTTTTCTGTAAAATTTAAAGGTTGCACTAAATAGCTCAGAGACGATGTAATTGTGGCAAAAATGCTATCAGAGATGATATAATTGTGGCAAAAATGCTATCACGCCTCATTCTGGTGTCCATGCAAACATGGCTAATCAAATGTGGCACTTTTTCTTGCAGAGTCTTGATATATCCTGAGACTATTTTTCAAAAACGAAACAAAACAAAAAACTTCAGGCCAATCAATTGACTGGATTTGGCTCAGGAGAATTACTTTAAAGGCCACTGGACAAGGAGTTAAAAGACCTTGGATCCAAGTCATGGTTCTGCCAGTTATGGGTTATATGGCCTCAAGCAAGTCAGTCTCTTTTCTGTTAAACTGGGGACATCAGGCCTTAATTCATACAATTCTCACGTCAACCACTAACTCCAGAGTTCTAGAAAGGGTCAGCTGAAATAATATCAACCTTTGTGAATAGTGAATAGGTAGACAAATCTAAATAGTTATTATTATGGTGGCCTCTACAATATCCTGATATTTACAGTACAGTTCTACAGCACAGGCTACCCATCCAGGACATTTATTGCCACTGGAACTCACAGCCAACTTTCTCACTGTAGCTGGACTCAAGTAGTGAGTCAGAATTTGAAGCAGGTTTTAAAACAATGGACTGTAAGGTCATCAGACCTGTGTTTGGATCCCTGATCGCTTCCTTTTAGTGGTATGATTTTGAACAAATTGTTTTTACCCATCAGACTCAGTTTCTTCATCTATAAAATGGGAAAAATAACACTGTGTTAAAAAGTTACATGAAATTTAAATGAGCTAATTAAACACTTCTCCCAGGGCTTGGCATGTGTAGTAAGTACTCAATAAAGGGTAATGAGTAGGTTGGTTTGAGAGAAAAGTCCCATCATAGAGTTTAGAATTCGTGCTGGATGGAAAGTTTGTATACCCTTTATAGCCTTGGTTTTTTTTAGGGGAGTGATGCATGGTCCAGGAAACGAACAGGTCTCCACATGGAAGGGGGGCATTCTAACCACTTAACTACTGGTGCACCCACCCTGTATAGCATTTTTGCATAACCTTTTCTAATCAACTACATGATCCCCAAATTTAAGAGAAAAATCTCTCTGCCATCCTAACCTGTAGGTTCTAAAAGGATTCAGTAAAAATGAATTCTCTGAAATGCCATGGAGGAATGCTTGACTAAGCAAAGCTTTTTAATAAAAAGTTATTTCCCCCCAGGTTGGTTGAAAGTTTTTTAGCCAGCCTTTTGTTCCAAGATTGCCCTGGAAAATACTTCTCAGATGGGTTAACTCTAAGATAAACAAAATTATCCTGCATCCTTAGCTCTAAGGAGCAAGCAATTGCAGAGTTCTAGAAGGTTCCTGGGTTTATCACAACAAAAGATGAGAGGAATTCCTGACAATTCAGATCTCTGCTACAGCAATTCTTTTGAACATTCCTTACAAAGGAGGGGTGTGGTTAAAAAAAGATCTTTCAAGAGGTTCATTGTTGTAACTAAGTTATCCTTATCCATTGTGTTTACTCTAGTTATCTAAATGATGCTAAGGAAGACAGCTTTCCCTTTAGTAGTGGCACAGCTAAGTGACCATAACAGAAACATAAATGTAAATTGCTGTAGGATGGAAAATTTGCAGTGCATTATAACAAGTGGCAGGGGCCAACAGAAGAGCTTTTGCTGCCTTTTATAAATTGGGGTCTGGCTAAATCATTCTTCCTGTTTCTGACCTTAGGTGTCTGGATATAATGTGTGCTAGTGTTGGTGACAGTCCTGAGTTTCCTGAGTACTGTGTGGGATGCAAGCATTGCCTGGCTACCATGAACTCAACTCGGACTTAAACCCATTACCATATTTGGGCATCTCCACTGCTCACTCCATCAATAGAAAATGCCTCATAGTAGTGGAGGCTGCAGTCACAGAGCAAAAGGCTGGGGAAAGGAAGAGAGGGAGACAGAGCAAGGCAGAAGAGCAGAACGCCGGTAACAGAATGAGAAAAAAAAACACTGAGCCTCATGGAGAGATACAGAGACAACAGACACGCAGGGGGGGATACAGAAGCAGAAAGAGAGAGAGACCGAAGAGAGGAGACCGAGAAAAGAGAATGCAAAGAATGGAAAGGGAGAGAGCCAAAGGCATTGACTACACAGCTCTCAAGACTTTGCAACAGGAAAAAATTAAATTAAAAAAAAAGATATCATACATATATATAATTCTATTTATAATGTACTACATACTGCATGCACTTATATAGTATTATATATATATATATATATAAATTCAATTCATTGACATCAAAAATCTTGCTGGCTGATGACCTAGCAGCATCTCCATTCCATGATCCCACAGATTTTGGAGTCATTTAATTGGTTTGGATGCAAAACATAAGGGAGTAGAGAGCTCAACTACATCAAACCCCACTCTAAGTGCAGGGACCACCAGTTAGTATACCTGACACAAGAGCAGGTAGAGAATGCTCTCTTCTCTCAGAAAAATATTTACCCAGAACGTTTGACCAATTCATCATATATACTTTGCACTCAGCAAAACAAGTAAATTCTAGATTAACACTTAAGAGTTCTAAATTTTGCTGTGATATCAACTTAGTTATGGCCCCTCAAAAGACTTCATTTAGAAACCCAGTTCATAAACAACCTCCCCCTTCCTGGCCACTTCTCCGAGTAACTCCAGCTCTACTGGAGAAGATGAAGTTTGTTTGCGAACTGAGTGTATTAATCCCTGCCCATTGCTAGGAATTTCATCTCACCTGTGAGAAGCTCTAAGTCTGCTCCTCACTCCCCTGACTTAAAACGTGGTAGATGTGAGTTGAAATGAAGCAATTGGTTTTCTTTCTGCTTTCCTGCTGTCTTATTTCCATTCTGGCAGGAAGGGGTTTAATCTTCTGGCATAAATTCCTATCCTGGCTCTGTTCCCACAGTCCTGGAAGAGTTTAGCTATCAATCCTCTAAGGTTTGATTGATTTGTCATTTTCTGAAGCTGGAATGAGTTTGTAATTTATGAACACATTACCCTAATTGGCAAGAGCCTTGAGCGCTTGAGGATTTCCTGAAGACACTCTCCAAGAACTTTCTGCGGCTTTTTGTTTTTCTTTAAGATGCAGTGTGATTTTCACGGTCTATTTGTTATAATGCTTCCCTGACGTAAAAATACTAATTCAGTGTAAATAACCTCTCCTTGAAATACTTTGAATCTTTCCAATCTGGAACTTTGATCTTTAAGTACATTGCAGACAAAGTATCCACAGGAAGAGACAGCGAGTTCCTTTTGGGCCAAAACAGTACTACTTTTTACTATATTTACTCCTTCTTAGCATGCCAGGGTATACGGATTTTGGTCCTTCGATATTTTGATGCTATGTTGTTTGTTAAATAAAAATTAATAATTGGTAAAAGTGGATTGTACCTTTTATCCCTTTCTCTCCCATTTAATGCTTTTTGCTTTGATTTTTTCTGTGATACTAATATTGCCTCTTTTGCATATTTTGATAGCATATTTTGTTAGCATTTAGTATCTTTAGTCATTTCTACATTTTCAAACTTTCACTATCATTCTAATATAAGTATGTCTCTTAAAAACAGCATATAGTGGGGGTTTTCATTGTTTTACCCTATATAAGAGTATCTGTCTTTTGAAAAAGGCATTTAACTCATTCATATTTATTGATTTGGAAATATTCCTGCCACTTTCATATTTTCTACCCATTCATATACTTATATATTTCAGCAAATATGTTCCCCCACTAACTTGTATCTCAGGTATAGGGTCTTTGTAAATTGCAGATGCATTGTGGTTGCAACCATGGGGGTGGTAACAAATGACAGAAGTGTAACTTCTGATACTGTGCCTTAAAGAAAGAACACTTGCTTTGAAGTTAAAGGATGTCAAAACGTGGTGAAGCTTCTTGACAGCGACTACCACCTGTCATGCTGAGTTTGATGGGATTCGTCTAGTCCGCAGAGGTAGCCTCACAGCGAGAAAGGAGCTCTGGATTTGGATTCATTTTAGGATTTGATTTAGACACCCCTACCCCACCACACTAACTGTGTAATCTGAGATATTTCACCACAGATTAATTTCTTCATTTGCAAAAATTCCAGGTGGTTGAGAGGATTAACGGGAGCAACATGGGAAAGCACTTTCCAGAATTCTAGGTTTATTGCAGAGTCTCAACAATGTCTATACAAAAACAAGTTTCTCTCTCCTGGTTCCTGGTCCATTTCCTTTACAGAGCTGGGGTTCGGTTGGTATATAGGGAAGAGAGGAAGCATGCGAGCTATGCTATCTGTTTGCCATCACAAGAGGAGTCAAGTGGCAGGCATGGGTTGAAGTACATCCGGGAGCACTGGGGTGGGCCTTGGAATTCCACAATGAGGACTACTAGATAAGGAAATGCCAAAGGTGGGGGCTTCTGCCGGACAGCCACCAGGTCCTTAGGTGAAGAGAGGTGGGGGGAGGGCATGTGGCTTCCAGAGCCACCAAATAAGGACAGCCCCTGTCTCCACTTCATCCAAGTGTAGGTGTCAGAGCAATTCACCCCACACCTTCTTGGTACCCCCTAAAGATGGTTTTGCAAGAACAAGCTTTGAGTTCAGTGGTGCAGTCAGGAAACAGTGACATGAACAATTAAAATATTCATTCATCTTTTGGATGTGGTTTCTAACCGGTATTACTACAATCTTTTCCTTTTCTTTCTTTGCCATACAAAATTTACCTTAAAAAGAGGACAGCTGTTGGGTGAAGGCTGGAGTTGCGTTATCACAAAGCTCCTGGGTCACGGCCCCCACCCTCTCCCCTGCCCAGTGTGATTGGTCCAGGTTAGTGGGTCTGATCTGTTACTAACCCACGCGGACTCCCCGAGGAGCAATTTGGTTGTGCCTTCAGAGGTCATTTCCTTGCCAAACATTCCTTTTCAGTGAGAGGACGTTTTCATCCCCTGGTAAACAATCCCCAGCCTGCACAAAGTAGAAAGAAGGGTGCCTGTCCCTCTTCACGCTCTCCACTCAGTCCTGAGCGGATTCCAACCCCAGAGGCGTCAGTGTGCGCTATAAATTCCTTTGTGTAACCTGAGATCCTCAGCTCAGAAGGAAAGCAGAGATCTTGGAAGGGTTACAGCTTCCCTCCTCCCTAAAAGATTCGCTTGTGTTGGCAGCAGAACAGTATGTTTTTCCAAACAAGCTCTTCCCTTTCTTATGTGAATTCGGTTTAGAAAGCACTGCCAGGCTCCTTGAAAGGGAGAGTAAGATCACCTCCTTTGCAGGTCTGCACAGGAGAGACATGCCATGCCTGGGAAATTTTTCTATTTGAAAGGGTCTGAGCCTCTTTCTCCATCAGCCGCTATTGGAAGGGGCACAGCTCCACTCAGCAGGAGGCAGGGGACTGCCAACCTGCCCTTAAACCTGAGTCAAGGCTAGGGTCTGCCTGAGCTCCACAAGCCTTTAGTTTGAGTCACCGTGTTTATTTTTAATTGAAAGGAAGGAAGGGAGGGAGGGAAGAAAGAGACAGAAAGAAAAGAGGAGGAAAGAAAGCTTTGCCCGCCAGCTGAGCTGGTGCATGGGGCATTCTGGGGCTCCCGGCTAAGCACCCTGGTGCCCAGCGCCACCATGCACCTCCCAGGGCACTTTTTGCTGTATTCATATTTTAACTGTTTCTTAATATATACGTTTCCTTGACCTCAGAATTTGGAAATGAGGTAATAGGTCATCAACTGGTAGAATCTTAGAAAACATCTTTTAAAAACAATATGTTGTTTTAGTGGTACTAAAGAGCTAAAATAAAGAAAGTCAGTTTTTGCCTTATGACAACACTTTTAATTTCACCATTTGCATCACGTTGTAATGCAATGTTAAGGATCTCATAATCCCAGAGGTTTAACAACTGTCTGAACATCCCCCCTGAATGCATGGGGTGGAATGACCCGTTGTGTGCTGATGGTTGCTTGTATTTTAATTCTCTCATCAGATACATTATCATGCCATTTCCAATTCAGTTGTGGTGCGTGGTGAAAAGGCAGGTCATAGGTATAGCTGTTCTGGCCGAGTGACTCTTCTTTCCCAGCCTTCTGCCCAGCTGGCAGCACCAAAAACGGATGCAGCTGGGAGAGCCCTGCCCACACGTGCCTCATTCTGTAGCATTCCTGTGGCTCTAGGGTGACCTCTCAAAAATGCTGCCAGTCAGGGCGAGGTGCTCGGCAGACATGCTAGCTCACCCTCTGGCTTCCATCCCCTTCCCTCTGGCTTTCTTTTATGTGTTTTTCATTCAACATATGTTTATTGAGTGTCTACTATGTGCCACGGACTGCTCTGAGTACCTGGGGTACATCAGTGAGAGAAGCAAGCAAACATCCCTTCCCTCATGGAGAACCTGTTCTAAGGTTCTTATTTTAGTAAAAGGTTTTATTTATTTTAAAATTTTAAAACCTACAGAAAAAATAATACAATAAGCATCTGTTTACTCTTGACCTAAGATTCACCAATTGTTACTATTTTACATTCTTTTGTCTTTCACTCTCTCTCTAGACACACACAGAGTCTTTTTTTTTTTTTTTAGGTAGATGGCAGTGTTTTAATAGCAATTTGCAAAAGGGTCTCAAGCTTTGTGAATATGCAATATCCTGTAATATCCTGTAACTGCTAATCTCAGGAATGCATCCTATAGAAATAATCCTAAATATGAAAATTTGTGGTTAATGATCTCACCACATACATAGTACTTAATCTATAACACTGAACAATGAATGTGGCTACAGCATAAAAGTAAGGGAATAAAAGGATATTTCCTATAGGAGGGTGGGGCTGCATATGTGTCCATTTTCAGACTCTCTGGAATGTGTCTTTCTGGCCATTGTTTCTAGTCTTCATGTTAAACATTTTAGTTTTACTTTTACCTTAGCCTGACTGTAAGAATGTAAGGGAAATCATAGATGTGATGTGCTAAATTATTTTAAAATCACACTAAAATACATAAGGACTTCAATTATCTTAAACTGCCCAGTCATTTCGCTACCTTTTGGGGAGTAGATACACTGTGCCAGTTGTTGTGTACATACTCTTTTTTGGCTGAACCATTTGATAGTAGATATCAGGATACCTTGCTGCTAAATACTAGAGAATACATCATCTAAGGACATTCTCCTACATTACCACAAAACCACTATTATATAATAAAAAAATTTTTGACATTTTTAAAAATATTAAGTCAATATTGTCTAAATGACAGTCCATATCCAAATTACACCAATTGTTCTCCTAATACATTTTAAGGTTTAGCTTTTTAAATTACAGGAACCAACCAAGATTTATATATTTCAGTTGATTTTTATGTCTCTTTCGTTTGTTTTAATCTATAGCAATCCCCATCTTTTTGTCTTTTTGTTTTGCAAGTCATTGACTTTTTTTGGAAGAGTCCTGGCCAGTCGTCTTGTTGAATGCCCCACATAAGGATTTGTCTGAATGTGGCCACATGATTGGATTCAGGTGATATACTTTTGGCAGGAATAGTACACAGGTGATAGCGTGTACTTCTTGTTGCACCACTTCAGGAAGTGCAAAGTGTCAGATTTTCCCATAGGAACAGGCTAAATAAATATTTGTTAAATGAGTAAGTTGCATATTTTTAATATATACATATATCAGACAAATTATGTTTATATATACACACAAATGTATAAATACATTCGTATACTGAATGCATGTGTGTGTGTATGTATATATGTATATATATATATGCATTCTTAGTAAGGCAGAGTCTTTAACAATCAAAATCCTGAGACTGTGATAAGGATGGCTTGAACTGTCTACTAAAATTTTAAGAATGTATGTATGTATATATTACATGCAAATTCATTTAAACCTATACCCTGTGTGTTATACCGTGGTATGGACTTAATAGATTTTTTTGTTTCATTCAATGTTACCATTATTATTCTTTTTTGGTGCTAAACATATCCCAAATTTGGATAGCAGAAGCCTTTTTAAGCTGCTCATTCGGGCAAGTCCCCATCAGGCCACGAGCACCTCTTTGCTTTCTGGCATGACATCTTATAAGCTCATCTTATTTCTTCCCTGTCCCAGACCTGGAATCAGCTAACTCTCCAAGGGGAGGGAGCCTTTAAAAATGACAGAGCTATAAACCTATGTACAGGAGGAGACAGACCACATGAAACACATGTGTGGACAATTAGCTCTGAAGAGAGTGGAGCACTAAAGATTACCTAGAATAGCTTTATGAAAAAAACAATACTGAGATAATTTTAATCTGGGGATGAAGCCTCTGCTCTGGAAGTTGGGAGACCTGGATTCTGACTTGCTCTGGCTTGGAAAAGCCACTTAACCTCTTCAGGTGTCATGTGCTCCATATGTGGAATAGGGGCCTAGACTAGACAATATTAGAGCCCTTTTTCTAAGTTACAGAATTCTATGTTCTGAAGAGCTTAACAAGAGTTATAACAGGAGTTTTGAGTCAGCAAAGGGAGGTAGGTCCTATAAAATTTTAACAACAGCAGGAGCTTCACCTTTTAGCTTGTCATCCCATTGATTTAGTGAAATTTACTGTAAAAAGTGCTCAATAAATGTTTTTGATGGTGATGATCTTTCCAGAAGTGGGAATGAGATAAACAGACAAAACTGCCAAGATTTAGGTGAGCCATAAAGAACTATATTCCAGTGAGACTTTAAGCATCAGGATGTTTACAAAGGAAGGTTTTAGTCTTTAAAATAAGAGGATCCTGCCTGCCTGAGCCTGGCCCTCTGTGATGACCAGGGAATGGACTAAATGACCGCTTTGTGTTTCGACTGGCACTCAATTTCTCTGATTCCCAAAGAATATTTAAGATACCTTGCAGCATTTTCTTTTTTATTAGGAAACCCCAAACTACACCAAGAACATTTTTTTCCAATAGTCCTTTCTTGAAGTCAGAAATTGCACTTAAAACATAATTCTCCCTTGCTTTAATAAATCGACTAAAAAGGTTAAATGGATTTTCTTTCTATGTTTGCAGTCACATAAGTACTTATCTCTTATCCCAAATGGATGGCCTATGTAATTGGATGTGAAGTAATTCCAAAGTTGCATCAAAATCTTTTCAGAGCGTTACTATGACAATCAGACTTCTTTTAAAAATACCACCTCAATGCAAACTTTCCACCATTCCACTGTCCATTCAGTGAAAACTCATCTTGTGAAGTAAATTTGGCTTTTCAGAACATTTAGGAGGGAGGAAATCATTATGTATTTACACAAACTAATTCCATCCCCCAAAACACACACATTATATCTTCCCAATGGTTGTCAGTTATAAACAATCATTCTTATCACAGTCTCAGAATGTTGATTGTTAAAGGCTCTGCCTTACTAAGACAATAGAAATTAGGATAGGAGGCCTAAAAAGGAGACCATTGTTTGGGGAAATAAGAACTTTGATATAATATGACTGACTTCCCTTCCTGATCTGTTTCACTTCCTTTTTCACACGACCTTGGGCAAAGGTAAAAGCTTGGGCAGAGATTCTCAGGGTGGGCAGGAGAAGGGAGGAATTCTTATCAAAATTTCTTAGGATTTGGGAAGAGGAGACCCATGATCAAAATTACCATTGCCTTGATTTGGTTTGGGCCCCAAGTTTATCTTGAAATTTCAATTCATGTTAATGGAAGGCATGAGATTTCTATGTTAATCAAATGGGAGTGTGTCTTAAAAATGGTTGAAATACACAGGGCTAGTGAATGCTTTATGAACCAGTTCCTATTTTAGAGGCTTTGGGGAATCAACACTGCTGGCCACATGTGATCTGCAGTCATGAATGTTTATTTCTACTTTTCGATTCAGGGATTTTGAGACCTCAGTAAAATTTTAGGGCACTAGAAATCATTTCGTTCAAAGCATTCCTTCTATCACTTGAGGATTCTAAGGGGGGAGGGGACTTGCAGAGCCTGGATGGAAGCCAGTTTCCCCTGTCCCTGAGCACAGGCCCTTTTGCCTTCCCAAACTCTCCTTGGCTTCGTGGAAGAAGCAGGTTGTATTGCCTGATGAGGGCAAGATATTTGTTTCTTGTGGGCATTGGTATATTCCAGTTTAGAAAGGTGCCCCACACGTAGTAGGGCTAAATAAATATTTGTTGAATGAGTCAAATATATACACAGGGATATATATATATATCATTCCCATAGTCTTTGTAAGGCAGAGCCCTCTAAGACTGTAATAGGGATAGTCTGTCTACTACAACTTAAAGAAAAAAAAACCACACAGATATACACATACATACATATCAACATATGTATATGTATATATGGTATTTTCAACACTGGATGGAAATTAGAAACAGTTGGAGAGTTTTAAAAAACGAAACACAACATGAATCCCTGGCAGAGATCTGGGTTTAAATGTTTCACCCGCGATTCTAAGGTACATGCTTGAGAAGCTCTGCCCGAGGAAATGTCAGTTCACAGCTGAGGTGCCCTAACTGGTAGATTACTCTCCTGGAGGTCACTTAGCATTTGAAAGACTCTAATGAGAATCTCCTACTCCAGAGTAGGCTGCCACAGCACTTCAGCTATTTACCTCTGATAAATGGATATATGCTAGAGGATTAATTGTCAATTAGTATAAGGAATGTTAACAAATTATTTTTCATCGAAAGGAGGAGTCAAGATCAGGAGTTTGGCTCAAAAAAGAGTGTAAGAATTCTAACAGGCCACAGCAGTTTAGGGAGTCCCCTTCTAGGTCTGTAATGGTAGGACTTTGTCAGATTTTGGTATTTAAGCCCTAAATGGAGGCTTATATATGGGGGGTTCTATAGTCTGATCAAATTAGAAATTTAGCTAAAATCTGTGGCTAGAATGTGATTTCATCTGCCTTATTTGAATCTTTTATGCAAGATGGGCCTAAAGTACAGAGGGCTGGGCTTCATACAGAATAGTCCCTACTGCTCTGTGTGTCTTTTGCAGACACGGACATGTATGGCAGAACTTGGGCTAAGATTACTTTCTGCAACAAGCTACCTGCTGTAGGGTATGTGTGTGTGTTTGGGGTGGAGGTGAGAGACTTAAACCTTTGCCGACCTCTAACATTGGGAGGCGCCAATACCGGGGGTGGGGGGAGTGGGGGAGGTGGGAGGGGTGGTGGGGGTGGGTGGTGGGGGGTGGGAGGGTGGGGGGGGTGGGGAAGGAATCTCCAGAGTGTGAGCTGCCCAATTGGCTTAGGGTAGTTTGCACCTACTTTACATCCAAAGCCCTGGGGAGAAGAGAATTTTAGTCTTGACTCTCTGTCCTTTCACAGATGAGGACAGATGCCACAATTCTCCTCAAAAAGTCCCCAGAACTGTAGGTTTTGCAAATAAAGGTGATTCATGTTTGGTGTATCGGAAAGGAAAACTTGAACTTTGTTTGCTTTATTTTATGACCTCCTTTGGCATTTTAGAGTGTGTAACTGAGCCTGGCTTGGCCTTAAGGATACTTGGCTTCCTGGTCCAGCTAAGTCAGCCACTTCTCAGATCCCAGGAAGGTGAGTAGCAGCTGGGGCTGGGGAGGCTGTTGAAAGTGATGGCAAAATAAGCAATGATAAGTAAAACAAGGAGTCTTCCTAGTTAGAACTTGGTTACAGTCCTTGGAAACCTTCCTTTTACCATCAAAGTGGATATTCTGAAGACAAGGATCCTTAGTAAGAATCAGATTTTATGTCTTTTGATTTTAGTAGATAAAAATGACCATTTTGAAAAACTAAATACCCATAAAAAGGAAAGCTGGTGAAATAAGCTATGGCATGTCCATACATGAAAGTCTTGCAATTGTTTAAAATAATGAGATGGATTTGTTTGTGCTGATAGAAAACAATCTCTAGGACTTGTTAAGTGAAAAAATCAAGTAGCAATTCAACATTCAGTAAGACCCCAATCAAGCAACATTCTCTGTTATTTTAATATTTAACACTACTTTTTTATATATTGCTTATATAGTTAAGAAAATACAATAAAAGAAATACAAAATCTTGGTAGAAGTGCAGTGTCTTAAATTTCATGTGTTATGAGGAAAGGTGAAATTGCTTTTGGAGCTGGGCAATAGCATGTGAACCCAGGTGGTGACTGGGCATGTCTTTCGATCCCTCGGTGACAGCAGCTAAGCACTTTAGGCCCTGATTCTCAGCCTCTTACTTTCTCTGGCTAGCAACAGGATTATAATTCTGGTCACTTGTCATTTCACCCATCAAATTGCATAAATCTGGAGCGGGGGCAGGAGGGGGCGCGTGTAGGGGAAAAAGCTTCCTGAGGTGACACTGGCAAGGCTCACAGACCATTTCCCTGCTCATTCTGGTGACAGATTGTTGATACTGGTTGCTAAATGATTGGAGAACCAAGTAGGAGCTTTGTTGCTTAAATTCATCTTGGTTAGGAAAGATCCTGCCTAGTCTGAGACAACGATAAAGCTGAACATACAAATTTCAGAAACTAAACCACTTGGTGAAATTTTATGAGAAGGAAGCCCCTTAAAAACAAATGACAGAAATAAAGATTCATCTAGAAAAAAAAAAATGACAGAGAACTCTCCTCTAGTTGAGAAGGTTTCTTCTCAATTTTGATGAATATGAATGATCTGAAAACACCATTTTGTCTTAGGGACAAAATTTGTGTTGTTAGGGAGCCAAATATATCTAGAAATCTCTTCAGAATTTCTCATGTAACCCTCTCATGTTTCGTAATTAAAAACTGGATAACATGTTAAAAGGTGGCATGGAGAGGGTCAGGAATGATTTTGCTGGCCCCAAAACAAACTCTAGGCTCTGTTCAGCTTGCTCCTTTCTTTAAGCTTTGCCAATCGCATCAAACCTTCCTCAAGTGTCATGCCTGTGCTGAATTTTCATTAGGACTTCCTAGTAGCCATGTTCCATGGATCTTCCCTTACAGAATTAGTCAGGTTTGAAGGGATAATTAAATGACTAGAAGAAGGAAAGGCTTGGTGAGCCATCCTACCTAATTTTACTTGCATTTTTGGAGGTATTTTGAACACTTAAGATCTTTTAATTAGTTTTCAGTGGGCCCTAAGGGAGGAACTAACCCAAGAAATCTGCTCTGGGCTCAATGATTCTCTGCTTCTGTTGGATGGAATCTAAAAACTCTTCAGCTTAACTGCATATCTGAGTTACTTATTGTTTCCCCGCCTTGGCATCCTGTTTGTAAAATGAAAGCAATGGTCTTGCTGGATTTTTGAGGGCACTGGCAGCACTGAGATTCCATGTTCCAGACCTCAAATTACCCATGGTCCCTCCTTAACTCCCTCACATTCTCCTTAGTGGGTTATGTCTGGAACAAAAGAAATGATAGGAAAGGCTTAAAGGGACACTTCTTTCCAAACACAGTAGTAATAGCTGTGTTCACCTCAAAGAGAAGACCAGATTTCCTTTATGTAATCCCCCTGGGAAGGATAGATCCTTAAGAGACCAGATGTATGATACAGGAGTTACTGGGAGGGTTTCTCTCTCTTAGTGTTTCGGTTTGGGGGATTACTGTGTCGATCTTAAAGTTCCAGAAAAGCCATCCACTGGCCGATCATTTCAAGGAGGGCATAGAGTGCATGTATGTTAGAAGACAGAAGCTGTGTTTGCTAAGTTATTTGGGTGGGTTTGGGGAAGTGACAGACATAGAAAAGGCTTAAAAAAAAAAAGCCTAATTAATGCTCTGGTCCATTAATACTCCCTTCCCTCACTCTTTCCTCCTTTTTTTTTTTTTTTTTTAGAAAAACAAGGTTTTAAATGGCTTTGAACATAATCACTCCAGTTTCTCTTTGAACTGTAAAAAATGCCATAAACATATTTACATAATTTAATATCTCAGAGAAGAGAAACCAGCAGCAGAGGTCTTTTTCATCCTTCCCCATGGAGAAGCTTCTTACCCCTCTGGCAATGCCTCTCAAATCTCAATGCACGAGAATGATCTCAGTGTTTTGGAAAAAAAACAGATTCCTCAGATTTATCATAAATCTACTCAGAATCCCTTGGTCATGGGACCTGGAGATCTGCAATTTTTACAAGGTTCCCAGTTGATTCTTCTATCCACATCATTTGAGAACTTTGACTTCTTGGTCTAATCAAGGTTATGCTTTTGCTAATACTGATCTAATATAATCTGTCTCTGGATCACTTAGATCCATTTTGTAGAAAAATGCTTCAGTTAGTATACTGTTTAGGACAAAGTAAGCATGTCATGTGCTAATTGTGGCCAGTGACATCATAAAATAAAAGTGCATTAGTGGATGCTTTCAATTTCTTATAATGATGGGAAGGTGGCATGTCATGGGGCCTTTTTAGTCCCAGACATCACTCCAGAGAATTCCAAACAGATATAGACAAGTGCCAACGGGGAACCGGTTCCTTTCCCATGAGGCTATTTACCCCAGGAATAGGATGTCCTGAAGCAACACTTCCCCCCCGAGTGAAGTGCTGATAAGTCTGGTTATCGGAAAGATATTACTGGGAGGTGATAGGCAGGGCATTTACATTTTCTTGATAGGTTAGTCATATGAAAGCTGACAAAGAAGGAAAAAGAGCAGCGATATGGTGCAATATCAACAGACAGCTGTCCCCTGGCTTCTCGATAAATAGGATGACTCACATTGCTGAGCGGTGTGGTCACCGCCAAAGGCATGGCCCTCTCACATTTCTTCCTGATTCACATATTCAGTGGGGTTAGCTTGTCATCCCCTCCCTCTTTGGCTTCCCAGACACTGAGTCTGGAATGAAAATTCACCTGCCTCTGAGTTGGCTACTGGGGAGGGCAGGGGTGTTACTTGGATTCCCAGGTTGGAAGATTATCTCACCCAGCCTCAGCTATATAAACCAGCCAGGGTGGAGGGGCTTAGCAGGCCTGACTCGGGACATTCATTCCACAGGAGAAAAACATACAGATCCACCTCGGGCCAAGATGATGGTGCTGAAAGTAGAGGAGCTGGTACGTAAGACCTATTATCTCTACACACAACAAAAATGGATTCAGTCTCGGTTTTTATTTGAAAACTGAAATGCCCTTTTCTTTTAGGCACAATGCACAGGTACTCTGAAAATGTCATACAAGGAAAATGGTTCATTTATGTGATGGAATAAGTAAAGGTGGAAAAATGGAGCTGCCAATAATGAATTATCTGTATATTTCCTATTTCTTATCTTTTTTTCGGTTTCATTACTAAAGCACAGAATCACATGTAGTTATTAAAATTATTTAGGGGAGACGTTCTATTTCCAGAAGATACAGCCGAAAACTTTACAACCCAATACCAAGAGTCTTTAAAATACCTAAAATGGAAGAATTTTAAATAACCAGAGGGGGGTTGTGATTTTCCTAGGAGAAACGTGATTAAGAAAATTAAAAATAGATTTTAAAATGTCAGCCTAGCCTAAGCCTTTATTTAACCAAGAGAGGAGGCCAAGCACCTGAAGGTGAGCCTGGATTATCTGCAGCCACTTGTCACCGCCTGAAGTCTGAGAGGGCTTCACAGGGGCAGGCCCACCAAGGAGGGAAGACCAAAGGCCTCCCCTAGCATCCTCAGTGGGAAATGACCCAGGCCAGGCTCCAGCGCTTCTGACCCCACCATCTCCCTTCCTCGCAGGTCACAGGAAAGAAGAACGGCAATGAAGAGACAGGGGAGTTTCTTCCTGAGGATTTCAGAGATGGAGAGTATGAAGCTGCTGTTACCTTGGAGAAGCAAGAGGACTTGAAAACCCTTCCGGCCTACCCGGTGACCCTGGGGGAGCAACAGTGGAACGAGGAGAAACAAAGAGAGGCAGAGGTAAGAACCTTTCTGTGGAATCCACCAGTGGGACACTGCGGTGGGGATGGGGGGAGGAAATGCCAGGGAGGAAAGAGAGAAGACAGAATCACAATAAGCAGAACCATTCCGAAGCCTTTTCTATCAAATTCTAACCCGTAAAGAAGCAATTTATATGGGAAAGGCTGTGGGAACTAATCATTTGACAAAACCATCACCTCTGGATTCTGAATCAATGATTTAACGTGCTATGAATATATCCTGGTTGAAAAGGTAGACTTGGAAAGAGAAGCGTATCTAGGGAATACCGTCAAATTAACCCCAACCAAGGGAGACATCTTTTTCTCAATAATGTGATTTGCGGTCCCTGGAATCCTCAGGACATTGCTCTGACAGTGTCCACTATCTGTGCTGGCACAATCAGTGTTGCTGGGGGAATTTCATGACTTACTAACCACAGATAAAATATGCTTTAGTTAGCTACAGTCCCAGGACAGTTTGTTTCACAGGACCTGCTTAGTGGGTCACTTGTAAGAGATTGGTATTGATATTTCAGAGCTTTACACTTATTATTGGATTTCCTGGGGTTAAAAAAAAAAGTTTACTTTTTGAGTATGATAAAACAAAATCTGGGACTTATTTATACCACAAGTTATGAAATAAGTAGAGATTACATTGTGCTCCAAGCAGTCAGGGCTGAGTATAAAGAAAGGGAGAGAAGAAAAGACAACTGGTTGAAAATTAGACCCCCAAATATTTTAATAAGAAACTGCTAAATCAAAGCCAAAGGTTTATTTTAGGTTAAACAAAAAATATTCTTTTTTGCGTGACTGGTTCAAATACTTATCTCAGACCCTTCAGATTTTGTTTAGACACAACCACAATGCTTGTCAGCACTCACCATATTTTGAAATATGAATTTCTTTTTTAGCTCAAGAAGAAAAAACTAGAACAAAGATCAAAGCTTGAAAATTTAGAAGACCTTGAACTAATCATTCAACTGAAGAAAAGAAAGAAATACAGGAAAACTAAAGTCCCAGTTGCGAAGGAACCTGAACCCGAAATCATTGTAAGGGCTATTTGGTCTTGTAGTACGGCACATCTCATGTAGTGCTGCACAGACATGCATATCTGCACGGGGTTCCACTGAATGTTGGAAAGATCACAGTACCGCTCACACTGTTTTTTTTTTTTTTAACATTAGACAGAACCTGTGGATGTGACTAGGTTTTTGAAGGCTGCTCTGGAGAACAAGCTGCCAGTAGTAGAAAAGTTCTTGTCAGACAAGAACAATCCAGATGTCTGTGATGAGGTAAGTTTGATGGAAAATACTGAAAAATCCAGCTCATTAATTATAATTCTAATGCTTTACTGCAGCCTTGCTAATAAGGTGCCGAAATCATTCCCCTGAAACGGTTTTCCCAGCTGTTGCCAGTAGGCAAGTACTGTGGTCAAACAAAACAAAACTGGAGTAGTGTTGTGGATTACATCATTTTGTGTGTGTGTATTTTTACATACTTCTGGCTGACTTTTCAGTCCATCTTCTCAGATAGACTTTAAGCAGGGCAAAGCCAACAAGTTATCTTTGGAGAAATATATTCTTAGCATTATCTTTGCTTGGATCAAAACATATCAGTACTAGACTAGGACTCAGGAGACTGACTTTCCAGTCCCAGCTCTATTACTACTTGGCTATTGGATCTTTAGCAGCTAAATATATCCTCTGAGCCTCAGTTTCCTTATCTGTGAGCAGAGGGAGTTGGAGGGAAATAATGCCTAAAACTTCCAATTCTAATAGACTGTTAATTTATTTTTTTAAAGATAATTTACCAGAAAACCCTAATCCCTTTGCATACTTTCCTCAAGAACTGAAATGAGGGTATATTTCTGAGTTGAAGTATAAAAATGAGTTTTGGGAATGAATTGGAGACTTTTGATATTCAACCTACCTAGTCCCAAATGGAAGAAAACTGTCTGATCTGCATGATAAATCCTACACAAACGATGATGGTGCAAAATATAAGAAAGGGAAATGTCTGCATTTAGGTAGTTTGTACCTTTAAGTTTACATCCCTCACTGTTGACCTCTGTGCGCTTAGAAATGTTCATTGCAGGAAGCTCAAATCTCAGTTGTAAGATAGTAAGTCTAATTGTTCTGCAATTACGGTAGATTTGACATTTCTAATTTATAAATAAGGCCTCAAGTATCCATCAATTAGATCATTGGAATCCCCAGCTTCACACCTCTTAGTCAGAAAGGAAAGGACTTCTGCATCTTTGCTATCTCCTTTTTCATCTCTATCCTGACAGTATAAAAGGACAGCTCTCCATAGAGCATGCTTGGAAGGACATTTGACAATTGTGGAGAAGTTAATGGAAGCTGGAGCCCAGATCGAATTCCGTGATATGGTAAATATATTTATTTGCTTGGAAATGAGCCAAAATAGGTAGACTATATGAAGCTGGAGAAAGCTAACTGAAAAATAGGGCTGATGGGGTTGAAAATTGATCTGAAAGAACTAGGTAAAATCTCATTTCTCCACACAAAGGAAAGTTGGGAGATAGGGACCAGGTCCTGTGGAAAGTGTTTTCTATACAGACTGAAAAGAAGAGGCGTGTCCCAGGGACAGGAAGGAAGTGGAAGCTGTTAAACAGAATTCAATATCCTCATCAAAGGGTTGGGTCGTTAACAAGTCAGTAGCATTACAGAGAAGTAATACTTTCGGCACTTGCCTTTCAATATACCCCTGCATTTCCATTACACACAGCAGGCTGTCTGTGGCCCCTTGGCTGCCAGCAGCATATCAGAATTCTCTAGCTGCCACTTGATATGACAGATGCCTACTGCCATCCATGAGATCTGGGGCTGGACTGCATATGAAATGAATTGCATCTATGGGAAGTAGCTGTTAGTCAGACCTCAATAATTCAACCGCTGTGATTTCTACAAAGACCAGTACACAGCATATTCTATGAACTGAAAATTGGGCTGGGAGAATACTTCATTTATTTAAATGAAGCTCAATTTGACTTTATAGCATAGTGGAAAAGGGATATCACAAAAGTCCAAAGGACTTAGCAGATTCGAAGTCAAAAGACAAACACATTGAAAAATGATCATAAAAAAACAAAATAAAAAATAAAGCTTGCACAGAAAGACATTAAAATTCATAGACGTGAGACCTGCAAGGCCACGGTTCTACCAAGTAGAGCAGTGATGAGGGAAGTTCATGAATAAGGACAGTAGGCAATGACCACAAGTGATGACAGCCGAGGTACGGAGGTTTTGCTAGCACAAATGACTGCACAGAGCCGATGAGAAATGGAAGAGGGCACCAGGGACCCAGGATGACGTGTTTGATCCCAATTAAAATCTTCTGGAAGAGATTACATTTATTCCACTACATTTTTAGAATACGTTTCTCCAGAATTTTTTAACATATGTGGCAAAAACTGTTAAAAGTTCTGGGCAGAAATGGGTTTGAATATTGATTCTGCTATTTGGTGGCTGTGTATCTGGGCTAGGAACTTGAACTTTTTGAGCCTTACTTTTCTCAACTGTTAAATGAGCACAGTAACACCTACTTTGTAATATTGCTGGATCAATACATCTACAGTGTGTAGCACCATGTTGGCAAAATTAAATTCTCAATACATGGTATTTATTATTCTTTTCTTTATTTTTTAATGATTAAAAAGCTTCCTAAGGATACCCACTCTCCCTCAGAGATATAAGTCCATACACTCACATTTAGAGTTTAGCTAAAACATGTGTCAAGAACCTTCCTGTTCAATAGTTAGAACTGGAGATCTAATGGAGGACAACCCAGTGCTATCACAGAGATGGTGGCAAAACCTGAGTTCTCCTGGGCCTTTGAAACCAAGTAGTAATTTCCCTGACCAGGTTCTCACTTATATTAAGTCACATCTTACCTTCCCCATAAAGCTTGAATCCACAGCAATCCACTGGGCAAGCCGTGGAGGAAACCTGGATGTCTTAAAATTGTTGCTGAACAAAGGAGCAAAAATCAGCGCCCGAGACAAGGTACGCTTCCTCCTGCTCAACCTCCCTCCCCTCCACCTCCTCCTTGCGAAGTCGCCTGGAAGCCCAGTGCTGTGTGCAGGTGCCACAGCAGCCACTTCTCCCTCTCACACCTGCCTTGGGGTCGGGACAGTCTCTGTCCTGGCTCCCAGACAACCAGCACCGTTTGCCAATTTTCCAGTTGCTGAGCACAGCGCTGCATGTGGCTGTCAGGACCGGCCACTACGAGTGCGCAGAGCATCTCATCGCCTGTGAGGCAGACCTCAATGCCAAAGACCGCGTGAGTAGCTGGGCTAGGTTCGGCCTCCCCAAAGCCCCATTCCTGATTTATTTGGAATCACTCCCCAAGACGGGGTACCCTTGCACGACCCACTTTCTGGCTTCAGACTCATTCCTGGCCTATTTACTCTACTTCTCCAGGAAGGAGATACCCCCATGCATGATGCCGTGAGACTGAATCGTTATAAAATGATAAGACTCCTGATAATGTATGGCGCCGACCTCAACATCAAGAATTGTGTAAGTCCTTGAAACAAGGTGCTTTAGGTGCTGGCTTTCTAATTGTCAGACATGTTTCTTAAATGCTTGAAAATATTACCACAATGGTAGTATTTTGGAGGTGGGTCCTGTGATGGTTTAAGTGCCTCTGTCAAATCTCCATAATGACACTGGCACCGTTAATCTATTCAGGTCACCTGGTCACCTTAGTGACTGCTCTCAGTGCCTAATAATTCTTTTAAAAATTGATCTTGAAAATAAAAGACCATCAAAACTGTCCACCTTCACAAACTATATTTGTGCTATGGAACCTCAGTCTGCCCTAGCCATCCCTGGCTGAGGTACTTTAGGAATATAGATTTCCACCTTTCCTGAAATGATCTAAAATTCTATAGCGGTCAGTGCAGGCAAGGGCCAATGAGCTCAAATTCATCAGCATCCAATCTGAGTAATTCAGAATGGTCTTTCCTTCCTTACAACAACAGGAAACACTACCGCTTTCTTCCAGGGGTACCCATACTTTTGCCTATATTTCGGAGATAATTTCCATTCATTTTCCACTTTGATTGTCTGCACATCCCTCAAAATAATTTCCTTTACTCAGGCCTGGAAAATGCTTTATGAGTCCCTAAATAAATATTTATTAATTTCATTTCACCTGTAAACAGGAGACATAATCTGCTTTTTTTCTCATGGCCTCAAATTCCAGCCAAATATCATCTAATATAAACTTAAAAATACCACCAGGAGGAATAGGTGCAAATTATGGAAGAAATCATTGAAAGAAGTTTTTGGAGAATCACTTTCTAAAGAAGGGGGGGAAAGCCATCTAATAATTGGAATAGTTTTCTCCCCTTTTTTGTGTTACTATGAGAGTGAGAGGAATATTTTATTATTACAAAAAAAAGTTGGCTTGGTAACAGGAACAAAGAATAGTGATAAATGGAGACCGTTTGTGGGTGGGAAAGTGTTAACAGCAAGGTTCCATTATGCTTAATATAGGGATTGGACTTATCTAATATTTAGTATGTGTCTGAAACAGAGTAGATTCAGTAAAATCTCTAAAGCTGCAGAAAACATGAAGAAATATCTTTTTCAGGTATTGAGACATTAACAGCAGAGATAAATCACATATCGATTTGTGTAAATGGGCAGACTATTAGGAGGTGAATTTCAATGGAGAGACTGCAAGGTATTTATAGAAGAATAACCCAAACTGAAAATAGGATTCATGGCTCTGAATTATCAACTAGAAACCCCCAGAAAAGTTTCTGGAACTACTAATTTCATTGACCCAGTGGATTGAGGTTTCAAAAAAAGGTCAATTATTGGATGGCCTCTGGAAGGAGATTGGAAATAATACATATTATTCTTTCCTTGTCCAAATCTCTGCCTTCTAGTCTACTGATGAGTGTTCCTCAAGAAAGACAAGACAGAGGTGGGGAAGTTCCCAAATGAAGGTTACAGGGCCACTAACTCAAATGCCTACAGGGGCCACGCAGATCACAGAAATGAATTAAAGGTGGCTATTGGGCTTTATGTACATAACCCTATGAAAGGTGGTGACCCTTCCCCAGCCAAGTCCATTGTTACTAGGTGGAATCATGACTACCAGGTTGCCAACTCTTCTTGACTTGTTCATAGAGGACACACAACCAGTTGGGAAATCTCTTGATTTCGAAATGTTGTCAATGAATTCTAACTTGATAAAACAAAAAATAAAATAAAATAACTAAACTAAACTCTTTTGGAGCAAAAAACAAAACAAAACAGGTGTACAGACAGATTTGCATTTCAAAGCTGCCAGTTTGCAACCTTGGGTTAAAGAGAAGGAAATACTTCTAAATGAATAGAGATGGGAAATATTTAGAACTTTCCAGGTCAGAGAACAAGACTTCAGAGGTGACATGGTTTTAATTTTTGTAAATATTTTGAGACATATGGATAAGAGAAATAAAAATTTGGTCTCAAAAAGTTATTTAAGCACATGCCAGTGACAGCAACTCTAAGAAAAGCAAATTTTCCAGGAGAGCGCAACAGAAATTCTGAGAAGTACTGCTCCAGAACAGTACTAGTACCTGAACATTAGCTGAGTATTTAAACCAAGGTGTGGAAGCAGCTCATTTACCATCAGTTCCTATCAATCAAGGAATCATTTTCCCAATTGATAGGAACTGGTTCTCAACAAAGAGGGACCCCACCACCTCTCCACGCCCCTTTCAGGGGGCACTGGAGGTGTACTGAGGCATTTTTTGAATTTCAAATGACTTTTGGGGATGTTCATGCAATTTAGTGCCCAGGAACCGAATTTTACCAATACCTGAGATAGCTCCATGGGGGGAAAATGCTAATCCTCAAATGCCAAAGCAGCCTATGAGAAACAGTGAAGGGCTGCTTTGAAATTAACCTACAAAAAATGACAAGGAGTAAAAACATACAACACCTCTATAACATATACCTATTTTATGACCCCATTACACATACACAGGAAGAGAAGGTGAATTTAGAGAGCCTTCTATCTGGAAGTCAAATTTCCTCATTTGTTTTGATTAGGCTGGGAAGACCCCAATGGATCTGGTGCTACACTGGCAGAATGGAACCAAAGCAATATTTGACAGCCTCAAAGAAAACTGCTACAAAACCTCTCGCATAACTACATTCTAAGGGAAACGACAGAGTCTTTCACCAGCTTCTATTCACTGGCATTTGAAGGCCCAGCTCCAAACAAGAACTAGTTCTAAAATCCAGCTTCAGTATATCAACCTGTTGTAAACCTGTGCCTAATGAAGCTTAGAGAAAGCACAGGATTGTGAGTATTTTAAATTTCCTAAGGTTAAACTTTATTTATTTGTAATTTATTCTAGTTTATTTATTATTTACATTGATGCCACCGATCAAATTCCATATGGCCATCCATTTGGTGGGCAAAGCTTAATTGTACATAACATTTCTGAAGCTTTCTCATCTATAGTTCTTAAACCAAATTAAAGAGCATTGCTCTAAG
Source organism: Tamandua tetradactyla (assembly GCF_023851605.1). Classification (NCBI taxonomy): domain Eukaryota; kingdom Metazoa; phylum Chordata; class Mammalia; order Pilosa; family Myrmecophagidae; genus Tamandua; species Tamandua tetradactyla. The sequence continues at coordinate 54,464,021 of NC_135339.1, forward strand.
CGTCTACTTATACGTCACTATATGTAAGATAGCTCAAGGTATTTATAAAGGATGAAGGTGATCATGGCAGCCCTCTTTTCTCCTGAACTTTTATGTTGAAGTTTGAACGAATGCAATGGAAGGTATGTAGTGACAGGAAAGGAAACAAAGTATAATGGAAGTGATTCTGTGAGAAGGCAGTAAAGCCAGCTGTTTTAACCCTAGGCCTGGCTGCTGCTGCTTCTTTTTTTATAATGAAGTCATGCATTGTACCAAAGCGAAGGAAGTGTCTTGAGTGTAAGCGCCGGGCAGTGGATGGAGTAGGCAACTGGGTTGTACAGAACTGCATTTGCTCAGGCAAAGGCGAAAGTAAATGCAAACTGTAAATGTGTAAATGTATATTACGTTGCATGTACTTTATATTCATAATAAAAACAAACTCAGTAAACCTCTAAGTTCTTCTAAAAGTCTGGTGGGAAGGACCATGGGAAATACGCCACTTAGGCAGGTGTTTTCATTGTCTTCCAAGTTTTTAGGTTAGAAAATGTCCTGTAGAACAGCACTTTCCAAACTTTGATGTGTCTAGACATCACCTGAGAATTTTGTTAAAATGCAGATTCTAATTCAGATGGTCTCAGGTGGGGGCTGAGAGTCGGCCTTTCTAAGAAGCCACCAGGGCCTGCCTACGCTGTGGCTTGCTTCCACCGCACTCTGCTGGAAGGCTATGAGAACCACAAAGACACAAAGGAGTTCAAGTCCTCTCAGACCCAACGATGTGGAGAAAGAGACCCCTGGTGGGTGGGATTATTACTGCAAGGTAATCTAGTGCTTCCTGAAGTTCCCACCAGAGTTTGACTCATCAATCAGGTCTAACAATTAGTATGAGCATGGCTGGCAGTGTCAAAGGCCACCCACACCCGGTCAATGAATTTTCAACCTCCAAAGGGCTACTGAGTTGCTAGGTGCTGGCCAGGTGCTGAGACAGGTGGTGAGAAAATAGACCGTCCCTGCCCTGGTCTCCTGGAATAGATGAACATTAAACCAATAACCACAGAAAGAAATATATGGTAATGATCTGTAGTAAGTACAATAAAGGAAAAAATACAGACTTTTCTGAGAGTGTTTAAGATGCGGAGGCACATAATTTGGTGGAGTAGGGGGTTTCTACAAAAAACTCTTTGAGGTGTGACCTTTAGGGTAACTCTGAAGAACAGCTAGTTCTTCAGAGTGTTCCAGAGAGGATAAGACCATAGAAAGGGCAAGGATATGGGGCAAGTTTGGCATTTGAGGAAATCTATGAGGCCAGCGAAGGTTGATTTTGCAGTTACCAGCCCCGATAAAACCCCCCACCAGACTCTCTCCCGATAGGATCATATACATAACCTCTTAGGTATGCCTCTAACGTTTGGGAAGGTTAACACGTACAGTCCAGAACCAGAAAGAAAATCTTTCAGTTAGCAGGTCATAGATTCATACGTAGTTGTGGGGATGGTTTGAAATATTTTTGTTCCTTTTCTATCTAGTCTCTTGTCACTCCAGAGACCACTTCCTCCACCCATGGGGAGTTTCATTCCCTCCATCACCTCTCTTCCTCCCAGTCCCCTTCTGCACCTCTCTGCCCGCCCTGCAGGGTCCTGGCTCTAGCCTGTCAGATCCTTAAGGCTCAGTGTCCTTTGATTTCTTCAGAATAACACACCCACAATACAGCAACATTTCTCTTCTAATACTGTCATCTCCCACGGCCTAACTTGGCTAGGTTATTATGTGACTCAGTTCTTATGATGGCTCCTTCAAGTCTCCTTCCCCAGAGGAGATGGGAGGGTAAAGGAAAGAAGAAAGTGAGGGATTTAAAAAAAAACTCCTGTGTTGGCTCATATAAATATTTGCCCTAGTAGAGGACATGAGACAACGTGGGAGTAAATCCTATCAGAATAAGGCCAACTCTCAATTATCTTGGCTAAAGGAAAAGGTAAACATGTCAGGCAAAGCCTGCTAGTCTCCATGGCAGAGGGGTGGTCATTTGTTTTAAGCTCCTGGTCTTCCCACCCGAGCCAGCTCTTTGCCCACAATCTTCTGTCTCTTCTCTTGGGTTCTCTCAGTGAGGGGCTCATCCCTGTGGCCAGTGGAGAATCTTTCCCTTACTTTCACCACTCCCTTTCAATCAACCACCAGGTACATTACCTAGATAGCTCTTTAATCTGTCCACTACCCACCATCCCACATGTCTTCCCCTAGTTCAGGTCGCCCAGGCTTCTCCTTGGATTTCTCAAATGGCCCCTGCTGAGCTCCCGGCCTCCACCTCCAGCTTACTTTCCTTCAGTCTGTTCTTCAAGTTGCAACCAGAGTGATTTTCCCAAAATGCAAATCTGATCAAGTCACTCTCCTCTTTAAAACTCTTCAGTGGTTTCCCATTTCTCTCAGGATAAAACAAAAACACCAATAATAAGTCTGGATTAGTTTTCAAGAGCTGCCATAATAAATTACCATAAACTGGGTGGCTTAAAACAATAGAAATATATTGTTTCATAGTTCTGGAAGCTAGAAGCCAAAGCCAAGGTGTTGCAAGGCCACGCTCCCCCTGTAACGTACTAGAAAGAATCCTTCCTTGCCTCTTCTGCCTTCTGGTGTTTGCTGGCAATCTTTCTGTCCTTCATCTGTAGATGCATCTTCCAATCTCTAACTCTGCCTTCACATGGTCTTCTCCCCAATGTGTATGTCCTCCTTTTCCTATAAGGACGCTAGTCATATTGACCTCCCATTAACTTGATTACATCTATAAAGGTCCTCTGCCCAGAAAAGTTCATGTTCACAGGTATTGGGAATTACGATTTCAACATAGCTTTTTTTGGGACACATAATTCAATCCTAAATTCTGGCAGCTGTTAACTCTTTTTTTGTTTGTTTATTCTTAATTCTCACGTCTCAATACTTTCCAACACAAACTCTAAATAACAACTTCACTGAATTTTCAGTTCCTTAAAAGATTCCATCGGTTGCCTTACTCTGCACATAATGTGCAAGCTCCCTGGAAAGCTTTCTATCCCACCACAGCCTATCCCAACCAAGCCCACAGCCTAATTTCTCCTTATCCTTTGGTTTAGCTCTCCTCCAGGAAGCCATCCTTGAATTCTAAGATTTTGTTAGTTTTCCCATCTGAGTACCATGCATGTAATTTTTTTATTTTTTATTTTATTTAAGAAGACAAACAATACAGTTAGAACCACCAGCAATGGATAGGATAGCTTAACCATAGGCATATTTAAATAAAGTATCCATATAATCATTGTAAAGCCTGCATTTGCACAGTAAGTTTCATAAAACAATTAAAAATTAAGGCAACAAAGAAAAAATCTACAAATTCAGATAGGAAAGTTCTTAAATCCTAAGTATTAAACACTAACTTAGATACCATTTGATCAGCTGTCAAAACTGTGAATGTTCTCAAAATATCAAGTAGAAAGTTCTTACAAATATCTGCATTGCTATAGTAATGACCTATTACTAAATATTTTGATTTCAGGAGAATACGAAGATACAAATATTTTTACAATTAACATATGGAAATCTGAACCAACTAAAAAGGACATCTAAATTAGCTTATCCTTAGGCATATTTAAAAAAATCTAATTAATCATCGTAAAGCCTGTTTGCACAATATGTTTCATAAACCAATTTAAAATTAAAGCAAGAAAGGAAAAAAAATCTATAAATACAGATACCAGTTACTTGAATTTTAAATATTAAACAGGATCTTAAATACTATTTGATTAACTATCAAAACTATGTGCATTCTCAAAATAGCAAGTAAAAAGTTATTACAAATATCAACTTTGCTATAGTAATGAGTTGTTACTAAATATTTTCAAATTTTTGATTTCAGGAATTTATTTTACCTTATATTACTATAACCACCTATAGTTTTTTAAAACCATTTTTTAGTTGTAAAATATAAAATTTATATACAAAGAAAAGAAAGAAAACAAGCAATAATTTTCAAAGCAACTTAACAAGCAGCTACAGAACAGTTCCCAGAGTTTGCTAGGGACCACCATGCCTTCAACTCAGATTTTTCCTTCTAGCTGCTCCAAAACACTGGCAGCTTTATCAGAGTCATAATAATGGAATCATTTAGTATCTGACCTTTTGTGTCTGAATTATTTCACTCAGCATTATGTCCTCAAGGTTCACCCACATCATATATTTCAGGACATCATTCTGTCTAAATGCTGCCTAATATTCCATTGTATGCATATACCATATTTTGTTTATCCACTCGTCTGTTGGGAATTGTGAATAGTGCTGCTATGAACACTGGTTTGCAAATGTCTGTTTGTGTCGCTGCCCTCAACTCTTCTGGGTATACATCGAGTACAGATATTGCCAGGTCATGGGGCAACTCGATATTTAGTTGTCTGAGGAATCGCAAAACTGATTTAAACAGCAGCTGAACAATTTTGCATTCCAACCAACAGTGAATAAATGTTCCAATTTCTCCACATCCTCTCCAACATTAGTAATTTCTTATTTAATAGCAGCCATTCTTATACGTGTGAGGCGATATCACATTGTCATCTTAATTTGCATTTCTCTTATAGCCAGTGAAGATGAGTAGCTCTTCATGTGCTTTTTAGCCATCTGTATTTGCTCTTCAAAAAAGTGCCTATTCATTTCCTCTGCCCATTTTATAATTGTATTGCTTGTTCTTTTGGTGGTGAGCTGTATAACTTCTTTATGTACACAGGATATCAAACCTTTATCCGATATGTGGTTTCCAAATATTTTCTCCCATTGAGTTGACTGCCTCGTCACCTTTTTAACAAAGTTTTTTGAGGCACAGAAGCTCTTTATCTTAAGGAGTTTCCATTTGTCTGTTTTTTTCTTCCACCGCTTGTGCTTTAGGTATAAAGTTTAAGGAGCTACCTCCTATTACTAGATCTTGAAGCTGTTTCCCTACATTTGTTTCAAGAAGTTTTAGGTATCATTCATTTAATTGTATAAGTTTATTCTCAATTGAGCAACTTATTCTAGTACTCTTTATAGATGATATATTTTTTTGTTTCAATGTACAATCATTCAACTAACCCTGTTATTATTGGGTATGTAGGTTGTTTCCATTTTCCCACTATTTCAGACATTGTTTCAATGACAAACTTTATCCATGCACTTTTTACATATAACCCATTATTTCTCAAGAAAAAATTTACAGAAGTATCCATAAGGTTACCAAGTTATACCCCTACCCCTTCCTTGAGGGATTACCTTTCCCTACAACTTTGACAATACTGGGTTTTACAAACATTTATTTTCTTTTATCTTTTTAATCTCACTAGCAAAAGAAAGACTTTTTTTTTAAATTGACAAAACATAACAACATACAAACATGAACATTCCTAACATATAAACATTCCATTCTTGGTATACAATCAATGACTCACAATATCATGACACAGTAGTATACTCATCACCATGATCATTTCTTAGCACATTTGCATTACTCCAGAAAAAGAAATAAAAAGAAAAAAGAAAAAACCCAATATATACCATACCCTTTACTTCTCCCTCTCATTGACTGCTAGTATTTCCATCTACCCAATATATTTTAACCTTTGTTCCCCCTATTTTTTTCTATACCCCTTCCCACTCCTTTCATTGATCACTAATATTTCAATCTACTCAATTTACTTTACCATTTGTTCAAGAAAGACATATTTTTGATGATGTTTACCTCATTAGTAGGAAAGTTTAGCATCTTCATGTTTGTTGGGCATTCTTTTTTTTAATTGTCAACCTTCTTTGTTTAAGTTTTCTATTTTCTATTAAGGCAGGTTCTCTGGAAGAGGAGCCCACTGAAATGAGGATCCCATTGCACATGATTTATTGAGAGGGTGCTGGGTAAGGGAGCGAAGGAAATAAGATAGGGCAGGAGAAGAAAAGACCTGGTTTCAGGAGAAGCTATGCTCAGATTGATTCCAGGGGCAGCACTAGTGCAAAAATTGCATCACTGAGGCTAGCAAACTGGACTGTAACACCTGCTTTAGTCATTGGCCATGGGCCAATCTCATAGAGAAGAAAAACTTTTCAGACATCTCTGTGCATAGTGACTTCTCTCAGGCCAGTGCAATCCTCTAGAGAAGGGTGAAGATAAGCCATTCATACCCAACACCTGAAGCAGCTGGAGGATGGGTATGTCAGCCAGGAAAGTACATCTGGATGATAACAGCATTTATTATGTGGGGTACTTGTTATTTAAAAAAAAAAATTCTTAAAAGCTGAGTCATTAAACCTCTCTGGGATATGCATTGTAAATGCATTTTCCTAATGTATTTTTTTCAACAGAACTTTTTTTCCTACTGTGACATTTGTTTTATCTTAATATACAAATTAAAAGTAAGTTACAAAATGCATAGTGGTATTTCAAATAAAGTATACACTTTCATTCCATTCATGTAAAGTTGACTAGTAGTGAGAATAAAGAGATTCTGTGTATATGCAAATTTCCTTATTTTGTTCCTATTATTTCTGAGTTGCACAGATAAAATTAGAAATAAATATGAACCCTTTGACAAAGGTAAACTGAGAAAAATTAACTCGATGGACCAAAACTTACACTAATTCCATGGATAACTGAAGGTTCTTTTGCATGGCTCTAATATCAGCTTATAAACTAATTTTATGAATGGGCACTAGCTATATATTTATAATATTTTTCTTATATTTGTAAACTCCACACTGGCAGAGGATTTCTCTCTCAGGAATACTTTGAGCTTCATAACCATAATCCCATGTTAGTTCTGTTCTTGTTTTCACATACCTGTTGGGAAAAATGGAAAGTTTCTGTCATGTGTTCCAAAAAAACATTTGGTACCAAGAGATTTGGGCAACAACAATCATTAAGGAAGTGGCTCACATTGCCTTCTCTTATGGCATCCAATAAAAATGATTTCCCTTTAATGAACTTCTTCAGAGATTGAGATACTATTCTTGGTTTCACACAGCAATTCTTCAGTACTAAAGACCTGCTGGTTTTGACATACTGCAGCATTTTCCACTTAGAGCTTTTTTGTATTTGAACCTTAAACTCCTTTTGACTACTCTGATTAGCCAGTGTGGATAGTTGGCTAGAAGTGTTCTCTGATGGAGTTTCTTTTCTACTTTTCATTATATCTGTCCCATCTGATTTGGTCAGCACATGTTTTACAGCATTTTCAATTCGGTCTGAGTTCAAATCTTTTTTTTTTTTTTTTCTTCTTGCTTTAGAATTCAGATGTCCTGGAATTGGTTAGAATCTATGATCATTTTCTGATGTGATAGACTCCAAAGAAGCAAATCCCATTTTGTCCCCATTAAATTGAAAAAATGGCTGTCTTGGTTTGAGGACTTCTAATGACTGAATGATATTGAATTACTGAAATATTGTCACACTTTATTTTCATAATAGGCTCTTTTAGATCATAATGAAACGTTAAGTAGACATGTCTCAGCCTCAGCACTTGTAAGACTATTTCTAGTTCTAATGGGATAACTTCAATCTCACAATCTGAATATCTAACTTCTACTTTCCTCTATTTTGAAAATATAATTTTTCATAGTATACTCTTCTTTCCCATTTTCATAAAAAGCATCAGCTTTTTCAGTGTCAGTTCACCTTAGTAATCTTCCTGAACATATGCAAACAAATGCCCCTCTGTCAATGTAACCCAGGCAAGTGCGCATCCTTTCTCAGTTTTGAATAACTGTAGCCTTACTTGAGCACCATGTCGGAACAACTCAGTTCTGACACATTCATTGATTACACTTGCACAACGTAGACTGAATTCATAAATGCCAGTAAATACTTGTCTCTGTAGTCTTTTATATCTTGTGGTTATTTTATACTTGACAAGGGACAAGTCTCAGCATTCCATGCTGTCAGTTGAAGACATGCATTTTGTTAGAAATGTAATCTTCTGGAAAGGAGTCATCGTATGATGTAGAGGGCAGTGCATTTGATTTACTTTCCTGCTCATTCGGGTCACAGGTCTACCACCCTTTATCAATGTTGAACTGTTATAGTTGCTTCATTCACCAGTATCATTGTTTGGACATATTCTTTATTTGTGGCAGACCCATTTTTGACCTTTTGTTTTAGGGACTGCAGCACATTTTGCACTTTTTCAAATGGGAAGGCTACTTTTACATAACCTTCCAGCTCCATCAAAAAAGTTTTTGCATCACCATTGTTTTTCTCCCCCATCTTTTGTTCTTGTTTATAAATACAAAACTCTTCAAATTTAACTTTGTCAAAGGACCAAATGACATGAATTGCTCTGATTGGAGAATGTAACTGGAATCCAACCACAGTCCCTATGAAATTTGAATCCTCTACCAAAATACATCATTATACAATTCTAATCCCAATATTCTTTGATACCTGAATTTTCAAATAGAAATTGTGGTTGAAGAAATTGTCAGAAATTACCAATAATCCAACCTAATGATAAGTCCACGCATCTTCATTAGGTGGCTATCATTGTATCAGATTATTAATATCTTTTTAAAAAACAACCCCAACTTTTGATCCACAAATGCACGAAAACATTCTCTGAAATGAGTCAGTGGTTAAACCCTCAAGTTCTGCTTCTGGATTTTAAACTACAGCTTTCACAGTCTCAGGTTCCTAACTGCTTAAGAATCACCTCTCATTAAGGCTGGGAAGGGAGTTGAGAATTCAGGGTGTACATGACTGTGACTCCTCCAGTTTGGGGAACAAGGCTCCTGCAAGGCGGGAGGCTGCAAAGCTGGGCTATGGCTCCGCTCTCTGCTCTCCGTGGCACAGGACTCGCGGTGTCCCAAGGTCCCTGCGCCTTCGGCCCAAGGAGCCACCGGTTGACCGGCTGCAGGGGCGCCACTGCCTTCCTCACCCCTCCCGATGTGGGGAGTTCCGAGCCTGTCGGACCTGACAGCTGCGTTCAGCCTGCTCTGAGGGTGAGGCCGATTCCCTCGGGGTTCGGGCTCCTTTCCTAGTCCACTCCACCGACAGCCCCCTGCCCCAGTTCAAACTTGGCCAGAAAGGACTTCACCATTGAGTAGCCCTCACCTCAGCTGAAGGACCAGGAGCAGCAACAGAATATTTTTATAGAAACAAACTTTTTTTGTATACTGTATACAAAATAATGTCACATTTCATTATTTTGAGTATCCCGTTACTGCAGCACCATTTGTTGAATTTTGTTTGCTTGCTTTGCTTGTTTCTTTGGGGGGAAGTACATGGAATGGGAATCGAGCCCAGGTCTTCCACATGGCAGGTGAGAATTCTACTACTGAACTACCCTTGCACCTTCAAACAAACTGATCTTTTAAAATATATTTTCTGGCTTTGATGATCATGCTTAGAAAAGTCTTTCTCAACACAAGATTATATTTAAAAATATTTATCTACATTTTCTCTAGCATTTTACAAGTTTTTTCTTTTTAATTTAAATCTTTAATCCACTTGAACTTGCTGTGGATGTGTACTGGGTGTGAAACAGGAATTTAACATTTTCCCCCAAATAATTCAAAAGTCGATACTTAGAAGGTATTACCATTCTATGCCAGCCCTGCTCTAAGACCTCTACAAATATTAAGCTACTTAACTCTTAAAATAACCCCTTAGGTAGGGAGACAAGATGAAGGAAGTGAGGCAAGGTGTTGTTAAATCATTTGCTTATGGTCACAGCAAGGAAGTACGACTAGTGGAGTTGGGATTTTAATGTGTAGGTAGTTTGACTTCAGTCTATGCATTCAACTGGCATTTACTTCGTGTTCCAAACAGGTAACCAGTCGTCTCAACACCACTTGCTGAATAATCCATCATTTCTTTTTATAACTTGAGTCTGGTCCTGGACTCCATACTTTGTTTCCCTGATCTTTCCAAATTTCTGCACCAATAATACAGTTTTAATAAAGGTTTGTTGTACTCTAATATTCACCAGTACAAGTCCCTCTCATTACACTTTCCCTAAAATTTCCTAGTTATTCTCATATTTGTTCTTTCAGAGATACTTTAATTTTACTAAATCCAAAAAACCCCAAAAAGATAGACAAGCAAACAAAAATATCTGCAGGCATTTTAATTTTGATTTTGTTCAATTAATTAATTTTAGAATTGGATTTCCAATTTGGCTCTCCTCATCTAAAGAAAACAGTGCCTTTCTCCATGTATTCTAATCTCCTTTAGTTTCTCTTATTGTTTTCATTAGGAATTTTCTTCATAAAGATCCCAAACATTTCTTGATAATTTGTCTCTGTGGATAGGATTATTTTGTAAAATTATGTTTTACAGCAGGTTATTGTTAATGAAAACTACTGGCTTTTGTAATTTATTTTTGTAACTGGACACCACACTAAACTTATATTCCAGGTCCTGTCATCTTGTGGCAACTAAATCAGTAGTTGTTCATGTTACAACAAAAGTAAACATTAGACAGCAAGCTAACCCCAAAGCAAGCAAAAGGAAAGAAATAACAAAGATTAGAGCACAAATAAATGAAATTGAAAACATGAAAACAATACAGAAAATCAATAAGGCCAGAAGTTGGTTCTATGAGAAAATCAATAAGATTGATGGGCCCTTAGCAAGATTGACAAAAAGAAGAAGAGAGAGGATGCAAATAAATAAGATCAGAAATGGAAGAGGAGACATAACTACTGACCTCACAGAAATAAAGGAGGTAATAACAGGATACTATGAACAACTTTACGCTAATAAATACAACAATTTAGAGGAAATGGACGGGTTCCTGGAAAGACATGAACAACCAACTTTGACTCAAGAAGACATAGATGACCTCAACAAACCAATCACAAGTAAAGAAATTGAATTAGTCATTCAAAAGCTTCCTAAAAAGAAAAGTCCAGGACCAGATGGCTTCACATGTGAATTCTACCAAACGTTCCAGAAAGAATTAGTACCAATTCTCTTCAAACTCTTCAAAAAAATCGAAGTGGAGGGAAAACTACCTAATTCATTCTATGAAGCCAACATCACCCTCATACCAAAACCAGGCAAAGATATTACAAAAAAAGAAAACTACAGACCAATCTCTCTAATGAATACAGATGCAAAAATCCTCAATAAAATTCTAGCAAATCGTATCCAACAGCACATTAAAAGAATTATACATCATGACCAAGTAGGATTCATCCCAGGTATGCAAGGATGGTTCAACATAAGAAAATCAATTAATGTAATACACCATATCAACAAATCAAAGCAGAAAAATCACATGATCATCTCAATTGATGCAGAGAAGGCATTTGACAAGATTCAACATCCTTTCCTGTTGAAAACACTTCAAAAGATAGGAATACAAGGGAACTTCCTTAAAATGATAGAGGGAATATATGAAAAACCCACAGCTAATATCATCCTCAATGGGGAAAAATTGAAAACTTTCCCCCTAAGATCAGGAACAAGACAAGGATGTCCACTATCACCACTATTATTCAACATTGTGTTGGAGGTTCTAGCCAGAGCAATTAGACAAGAAAAAGAAATACAAGGCATCAAAATTGGAAAGGAAGAAGTAAAACTATCACTGTTTGCAGACGATATGATACTATACGTCGAAAACCCGGAAAAATCCACAACAAAACTACTAGAGCTAATAAATGAGTACAGCAAAGTAGCAGGTTACAAAAGATCAACATTCAAAAATCTGTAGCATTTCTATACACTAGTAATGAACAAGCTGAGGGGGAAATCAAGAAACGAATCCCATTTACAATTGCAACTAAAAGAATAAAATACCTAGGAATAAATTTAACTAAAGAGACAAAAAACCTATATAAAGAAAACTACAAAAAACTGCTAAAAGAAATCACAGAAGACCTAAATAGATGGAAGGGCATACCGTGTTCATGGATTGGAAGACTAAATATAGTTAAGATGTCAATCCTACCTAAATTGATTTACAGATTCAATGCAATACCAATCAAAATTCCAACAACTTATTTTTCAGAAATAGAAAAACCAATAAGCAAATTTATCTGGAAGGGCAGGGTGCCCCGAATTGCTAAAAACATCTTGAGGAAAAAAAACGAAGCTGGAGGTCTCGCGCTGCCTGACTTTAAGGCATATTATGAAGCCACAGTGGTCAAAACAGCATGGTATTGGCATAAAGATAGATATATCGACCAATGGAATCGAATAGAGTGCTCAGATATAGACCCTCTCATCTATGGACATTTGATCTTTGATAAGGCAGTCAAGCCAACTCACCTGGGACAGAGCAGTCTCTTCAATAAATGGTGCCTAGAGAACTGGATATCCATATGCAAAAGAATGAAAGAAGACCCATCTCTCACACCCTATACAAAAGTTAACTCAAAATGGATCAAAGATCTAAACATTAGGTCTAAGACCATAAAACAGTTAGAGGAAAATGTTGGGAGATATCTTATGGATCTTACAACTGGAGGCGGTTTTATGGACCTTACACCTAAAGCAAGAGCACTGAAGAAGGAAATAAATAAATGGGAACTCCTCAAAATTAAACACTTTTGTGCATCAAAGAACTTCATCAAGAAAGTAGAAAGACAGCCTTCACAATGGGAGACAATATTTGGAAATGATATATCAGATAAAGGTCTAGTATCCAGAATTTATAAAGAGATTGTTCATCTCAACAACAAAAAGACAGCCAACCCAATTACAAAATGGGAAAAAGACTTGAACAGACACCTCTCAGAAGAGGAAATACGGATGGCCAAGAGGCACATGAAGAGATGCTCAATGTCCCTGGCCATTAGAGAAATGCAAATCAAAACCACAATGAGATATCATCTCACACCCACCAGAATGGCCATTATCAACAAAACAGAAAATGACAAGTGCTGGAGAGGATGCGGAGAAAGACGCACACTTATCCACTGTTGGTGGGAATGTCAAATGGTGCAACCACTGTGGAAGGCAGTTTGGCGGTTCCTCAAAAAGCTGAATATAGAATTGCCATACGACCCAGCAATACCATTGCTAGGTATCTACTCAAAGGACTTAAGGGCAAAGACACAAACGGACATTTGCACACCAATGTTTATAGCAGCATTATTTACAATTGCAAAGAGATGGAAACAGCCAAAATCTCCATCAACAGAAGAGTGGCTAAACAAACTGTGGTATATACATACGATGGAATATTATGCAGCTTTAAGACAAGATAAACTTATGAACCATGTAACAACATGGATGGACCTAGAGAATATTATGCTGAGTGAATCCAGCCAAAAACTAAAGGACAAATACTGTATGGTCCCACTGATGTGAACGGACATTCGAGAATAAACTTGAAATATGTCATTGGTAACAGAGTTCAGCAGGAGTTAGAAACAGGGTAAGACAATGGGTAATTGAAGCTGAAGGGATACAGACTGTGCAACAGGACTAGATACAAAAACTCAAAAATGGACAGCACAATAATACCTAATTGTAAAGTAATCATGTTAAAACACTGAATGAAGCTGCATCTGAGCTATAGGTTTTTGTTTTGTTTTGTGTTGTTTTGTTTTGATTTTACTATTATTACTTTTATTTTTTTCTCTATATTAACATTCTATATCTTTTTCGGTTATGTTGCTAGTTCTTCTAAACCAATGCAAATGTACTAAGAAATGATGATCATGCATCTATGTGATGATGTTAAGAATTAATGATTGCATGTGTAGAATGGTATGATCTCTAAATGTTGGGTTAATTTCTTTTTTTCCGTTAATTAAAAAAAAAAGAGAAGGGATAATTGGAGATGAAGGGATACAGACTGTACAACGGGACTGGATATAAAAACTCAGAAATGGACAGCACAATACTACCCAATTGTAATGCAATTATGTTAAAACACTGAATGAAGCTGCATGTGAGGTATAGGTTTTTTGTTTTTGTTTTTTTTGTTTTTTTTCTTTCTATTATTGTTTTAATTCTTATTCTGTTGTCTTTTTATTTCTTTTTCTAAATCGATGCAAATGTACTAAGAAATGATGAATATGCAACTATGTGATGTTATTAAGAATTACTGATTGTACATGTAGATTGGAATGATTTCTAATTGTTTTGTTAATTCTTTTTTTAATTAATAAAAAAAAAAAAAAAAAAGTAAACATTAGAAGGAAACCTGCCTGCTGTCATTCCTTAGTGACCAATAAGCACATATACATAAATAGAAAGCAGGTAAAACTGCAAAAACAAACCCTGCAAATGTGCTTAAACTAAGAAGCACCTGTATGTCTAGTTTTTCTTCAGTTGTTTGTCTAGGTTAACCCCAGAAGACAGTCACATCTGAAAATAATAATTTACCTTTTTTCTAATATATGCATCCCTTGGAGATACTGCAAGTTTGGTTCCAGACCACCGTGATAAAGTGACTATTGCAATAAAGTGAGTCATACAAATTGTTTGGTTCCCCACTGAATATAAAAGTCATGTTTGCACTATACTGTAGTCTTATTAAGTGTGCATTAGCATTATGTCTAAAAATCAATGTATATATCTTAATTAAAAATACTTTATTGCTAAAAAATGCTAAACATCATCTAAGCCTTCAGCAAGTTGTAATCTTTTTGCTGCTAGAGGATTTTGCATTGATATGGATGGCTGCTGACTGATCAGGATGGTGGTTGCTGAAGGTTGGGGTGGTGGCAATTTTTAAAAACAAGACAACAGTGAAGCCTGCCGCATCCATTGTGTCTTCCTTTCATAAAAGATTTCTCTGTGGTATGCGATGCTTTTGATAGCATTTTACCCACAGTAGAACTTCTTTCAAAATTAGAGTTAATCCTCTCAAACCCTATTGCTGCTGTATCAACTAACTTTAAGTAATATTCTAAATCATATGATGTCATTTCAATAATGTTCATAGTATCTTCATCTGGATTAGATTTCATCCAAGAAACCACTTTTCTTGTTCATCCACAAAAAACAACTCCACATCCGTTAACGTTTTATCATGAGATTGCAGCAATTCAGTCTCTTGGGCTCCACTTCTAATTCTAGTTCTCTTGCTATTTCCACCACATCTGCAATTACTTCCTGCACTGAAGTCTTGAACCCCTCAAAGTCATCCCTGAGGGCTGGAATCAACTTTTTCCAAACTTCTGTTAATGTTAACTTTACCTCCTCCCATAAATCAAGAATGTTCTGAATGGCATCTAGAATGGCAAATCCTTTCCATAAGGTTTTCAAATGACTTTGCCCTGATCCATCAGAGGAATCACTATTTATGGCAGCTGTGGCCTTATGAAATGTATTTCTCAAATAATTTAAGACTTGAAAGTCAAAATTACTCAATTCACGGACTGCAGAATGGATGCTGTGTTAGCACACATGAAGATAACACTCATATACAATGAATATGAATATACATATATCATATACAAAAATCAACTCAAAATAATAGACCTAAACATAAGAAGCAGAACTATAAAATGCCTAGAAGAAAATTTGGGAAGCATCTCCAGGACCATGTTAATAAAAGTGTGGTATATGGGAACTCTGTATTTTATGCATGAATTTTCTGTAAATCTATAATTTCTCTAATAAAAAAAAAGTTAAAAAAAAAGAAATATCATTACATTGCTGGACTACATCTCCCCTGATCATGATGTACCCTGGTTTTAATGGATTTTCTTTACCTGTATTTTATTTAGGCATCTATATCCATAAGTAAGATTAGTGTAAAAGTTTCTTTATTTTTCTTTTAATCTTTTCTCTGACTTTCACAATAGTGTTATTTTCCTCATTTAAATGTTTTCCTATTCAATTATACCTTTAGCTCCACTCTACTGTATTTTGGGAGCCTTATGTTAATATGGCAAAGGGCAAATATTTGCAAAGAAGTCTACTGTATATATTATGATGATCTTGCTATTAAAAAAGTTATTTCATATGATGGAATACTACACAGCTTTAAGACAGAATACATGGATGGATCTTGAGGACATTACACTGAGTGAAATTAGCCAGAAATAAAAGGACAAATACTGTATGGTCCCACTGATATGAATTAACATTAATGAGCAAACTTGGAGAATTTCAGTTAAGAACACAAGTTCTCAGGAGATAGAAATAGGGTAGAGATTGGATAATTGGTGCTAAAGGAATACAGATTGCACAACAGGACTGGTTGTAAAAATTCAGAAATGGACAGCACAATACTACCATTATTGTAGCACAATAATATAAGTACATTGAATGGAGCTGAATGTGAGTGTTACAGGGGGAGAAGGGCTAGAGGCATGTATGAAACCAGAAGGAAATACAGAGGATAAAGACTGAGATGGTATAATTTAGGAATGCCTAGAGTGTACAATGATGATTAAATGTACAATTGGGTGGGTCACATCTCGATGAAAACAATAAAAAAGATACCACCCAGCAATACTGAATGAGGAATAAAGGACATGGCTTTTCTGGGGTACACAACAGATAATTGGCACAAGTAGCAAGAATAAATAATAATAAATCACATATATCAAGTAAAGTAGAGAAGCATGAATTTTTAAAGGAACTAGACACTTACAAATATACTTAAGAAATATTAAAATTATATTTTATTTTAACTGCAATTACTTGCCTATTCAATTATAACTCCCTTTATTTACACATAGAATAAATGAACTACTCTGTTTTTCTCTAAAGTATATTTAGATTTATTACGCAAGTAGCATTTTTGTTTTTTGATGCTTCTCTGGGTTTTGTTATTTTAATGGCTTGATTATGAAACAATTTTTATAGACTATAGGCATACCTCATATATTGTAGACTTGATTTCAGACCATTACAATAAAGCACATAAATTTTTTGATTTCCCAGTGCATATAAAAGTTATGTTTACACTACATGTCATCTATTAAGTGTGTGTATCAGTCAGCGTTTTCTAGAGAAACAGAACTAAATATTTGTAACTATGTGATTTATAAAGGTTTCTTACACAAATGGAGGAATAAGAGTCCAAAATCCGTAGGGCAGGCTGTGAAGTTGGCAGCTACAATGAAGGGTCTGGACGAACTCCACAGGTGAGGCTCAGTAGTTAAAGAAGCAGCTAGAAAGTCTCTCTTCTTCCTTAAATGTCTTCAGCTGCTTAGATTATCTCATTGTGGGAGACATGCCTTAGTTGGTTGCAGATGTAATCAGCCACAGATGCAATCAACTGACTGATGATTTAATACACCAGCTTTCCAGTTATCTACCAACCATGAAATATCCTTGCAGCAAGGTTAGGCCAATGATTGCCTGAGCAGACAACTGGGCATAATTACTTGGCTAAGTTAACACCAGAACCTAACCACCCCAGTGTGTAATAGTATTATGCCTAAAAAGAAACAATGTACATACCTTAATTAAAATGTGATACAGAGACACGAAGTGAGCACATACTCTTTTGGAAAAATGGCACCAAAAAGACTTGTTTGATGCAGGGTTGCCACACACCTCAATTTGCAAAAAGTGCAATATCTGTGAAGAACAATAAATTGAAATGCAATAAAATGAAGTATGCCTGTACTGATTTTTAGCTCCAAATAGAGAGTAAAATTCAGTAATATATCATACAAATGTTTTATTTTGGTTGAGTCTGATGAACTACAAAAGGTAGATGGGAATGCAAATAAAGACAAGGGGATTCTTTTCAACCTTCACACTTGGCTTTCTTGCAAGCTGGAAGAGAATCATCATCCCCTTCTGAAAGCCGAGGTTTCTTCACTGTGGAAATAATTCCAAAAGCAGTTTTTCTAGTTTCTATAAAACAAACAGGAAAACCATAGTGACTGAAGTTAAGATATGATTTTAAAACAGGTGGTTAACAAGAATCACCATATTACTTTCTTATAGCACCAGTAAATGATAAAATCATGATCAACTCTAATGGGTGATGCCATTTACTGTTATTACCATTTTTTCTAACATACAGAAAAATCAACATATTATTAACATCTAATTTATTCCTAAGGATTAATGAAGGATACTGCTGAGGAGGGAGGATCATGGGAAGATAGTAGAGTAGGAAGGTCCAGAAATCAGTCCTTCCACTATTAATCCAGCAGGACCTGTCTGAATCAACTATTTTGAGACTCTGGAATCTAGTAGAACACCATACAGCATCCAGAGAAGAGCAGGAAGAGTCTGGTAAATCATGGTAAATATCAGTGAATTGCACTCTCCAGGCAGCAGCTATCATCACCTACCCCCCAGTTTCATGGCTGGCAGCAATGATGTTCTCAAACCTGGCCCCTTATACAGCATGCTGGTGCCAGGGTAGGACATAAAAGCTCTAGGGCCTTTGGTATTCAGAGATAAGAACGAAGCTCACCAGGTCAGGATTAAGGTAATTCAGAATACAGGGGTAAGGAAGGCATTGCCTGTATCTTAGAACTTTACCTACACTTTGAGACCAACAGAAGAAAGGTTTATTTTGTCTAGAAGCTAAATTTCCTATAGCACATAATCTAACTTAACCTGTCTGGACAGATCATTTAAACAATCCAAACACTGGGAGCCCAGAATAAGAATGAGATCCTTTAAACTTGTATAGCTTAATGTAATGCCTGGATATACCCTAGAGTATATTAAGCAGATAATTAAAAAGTATTGGCCAAGTCCCTTGAGGGATGGGAGAAAATATATGGAACTATTAAACTTTACCACTGGGAAAACCCCTGATACTATGTCAAACACTAGAGAACCCAAATCAATAGGACAAGCCCTTGATCTTGAGGCTTGCTCTTGTGAACCTTATGTATGTAGCAGAGAAGCTTAGCCCACCTATAGGAATGTCTAAGAGTTACTTCCAGAGGACCTCTTTTGTTGCTCAGATGTGGCCTCTCTCTCTCTAAGCTGAACAATGGAAGTGCTCCCTGCTACATGGGACATGATATCCAGGGGTCAAAGTCTCCCTGGGAGCATGAGAGATGACTCCCAGGGATAAGACTGACCCTGGCACTGTGGGATCAACAATGTCATCCTGACCAAAAGAGGGAAAGGAAGTATAACACATAAGGTATCATGGCAGAGAGAGTTCAAATTCAAGAGGCTAGTCTGGAGGTCACTCTTATGCTGTTAGACATTACTACCAATCATAGCTTGCCAACCCCCAACCAAAACCATTTCTGCCAATCCTGAAGAACACCTAGGGTATTATATAAGATTCTATAAAAGTTCCATGTATAGGGTAACTTACCAGAAACCTACAACCTCTAGATGGGTCCCTGGACTTGATAAGTCCTAAAATGCAGAGGGACCACCCTCTCCACAACATCAACTAGTTCTCACTCTTTATCCCAAATTGTCAACAGCCCCTACCAACATGAAAAAGTTAGAATGGGCATAGCCCAAATATTTCTAAAGAGTGGGAGAAAGATCAAAGATGATGGTGGAGTTATAAAGAGAAGGCAGAGTTTAACAAATGTGTACAACTGTTGAATCATTACACTGATATTTCTTTTAGTTTCCAGTATCTTAGAGCAGGTAGAAGTAAAAACCTAAAGTTGTGGAACTGTAACTCATACCAAACTCTGAAATTTGTTCTACAACTAATTGTTGTGATATGATTTGAAATTTATTGCTTCTTTGTATATATGTTATTTTTGACAAAAAAGAAAAAAAAGGCTGATTGTGATGATAAATGTACAGGTATATGATGACATTGTGAACCACTGATTGTATACTTTGGATGATTACATGGTATGTGAATATATAATAAGTATCAATAAAAATAAATAATTAAAAAGAAGAAAGAGCTAAAATCAGAGACCTAACTGCATACCTGGAGAAATGAGAAAAAGAATGACAAAGTAATCCCAAATCAAGCAGAAGGAAAGAAATATCAAATATTACAGCAGAAATAATTGAAATAGAGAATAAAGAAACAATAGAGAATATTAAGAAAACCAAAAGTTGGTTCTTTGAGAAGATCAATAAAACTGGGAAATACTTAGCAAGACTGACAAAGAAAAAACAAACAAAAGATGCAAATATATAAGATTAGAAATGAGAATGGGGACATAACTAGCCTACAGAAATGAAAAGAATTTTAAGAGGATACTATGAACAACTTTATGCAACAAATGAGATGGACTAATTCCTAGAAACACACAAAGTACCTACACTGACGTAGGAAGAAACAGAAGATCTCAACAGACCAGTAAAGTAACAAGATTGAACAGTAATAAAACACCCCCCAGCAAAGAAAAGCTCAGGACAAGATGGCTTCATGGGGAATTTTACCATATATTTGTAAATGAACAATACAAAGAGGAAATCCTCTATGTATAGTTCATTACTAGTGTATAGAAACACTACCAATTTTTCTTGTTGATCTTGTACTCTATCACTTTTGGTAAGTTCAATTATTAGCTCCAGTAGTAAAAAATAGTAATAGCAAATATTAAATAGTAGTAACAAAGAATTCTAGTGGAATTTCAGGATTTTCTGCAACTAGGATCATGGCATCTGTCCATAGGGAAGTTTCTCAGAAGGTTAAGTTTGGAATTAACTTATGAGTTAGCAATTCCACTTGCAGCTATATACCCCAAAGAACCAAAAGAAGGCATTTGAACATATATTTGCACACTGATTTCATAGTGGCATTATTCACAACTCCAAAAAGATGGAAGCAATTAAGTGTCCATAAACTGATGAACAGATTAGCAAAATGTGTTATTTTACACAAAATGGAATATTATGCAGCTGTAAAAATGAATGAAGTTCTTATACATGTAATAACATGAATGAATCTTGAAGACAGCATGGTGATTGAAATAAGTCAGATACAAAAGGCCAAATATTAAATGACCTCATTGAAATGAAATAATTAGAATAACAAATTCATAGATTCAGTAACTAGAATATAGGTTACCATAAACTAGAGTGGAAGTAGGAAATACAGAGTTAATGCTTAAATTATACAGATTTAAATTATATTTGGGATGATGGAAAAATTTGGCAATGGATGGTGCTGATGATAGCACAATATCACAAACCTAATTAACAGCACTGAAATATAGATTTGAACGTGAAAATTTTAGGTTGCATATATGCTACTAGAATAAAAAATCAAAACAAACACACACATAGGACTGTATGACACAGTGAACCCTATTGTGAGCAATGGACGATAGTAGAAATATAAAAATGTTCTTTCATACAAGGCCTTGTGATTCTGTACAGCTTAATGTAATACCAGGATACATCTCATTCTGTGGTGGGCTGATAATTAAAAAGTATTGGTAAAAAAAAGTATTGGTAGAGTCCCTTGAGGGTCCAACAGGGCGGATGGAAAAATATATATATATGAAACTATTAAACTTTCCCATCCAGGAAACCCTGGATACCCTCCCAACCATTGGGGCCTCCTATGAAAATAGGCCAAACCTTTGCATTTGAGGCTTGCCCTTATGAAGCTTATGTACGTAGGGGACAAGATAAGACTACCCAAATGAGGCCTAAGAGTTGCTTCCAGGAAACCTCTTTTGTTTCTCAGATGTGGCCTCCCTCTCTCTCTAAGCCCAACTCTTCAAGGAAAATCATTACCTGTTAGGTGGGATATGACATTCAGGGATGTAAATCTCCTTGACAACCTGGGGAGTGACTTCCAGGGATTAGCCTGGCCCTGGCATTGTAGGACTGACAATGCCTTCCAAACCAAAAGGGGGAAACGAAATGTGATAAAATAAGGCATCAGTGGCCAAGAGAGATCAAATAGAGTCAACAGACTATTCTAGAGGCTTTTCTTATGCAGGCTTCAGTTAGACAGTGCTAATTGCCATGGTTTGTTAAGCCCCAAACAACATCATTCCTGTTGACTCTTAAGAACACCTAGGGCTTGAACTGAGACTCTATAAAGGTTTTATGCATTATGTTTGCTTTCCTGGAATCTATAATTCCTGGAGGGTTCCTAGGTCAGATAAATCCTGAAACCCACAGGGACCAGCCCTTCCAAGATTATCAATTGATTATATCCCCCTATCCTTTAGTGTCGACACCCCCCTCTCAATATGAAAAAGTCAGAATGGCCATTGCTTAAAGATCCTTATAGATTGGAAGAGGGATCAGAGGAGGATGTATAACAGAGAAAATAGGATTTAACAAATGAGTATGACTACTGAATCACTATATTAATATTCCTTCTAGCCTCTAGAGCAGCTAGAAGGAAAAATATGAGATGGCGGAACGGTAACCCATAACAAACTGAAATCTGTTCTGTAACTACTAGTTGCTTTGAAAATTATTGCTTTTTTCTTTCTTTGCTTGTGTATATGTTATATTTTACAATAAAAAGGTTAAAAATGTTCTTTTATAAATTGTAACAAATGCCCCACACTAATGCAAAGTATTAACAGGGTGGTATATGGGAATTCTGTATTTAATGAATGACTTTGCTATAAACCTACAACTAGTCTAATAAAAAACTTAAAAACAAACAAACAACTATGGGGCAAGATTATCTCTAATGACCCAGAACCCAAGTCAAACAGTTTGGTGCAGCAGATGTTTCATGTATGGCAGAAAGGCAGATGAATCAAGAAGGCAAGTACAAGAGTTAATTTATTGCTCTCATAGTGGTGTATGCTTACATTATCTTTCAGCACATATCATATTCGTCTCTCTCACCAGATCACTCACCTCTGAAGAATCAATCGCATTGTACTGCCAATACCCAGTAGTTTTTGGTAAGCAACTGATATTCAATAAGTACTTACTAAATGAATTCAAACATGTTTATTGTTCCTTATCCACTGTGATAATGGACTAAGAAAAAGTAATTATTAGATGTTTGCATCGTGTTGGCAGCAAAGTTCAATTTAAATTTAGCAAACTCGAAAACCTACCAATGGTCCAGGCAGTGTCATAGAGAAGGTATAAAGATGCCTAAACACCTTCTATAACCCACTGGGATAAGTGCATAAAGGGCAACTGTCACAGGAATGGAGGCCCCCACAAGAATTAACTCTGCTTGGATGAATCAAGGAAGGTTTAATAAAAACAGTGACGTAGGAATAGTAAAGAAGGAAAAAAATGGTAAAGAAAATATTCCTTTGCAAAAGCATGAAGAGCGAAGCTAGAAGATCCTAGTATGTTTAGTGGATAACATGGCTGATATGAAAGAGAAGTGTGAAAATAGGGGGAGATGAGGCTGGAAGCACTGCTTGTGAAGGGCCAAGAGCATTATGAAGAGATTCAAACTTTATCCTTAGGAAATGGGAAGGGACTAGAGAGGAGACAGATTTATTAGCTACAAAGGAGGTAGATTCCAAAGAACCTGATGAACAGAAAATAGGTTAAGAATTATTTATTTCAAGTAATAAAAGTAAAGTCAATTCTAAAGAAGTAGGCATTATCTTCCCATTTATCAGGATCACTTTACCAAGTGTCCTGAATCTTTTCCCGTTATTTAAAGGCACTTTAACTTATAAGAGGGACAAAACTGTTATTAAGGTTCCTAAAATGCCAACATAATCAGAAAACTTCAAAATAAATGGAAATTGCCAATGATTTTCATTCTACCAAATAAAAAATGTTAAAGATATTTATTCATATCATAATGACTCAGTCTAAAAATCATTTGAATGAATAAAAAATAGAAAAGTTAATTTGTGAAATAAACTGTGAAAGTTTTTTAATAAACCAAAATGCAAAATTAACTTAGTTCCAAATTAATTTAGTACCATTTCAGAAATGTTCTATTTTAATCACATGAACATTTACTTCTTAATCTAAGATGACAGATTACAGACTGAAAAAACAAAGACTTTTATAATTATCAGATAAAGTAAAACTCTTTTAGTATAAATAAGTATTTTTTAAATTTATTTTTTATAATAAAATTTAATTTGCATAAGGCTTTACAAAGTGATTTCACATAGTATTTTATTTAATCATCCAGTCCAGGAAATTCTACAACTACCCCTAAAGGAATTATTTAAGCATACATTACTTTGTTCATGCAGAGTTTATGCAGGTGTCCCCAACAGGTCCATCTTGGTCCAATGACTGACTGAGGACACTGACTTTATCTATTGTAGGCTGAAGTCTCTGATTTGGAACCTCTTTCCTCTGCCTCTTCCCTAAAATCTCTTCAGAACTACTATTCACTGGTTTTTGGAACCCTACAGAACCCATTCGATTCTGATCCCCTGTGGTAAGTTTTCCATTGTTGAAAGGAGATACTTTATGTCCCAAGTCTTCTTTTTCCAGGTATCCATTCCTATATTGCTTTCTTAAGGTTTTCAGACCCTTTAAGAAACTGTCAGCTGTCTTCTAGGAGTGCCACAGTTCACTGTTGTCCTTAGATGTAGTGCTCAAAAATTGGGACTTCACCATGACAGAG
The DNA here is from genome assembly GCF_023851605.1 of Tamandua tetradactyla. Classification (NCBI taxonomy): domain Eukaryota; kingdom Metazoa; phylum Chordata; class Mammalia; order Pilosa; family Myrmecophagidae; genus Tamandua; species Tamandua tetradactyla. The sequence goes on from NC_135339.1 coordinate 54,488,332, forward strand.
TATAATAATGAGACTTTCAATCCCTTTGCCTCAAGAATCCTTTATTTCTTCTAATGTAACCTAAGACTAAACTGCTATTGCTTTCTCACACTGATCCCAAGGTTAACTAAAATTAAGGTAAGTGTATAATTTAGCATTTAAATTGAGACCATTTTGAGTGCATAAAAGTGTTAATAATATTACGGGGACAACAGGCATAAAGTAGGACTGTCCTGGGTATACTGCTTAAAACCCACAAATGTTTTTTCTAAAGTTTAGTTTCTCTAAAAACCTGCTCTATATATCCTGTTTTGAGTTTTTAAAGTCAAATACAGAAATTTATATTTTTCCCTACCACATTTTTTTAAAATTTTCCTATTCTTGTTTTAATCTACTTTGAAGACTGAATGACTCCTTATATTCATTTAAAATAGATAAAAATAGTGGCAGATCTATCAAAGTATGAACAAACCATTCCCCAATTTCAATAAACAATTGAAAACGATCACAATTGACTTGGTCACTCCCAGAGCTTATTTGATGGGGTCTAGGCTACATAATACAATAACCTCAAACTAAAAATGTTGAAACAAAAAGAAAAATTATCTAATTTATGCTAAGTCAATACAGTAAACAGTTTTCCCAAATGGAAATCATATCATTAAAACCCACACAAGCCTTCACAAGCCTAGCAATTTATCTGCCAAATAATATGTGCAGCAACCAATTTTGAAGTTTAACATACATCTGAGTGATTATCAACTAAACTGCATCTTGACCACTAACACTAGTTATAACAATTACAAAGATAATGAAAACTAAACAGTAGATGAAGTGGGTAAGCTTTTTGTTTGTTTGCTTTAATAAAATTTTATTTTCCAAAGCCTTGGCATTATCAAAATGTCTAGTTCAATTTTTGTCACCTGATGAATAAGAAATTCACTGGGTTCCAGTAGTGGAATTAAGGTCAAGAGGTAAATACATGTGAATAAAATGTATGGTCTGCACATCCTTATAAATGTAAAACAGAAAAAAATGATAAAAGGATAGCAATGAGTTATAGTAGGTGCAAAAGGTTAGTCTGTGTTTGTCATGTTTTAAAAAGGTATTTACTGTTTTCCTGCTCCCCTTCCCCCCATTAATAGCTTAATATATATTTTCAACATTTCAGTTATCTCAGACAGTGATTTTCAACAAAGAAAGCATAGCCCTCTGGAGAGGAGGAAGATTAGAAATCTATCAATTTGGGCAGGGGCACACATGAACAGCCTGAAAGAACACAATCAGTACTTGTTTTTGTGATACAAACTATGTTCACTCCAAAAACAGAACTCAAAGCCTAAAATGCGGGGTGAAAAAGTATTGAGGGAAACAGTTAAAAGACGTTGAGAAAAGATGACTCAAAAGGATCCCTGCAGGACAGCATAATAAAAGTAAATGTGGCTCAATTGTATGATAAAAAAATGACTTGTTCTGATCTGAACATTAGGTGTTTTTATTGGAAGACATCACTTACCTCCATGGAGAAGCGCTGCTCTGCAGTTGGTGGATACTGTAGCCTTGGCATCACTTTCAGATAGCCCGAACAGCAACCCTCTGACGGGACCATTAAAGATTTCAATTCAGCCAAGATACGAGACTAGCAGAAACATAACTGAAAATGCCACCCTACTGGTCACAATGTGACGACACTGGGACAGAGACTTTACTTCTACAACAGTTCTTGGTACAATATACATCTGAAACTCATATAATTAAATTTTTATAAGATAGAGCTCTTTGTTATCCGTTATCTATCTCATCGTTAATCTAAACAAAACAAAAGGACAAAGCACTCTAATATCTGATGCAACTGTTCTGAAGCTATTCATAAGTAAACTTTACAGAATAATATTGAAAAAAAAAATTTGTTAAACTGTAATACCTCTTCAAACTTCAAATTTACTAAAAAAATTTCAACAACTTCTTAACTTAGAAAAGGATACAAGTTTGCCACGTCATATGGCCCTCTTATTTCTAAAGGCTAAAATAAAAGGAACAGAAAATAGATATGAGAGAAGTTATTCATAACACTTCAGTGACTTCACTTGCAGTAAACTGACAGGATACTTACATACCCAAAAATAAGGAAACGAACTGTATAAATTTAAGTCATTATAATTTTGATGGGGTTCTTAAGTTTTTGGAAACATAAAAGAATCCTGAAAATCATTTTGCTAACAGCGTAAAATGAATTTTACTTACATAAATAAAATTTGAAATCCAAAAGGAACAGGGATAGATTACATGGAGCAAATATATAGGTAAAAATGAAAACAGGCAAAAAAATTCACTACATTGTTATTTTAATTTCTGCCCTCAAAATTTTTCAAAATTTTATAACTTGAAAAGCAAAAACAAGCACTTAATGTTAGACTTACCTTTTCTGCAGCACTAGATACAATTACATTCTACAAAACAGAAAGAGATCAATATTAATCTTTGATAAATATGAAAAAAATTAAAAAGTCTTCTAATACAAATAACCAGTAATTTCATTTTAACATCTATGGCTCAAATACCAACTTCTTTTAAAGAGAAGGCAAACAGAGTGAAAGAATGAAAGACCACATGTCAAACTGAAGGGCAAACTTTAGTAAGAAATTAGAATAGGGTTTCTCAACAAATCTTAGAAAAGGTGAATTAGTTTTTAACAAACCTACATGACAAAGTCCTATAACTTTAATTCAACACACTGACAAAAGACAATTTTTATCTACACTATTCCTATCACAGGAAGTAAACTGCAAATTCCTTATCAAAAGAGGTTTGTAACACATCTTTTCTCCCCCTTAAATTATTCTTCCCTCAGTATTTTCTTTCACTTAAAACTTGCAGAGCTCATCAATATGGAGAATGTCTTGAGAACTTTCTGTTTAAGATAATCACTTTCTAAATTCCAATGTATTAATTAAAAAAAAAAAAACTACTGGATTCGAAAAACATCCTGAAATTATGAACCCATACCTTTCCTTTGCAGACTTGCATCAAATTGAGGGCATTGGAAATTGTGTATCTTCTCATTGTAGAGTCTTTGATGGCGGGACTGTAGACAAGTTCAAAGCACAAGCCTCGGTCAATTGCCTTCACAGGAAATAAAGAAAATAAACTGTTAAGGATAAACACATACTGTCCTACTTTATTTTCACTGAAGTTTCCCCTGCCTCGCCCCCTTCCACCTGCCCACTTCCTGCATGGTAAAGTACAGACTTAAAAAAAGGCAGAATCACGCCTGAACGGCACCATTCACAAGGAGAAGAAAACAGATCTTTGGCTCTATTTGCTCAATACAGTTTATGTTAGCTGTGGGGACGGAGACTTTATATAAACAAGAATTATGAAGAGGCTAAGGAGAGCAAAATCCCAGTGGGCTGGCAGAGGGCTATATGCCATCAACTGTCGAAATGAAAACAGAGAGTTGTTCCCTATACTTAGTGTAAAATATTTGCAAACATAGGAAACCAAGAAATTTGATCTAAGAATGAAGAGAGACAAACAAATAGTTGGAAAAAGTCCAAAGAATCGGGCTGGGGAAGTCCTCTCAGTTAAGCCATATATTACCTATATATGCTAAATGAAGAAACAACAACAGCCACCATTAAATGAGTGAGACTATGTGGTAGGTGTTATGAGACTCATGTATATGTGTAACCCTTATAATACTTTTATGAGGCCTTACAGTTGAGACTGCTAATTGTCTCTGATATTTGTTCTCTTTTCTTTAGTAATAGAGCCATTGTGTTTTGGCTAGGATTGTGGTTGTCCAGCAAAAAAGATGGAAAAAGCCTGGGTCTCTGAAAGTTTTGCCTAATTCACCATAAAAGTTTGGCATTTTGATGAGAGAAAGACTTTTTTCTTTTTTAAGGCACTCTTTATAGGCAGGCATCACAGGTTAAGAAAACATAGCCTGGAAGAGCTGGAAATGGGATTAAAACCAGGTGGGTGGGTCTAATTAGTACATCATTCAGCTTCCCTGATGGATGGCTCAAAATGTTCTCCCATTCACAAGAGGTATGTCTTCAGCCCCACTATGTGGCAGAATGGTAAGCAAAAGGTGACACGGTCCTCCCTTCTAAGAACTTACAGTTCAGTGGGGGGGACCAGCATAATCACACAAAAATAGAAAACTGCAACTGTGATAAGGGCTATGAAGGAGAAGTTTGGGGGATGGATGAGGGAAGAATTAGGTGAAGGAGAACTTTCAGGAGGGAAGAGCTTGCGGAAAGGCTCTTGTGGCTGAGGGAGCGTGCACAGCACATAGAAAAGGCCAGAGGATAGAGGAGAGACAGAGGTGAGTGTCCAAGTGGAGATGATGACATGGATTAATCGTAACAGCAATGGGAAATATCTGAAGATGGAAGAATGGAGGTGAAAATCAGACTCGTATTGCAAACATTAATCAAGTTGCAGTGGTCTTTTGACTGAATCAGGCATTATAGTCCAAGTCTCCACTTGGCAAATAACTTTCTATTACTCAGACGACAAGCTGGGACAGGACCAGCTGTGATTGTCGAAGGTCTATTCCTGAGCCTCTAGAAGGAATGGAAAAGCTTGCCTTCTTCTAGAGCTGGGAGTCTACCTTTATTTAATTCAAGCATCCCTGGAAGGCCCTCTCTCCCTTCCCTTTTGAACACAGATTTTCTTTCTTCTATCCCCCAACCTTCCCTTTTCTTAAATTTTATCATTTTAATTATTTCTTAAGAAAAAAGTTATGATTTTGATCTGTGGTTCATTCATCAAGTTCACTTTAAAATTGCTAAGAAAACTCTGGGACAGAAAATTAAAGATAATACACTACTGAAGGTTACAAATGAACATTTCTTTCATAACACCTTATTTTAAACTTTTAGATAGATAAAATACAGACTCAATACCTAGACTCCTGTGTCTAAGACCATTTTAATGCAAACTGCCTTAAGCTCATCAAATGATTGTTCATTAACAGACTCTTCTTAAGTAGTGACAATACCTGCCTGATTAGCTTTTGTTTGACTCTGACCAAAGGCTCTGAAATGGCCCATAATCAATTTTTTTTTAACTAATGAGAAATAAGAGTTATAAAAGTGTTACAAACCAAGAGTAAGTATGTGATACTTAAGAGACACAGCAATAAAATTCTAAGAACTAAGCAATGCCTTAGAGAAATTAAAAGAGAGAAAAAATATGCGGAATTGATTACTGGGACAATAATCAAATTCCCTATTAATTTCATAAAAACGATTCTTTATTGAATTAAAAAGGATGACACCCATTTAGTGTATCTTTTTTGAATATGTAATTTGTTCACATGATTCACAAATCAAAGTAACATAAAAAGCAATAAAACGTCTCAAGAGTGCACAGGTGATTCAGAGGCAGAATGCTTGCCTTCCATGTGGGAGGTCTGGGTTTAATTCCTGGACTGCCCTGTCCCCCGCCAAAAGAAGAAAAAGCAATAAAAAGTCTTACTTGTATCCCTGCCCCCATCTGCCCCATCTCCACATCCTGTTATTTAATTTCTAGTGTTGTCTCCTAGTTTTCTCATCCAAATAAAAGATAATGTGAAAACATACTATTTTTCTCTTTCTTACCTAAAAAGTAGCCTGCTACACTCTTGTTCTAACTAAGGTCTTCTCATGTTAGCACATAACTTCCTCAGCCTGTTTTACAGCTGCAGAGTATTTCACTGTATAGGTGTATCATGTATTTAACCCAGCTCCCACTGACAGACTTTGGGTTGTTTCAGTATATCTGTAGAATAAATACTTAAGTAGAATTGCTGGTTCAGAAGGTAAATGCATTTATAATTTTTTTTTTATAGCTCAGATGCAGCTTCATTCAGTGTTTTAACATAATTACATTACAATTAGGTAGTATTGTGCTGTCCATTTTTGAGTTTTTGTATCTAGTCCTGTTGGCATTTATAATTTTGATAGCTGTTATCAAATTACTCTCCAAAGGACTTGTTCAGTTTATAGTCTGACAAGCAATGTATGAGAGTGTCTGCTCTCCCACAGCCTTACAACAGAGTGTATCATCAAACTTCCGAGTTTTTTGCAAATCAGATAGGTGATTTTAATGTTGATTTTTCTTACAATGAACTTAAGCATCTTTTCATATGTATAAAGGTCATTTTTTTTCTTTCCTGTGAAATGCCCTTTTCATACTTCTTAATCCATTTTTAAAAATTGTTTGTCTTTTTTAAACATCAGTTTCTAAGAGTTCTTTATATTAAGGTGATTAGCCTTTTGTCTATGATATGAGTGAAGATATTTCCTCCAGTTTGTCATTAATTTTATTTCTGGTGTGCTTTAACACACAGAAATCTTTGATATTGGCAAGTGTGCTGGCACTGGTGCAAGCACTGGATCGATAAAGTATTTACATTTAGGTTCAAAATATATGTGATGAAGAAGTTTACAGAGAATTCACACCCAGTGCAAAGATATATGCGTGATTTCTGGAACTAAATCACTGTGCTTCAGGCACTAATTACTTGACATCTCTCAGTGGGGACTAACTGGACCTTGAAGACAGAAGTGGATTAGGATTAAAGAGTGCTGAGGGGAAAACATCAGAGAGTACATATATGATCACTGAAAATAATTCAATAAATTTGGAGTCATTGTTAAATGGCAATAACAATTGAAAGAAATCAAAGGAAAAGTAATATATGGGTGCTGCTTTAAGAAACTTAATTCTCAAACCTGAATTCATAAAGCTCATGTTTTAAAATACGAAATTATTCCGTGCTTAACAAAGAATTAAGCTGTAAAGTAACTTTAAATAGCATTTCCCAGTGTGGGAAATGATGGCAGATTTGGAATCAGAGGGCTTGAATCCAAATCCCAAATCAACTCTACGAAAGAGACATTGAGTCTCAATTCCCTTACCTGCATAAAGAGATAATTAACATGTACTCCACCTAAAGCTGTTGAACTATAGCAGGTGTGAAAGTGCTAAAAGAAAAGTGCTAAATAATTAGAAATCATTTAATTATCCAAGAAAAGGAGGTACATTCAATTTTTTAGAAACACAACTATTACATCATAAAGCTGCGATTTCCAGCACAGTCTAGTCCAACCTAGACTCCAGAGGAGGTTTGTAGGGGACTTTAGAGAGAATTAGGTAATTGAAATTACAGTGTCCTAAGCATGTGGTGAAGATGGCAAAAGAGATGAGAACTGTAGATTAAATAAATGCAGTGATTTGCTATGTTCTAGCTCCTGAGTCTTTTTTCATATTTCCAACCGTCTGAGGCAAAAATCCCCACATGGCTTCTGGTCTATAAAGAATAAGGAATTACCTATTCTAATACTCCTGCTTTTCACCACAACAGAAGAGAAGGGAAAAAATCTCTATCCCAATTATGAAGATCTGTGCTGTTTCCTCATATAAATATCTGACTGCTTCCCAATGAAGTGATCCTTGTAAAGCTAACCAATTAACTTCTCATAACCAAAGGTAACTTTATCTTCAAGGCCAAAAGAGCAACGATGGATCAAGACTTAAAGGGTCAAGATGTAAGAGCGAACTGTTAGCTACATTCATTATACATTCTGTGCTTTAAGCACAAAGAATACATTTCCATACTTTAAACACACAGCTTCATATTCACATTAGCTGTTATGTAACAAATAATACAAATGTACCTAAACAACAACCATTATTTACCCTGAACAACAACCTGGACACCTTTAATTGTATGTTTTCAGCCTTCTCTATGAAATGAAAATCAGGTGAATGAATGAACAGGGACTTTAATGCTTCCTGACCAATCCATACCACAGCCTATTTTTACACTAGAAGAAGACTAAAAATACTCTTGTACAGCCTTTACCCCACTCCATCATCTAGTTTTTATTAAATAACATATGTAAAATGTTCACACCAGGAAAAAAAAAAAAGCAGACATTATGCTAAATATTGCATCTCCCTCTCACTTGTCAAATTTTTACTTTTCAAAACTCTTAACTTAAAAAATGTGGGAATCAAGCCAAAAATATTCATCAAATAATAGCACCTTTCCTGAACTTACAGATGGAATTGAGGGGGTGGGATGTCCTGCTGTCTCAGGCGCTAGTCCCCTCATCATACCACCCAAGTGTCCCACTTCCCTCACTGCATATGCTTCCTAACAAACACTGATAGCCAGAAGGCGACTGACTAATCACAAGCAGATTTGGCCTGGCTCCCCAAGCTGTATACTGATATGCAAATATAGATGCATTCACTCAATTAACAATTTTTAGGGAAGACTCATAATAGGCAAGGTATTGGGGTAAACGAAAAAAGACTATGATACAGTTGATGTTCTTTAGACGCTCACATTCTGGTTTGAACCAAAAGACATGGTCATAAGAAACCCAACTGAATGTCCTCACCAAATAGCCATTGGGAATCTTACCATCGTAGTGGGACAAGAATAATGTGCTGTGCATTGGTGTCTATTCTGTAGACTTGTTCTCACCATTATATGCTACTATTTCCTCCCAACCAAGAACACAGTAGCGTATGTTTATTCAGGCAAAGCCTTCTAAAAAATGGGCCCTCCTAGTTCATCAAGGTGAAGAGAAAGGTAAAAAAAGGTGCAAGTGTCACAGCAATTTGCAGAGTAGCTGTACTACTTAACTCGAGAGGGTACCACTGACAGGGATTAGTGCCACTGGAAAGGAGCAATACATGAGGTCAACAAGACTGTCATAACTGGAGTATTTGTGGTTTTAAGCATAGGTGTCCGGGGTATATTAAAGATATGACAGGGAATCAATGAAAAATGTTCCAAACCTGAGACTAAGAGCTGAAAGAATTTTCCTGATTAGCCTTCAATTTCCCATAGTTGATAAATGAGCTGTCATTCAATACAGATCTCAAATTCTGAAATGTGATGATCTGAGCTGGGTTTGTGTGTGTGTGTGTGTGTGTCCACTTATAAGTACAGGCAAGAATGTAGAAAACAGTGATTTGAGTATAACCAACATTGTTATATATTCAGTAGTATTTGCAGTATTTACCAGAAAAGAGTTGTTTTATTTTTTTTCCTTTAAATATATAACCTTAAAATCCATAGTACTTCTCAAGCACAGTTTTAGTAACACATTTTTGGAGGTAGACCATAAGCTAACTTAAATTTTTCTGCCATGGATTCAATTTTTACACACCATGTAGATCAAAGATATAAAATGGAGGAAGTTTTAATTCTAAAAGAATGGGAGTTACCTACTTTGAAAAACTGTATAAATTTTTAATTTTCCAATTCTGACAAGATTGAGTATATAATGTGGACTGTATTTGGTAGAATCCTTTTTTTCTTTTGATGGTAGTTTTTGAGGAAAAGAGGACCAAATAAAGTTTTAGAAACCATGTTCTAAAAGAACATCCTAAGCCTTCCAAGGATCTGGCTGATGACGCAGTTAATGACAGCTCTGACCTTGGCTACCAAAATAGTTATTAATGTGAATATCACCTTCATGAGGGAATGGGGGGGGGACTGAGATTTATAAGGAGGTACAACAAATGGAAGCTAAGGATGAGGGAAACTACATAGCAGAGAGAGGAACGGAAAGTTCCCTGCAGGATGGTTACACTCTTAGGTTACTATGAAAGTAACACTGCATTTCTACGTGAACCAATATAATTCAATGCAGAGTTTAATTTTACATGGATGCTCTTAGGTGATTTCAACGTCTTTTTCACCTGGCTGGTACCTATGGAACTTTCTGCATTTTTTTTCCTTACCTTCTTTCTTGACTGCTCAGTCTACTCCAATGCCCAGGTCTTAAATGTCCATCATTATCATCTACCCTCTCAAGAAATATCCTCCATCAATTTCAGTTTCTTGGGTCTTTCAAAGACATCTTCAAAATGTACTGGATTTTTTAAGTTTTCTTGGTCCAAATAGTCAACTTCAAGAAAATAAAATCCTCTTTTCTAAAACTGCCTCCTATTATCTTAACCTTTGTTTTTTCCTCAAAGAACACTAACCAGTTTTTATGTCCCTTTTCCAATGTGTTAATGCAAATTTCTACAGATTCAAGTATAGAATGCAAAGTGTAACTTACCACATTAATAGGGGGCCTTTTGAAGTAAAATGGTAGTTTCTCTGTTACAGTTATGCAGACCAAATCCACATCTAAATTTGTGCAAGCAACCTGTCAGGAAGAAAAAAAGATAGGTAACGACAAAAGCAAAACTGGTACCAGTATGAATGGGAAATAAGGCCAAATCTGATATAAGAAACATAAATAGAAATGTTTCACTCTATAGGTGTTATGATGGTTGTATATTGAAATATGGCTGACCCTTGATAAAGTTAGTTGTTCAGCTGTTCCTTCGAGTTTGGTTTGAATGGTTTATTGTAATCCAGCTGATGCAGCATGCTTTGTCCATAGACCCTTTCAACAGAGTATAGAGACCCTCTCTCTAATCTGAATCATTACTTCATATTGCTCCAGAAAGAGGAAGCTGTTTTGAAGTCCAAGAAAAAATAAACCAAAAGAAATGTATGCATAGTACATTTATTCCACAAGTTATTCATCAAGCACCTTTGTGCCAGGAATTGTCCCAGGCTTGTGGCTCCTATCAGTGTACTGAGCAAATGAAGAAACATTAACACGGCATTGTCGAGGATACTTCGTTCAAGTAGTAATGGAAACGGTTTACATAAATGGTCAAAGTAGAATTGTTACAAATTAAGTGATAATGAATAGTTTTTTCAATTTTTAATTTCCCTTTCCTTTGTTCTAAATTTTGCTAATACTTGTCAATCAAAATTTTGCATTTACTTCCAAAACAGATTTGAAACTGTTTTTTAAAAAAATACATATAAAATAGAATAAACAGTTAAAAACATCAGGGCAAATGGAAAACCAGGGAAGAAAAATAAAATAAGGATGCGCAAAGGTTAGCAGCATAAGAGTGCAAGCCAGATGACATTGCTAAAAGATGCAAATCTGGCTCTGATTTTGCCATTATCTGATTTATAAAGATAAGAACTGGCTGTTTTGTACTGCATTAAAAATAAACCTTACTGAGCTCTGGGAAGATGGAGAAATAGGATAGGTGGAGTTCACCCCTGCTCAAAGGAACAGCTGGAGAAGTACCAGGAAGGTGACTGGGATGGTGATTCCATGGGCGTAAGTGACCTAGGAGGGTCTTCTATACCACATAGGAAGGACATGGTTGCAAAAACCGAAGAACTGAGACACAAAGAACTGGAGACCACCCAGCCCGTGCAAACAGCCTAACAAGCCCCTTTTGAAATGGATGCTTGGAGCCCTAAGGAATGCACAGACAGGGAGATGGGGAAAAGGAAGTAAGTCAAAACGTATTCCTTGAACATGCCACCCTCACATGTGCCACGACTCCCCCCCGATGCCACGCACTTGAATCCTGTCACCCACCTCCACCACTGCTCTCCAAGCTCAATTCCCCACTCCGACACCTTCCCCAACGTGTCACTGCCCCACACTCCCAGGCCGCACACATGCACACCTGCTCTAACCCGAACCACCTCTCCTGTGCAACTGCAGTCTCATCCCGCTCATTTCAAGACCTGCAGACTCGCACTCAGCCCTTCACAACAGACCCCACTCAGTGGCCCCTAAAAGTGAAAGCCTGCTCTTCTGGGCTGCAGGTGCTCACTTTCATGTCCAGGCCACACCCATCCCTACTCCATACCTTCCACAACCCTGCCCTGCCCACCCTGAGCGCTGCACAGATGTACATCAGCATCCAGCCCCCTGAGATCCACACAAGCACATGTGCGCGTGCCTGCCATACTCACTCCCAGCCCACGTAGCCACAGCCCCACTCTGCTGTCCCTGAGCTCTGCGCACCAGCATACCAGAGCCTTTCCCCCGAGATGCATACACACCAGGACCCCACCCCCAAGATCCTCGCATGCACACAGCCAGATCCAGCTGGGTGCCCACACATCCGTGCACCGACCTCTTGATGCCTACATCCCAAATCCCTGCCCTGCATACATGCACATCTTGCCTCATCCCCAGGAAAAAGCACCCTGCTCCCAAACCTGACAGGTGCTCATGGGCATATCTGTGCCACACAGCCCCCGCCCTGCACACATGTACACCCATGACCCAAACTCCTGCACCTGCACACACACGCCAGGTCCTTGCCTACCCGACATCACCCACCCGAACCACGTCCCACAACCCCGTGACCTGTGTCCCAATTCTACACATTCATGAATCTGCATCCTGGCCCACTGGAATTCTCTCCCTGTGCAAGGACACACCTGGGCCCTGCCCTCCCTGTGCTCCGACCTCTGAGCCCATACCCCACACCAATATCCACGAACCCCATGTTCCGCGCACCTACCCATATCCTTCCTGCCTGTGTACCAGCTCCCATGTATCCGCACAGACCCCCCCATCTGCCTCCTGCTGTGCCCTATCTGTGTCCCCCATGCTGGACCCAGCTCCTGTGCTGCAAGGCCTGCCTGAGCTGCACCATGATCCCAAGGCCCCCACAGCACACCTCCACAACTCCGTGCCCCACACCCTACGCTCACAGACACCAGCACAGAATCCCTGACCCATGCCTATATCTGAGTTGCAACCCATCACTACACTATTATGCCCCACTTCACGCCTCACATCCTGCTCCACACCTATCCCATGAATATAAAGTTTTAGACTCCTGAAGGAAATCAACTTTCAAAGTGACCTTATCAAGACATGTACATGACTTGAAGGCAACAGATCACCAAGATGCAGACAGATGTAACCCAGCCTATGACCAAATTAAAACATTGGAGGAGACACAGGCTCTGGAAAACAAATTAAGATGGTCATACAACTGTACTAAATAAAATCAATGGGATGGCTAATGACATAAAAGAGATCAAGAAGACACTAGAAGAGCATAAAGAGGCATTTGAAAGAATAAATAGAAAAACGGCAGACATCACAGAGATTAAAGATGCTGTAGACCAAATAAAAAATATACCAGAGACAAATAACAGCAGATTACAAAAGGCAGAAGAAAGAATAAGTGAACTAGAGAACAAAATAACTGATTTTGAACACACAAAAGAGCAAATGGTAAAAAAGATAGAAAACTTTGAATTGGCTCTCAGGGAAATGATGGACAAAACAAAGCACACAAACATAAGAATCATCGGTGTCCCAGAAAGAGAGAAGAAAAGGGCTAGGAAGATTAGATGAGGATACAATGCAGGAAAACTTCCCAACCCTCATTAGGGATATAAATATGCAAATCAAAGAAGCTCAACAAACCCCAAATACAATAAATCCAAATAGGCCTACCCCAAGACACATACTTCTCAGTCTTTCAAATGTTGAAGAAAGGTAGAAAATCCTGAAAGTGGCAAAAGAAAATCTACTATGTACAAGGGAAACCACATAAGACTGAGCTCAGACTACTCAACTGGCACTATAGAGGTGACAAGGCAGTGGCGTGACATATTTAAGATTTGAAAGATAAAGACTTGCAGCCAAGAATTCTGTACCCAGCCAAACTGTCCTTCAAAACTGAGGGAAAGATTAAAATTTTCAGAGACAAACAAAGTGCTGAGAGAATCTGTCAACAAGAAACCAACCCTACAAGAAATATTAAAGGGAGTTCTGTCAACTGAAAAAAAAGAGGAGATAGTAGATCTGACAAATAAAATCCAAAGGATAAGACAGTGAACTCAAGAAATGCCTTTACAGTAATAACTTTGAATGTTAACAGAATAAAATTACCAATTAAAAGATACAGATGGGCAGATTGGACTAAGAAATATAATCTAGCCATATGCTGTCTACAAGAGATTCATCTTAGACACAAGGATACAAACAGATTCAGAGTGAAAGGGAGGAAAAAGATGTTCCACACAAGCTATAACCAAAAGAAACCAGGAGTAGCTATAGTAACATCAGATAAAATAGACTTTAAATGTAAAGACATCATAAGAGACAAAAAAGGACACTATATACTAATTAAAGGGTCAATTCACCAAGAAGATGTAACAATCATCCATGCCTATGCTCCCAATCAAGGAGCTCCAAAGTACATGAGAAAAATATTGGCAAAACTGAAGGGAGCAACAGATATTTCAACAATAATAGGAGACTTCAATTCAATATACCACTCTCTTCTATAGACAGAACAACCAGACAGAAGATCAACAAGAAAATAGAGAACTTAAAAATAATTTGATAGATGAATTAAACCTAACAGACATATATAGGTTGTCGCACCCCAAAACACACTGATGTACATTCTTCTCTACTGCTTATGGAACATTCTCCAGGATAGATTATATGCTGGGGCACAAAATAAGTTTTTATAAATTTAAAAACACTGAAATTATTCAAAGCATTGTTCACAGTGGAACAAAGCTGGGTCTCAATAACCACCAAAGAACGAGAACATGCGCAAATACATGGAGAGTAAATAACATACTCCTCAACAACCAGTGGGTCAAAGAAGAAATTGGTAGAGAAATCAGCAGCTATACGGAGATGAATGAAAGCAAGAACATAACGTACTAGACCTTCTGGGATGTGGCAAAAGCTGTGCTAAGAGGGAAATTTATTGCCCTAAATGCCTATATTTAAAAAGAAGAAAGAGCAAAACTCAAGGACTTCATGGCTCACTTAGAGGAACTTAAGAAAGAACAGAAAATTAACCCCAAAGCAAATAGAAGAAAAGAAATAAAGATTAAAGCAGAGTTAAATAAATGGGAGGAACAAACAATAGAAAGAATCAATAAAACCAGTAGTTGGTTCTTTGAGAAAATCAGTCAAATCGATGGATCACTAGCAAGGCTGACAAAGGAAAAAAGAGAGGATGCAAATAAATGAAATCAGAAATGAGAGGGGGTCATTACCACAGACTCTGAAGAAATTTTAAAAATCATAAAAGGATACTATAAAAAACTATATGACAACAAACTAGACAACTTAGATGAAATGGGCAACTTCCTGGAAACACATGAACATGCTACACTGACTGAAGAAAAAATGGAAGATCTCAGCAAACTAATCACAAGTAAAGAGATTTATCAATCATTAAAAATCTTCTTACAAAGAAAAGCCCAGTAAGATGGCTTCACAGGGGAATTTTATCAAACATTCCAAAAAAGAATTAACACTAATCCTGCTCAAACTTTTCCAAATAATTGAAAAGAAAGGAATAATGCCTCAGTTTATGAAGCTGACATCACTTTAATACCAAAGCCAGGTAATGATGTTGTAAGAAAGGAAAACAACAGGCCAATCTCCCTAATGAACGTAGATGCAAAAATACTCAACAAAATACTAGCAAATCGAATCCAACAACAAATTTAAAACAAATATACACTATGAGCAAGTGTGGTTTATATGAGGAATGTAAAGATAGTTCAATACAAGAAAATCAGTTAATGTAATACAGCACATTAACAAATCAAAAGGGAAAAATCATACGGTTATCTCAAATGATTCTAAAAAAGCACCCTCAATATGATAAAGGGTGTATATGACAAACCCATATCCAGCATGGTACTCAATGGAGAGAGACTGAAAATTTTGCCCTTAAGATTGGGAAAAAGACAAAGATGCCATCTGTCACCACTTTTATTCAATATTGTACTTCAAGTTCTAGCTAGAGCAGTCAGGCCAGAAAAGGAAATAAAAGACATCCAAATTGGAAACGAAAAAGTAAAACTTTCATTATTTGCTAATGACATGATGCTATACTTGGAAAATCCTGAGAAATCTACAACAAAGTCACTTGAGCTAACAAATAAATTCAGCAAAGTGGCAGGATATAAAAGTAATGTGCAGAAATCAATAATGTTTCTATATGCAAGCAATTACCTAAGTGAGGAGTCAATTAAGGAAAAAATTTCATTCAAAATAGCAACTAAAAGAATCAAGTATCTAGAAATGAACTTAACTAGGGATGTAAAGAACTTGTACACAGAAAACTACATAACATCTACCTAAAACTACATAAATATCAAAGAGGATCTAAATTTGTGGAAAGACATTTCCTGTTCATGGATAGGAAGGTTAAATGTAGTTAAGACGTCAATTCTACCCAAATTGATCTACAGACTCAACACAGTACCAATCAAAATTACAACTTACTTTGAAGGCTTGGAAAAGCTAGTTACCAAATTCATTTGGAAGGGAAAGAGACCCCAAATAGCTAAAAGTATTCTAAAACAGAAGAACGAGGTGAGAGGATTAACACGTCCCAATCTTAAAACTTATTATAAAGCCAAAGTGATTAAAACAGCATGGTACTGGCACAAAGATACAAGTATTGACCAATGGAATTGAATCAAAAGTAAAGAAATAGACCACCAAGATCTACGGTCAGCTAATCTTTGACAAGGCCCCAAATCCACTGAGCTGGGACAAAATAGTCTTTTCAATAAGTGGGTATGGGAGAACGGATATCAATAGCCAAAAGAATGAAAGAGGACCCTTATCTTACATCTCTACAACAATTAACTGAAAGTGGATCAAAAACCGAAGTATAAAAACCAGTACTGGGTGGTGCAAGGATAGTTCAGTGGTATAATTCTCACCTGCCATGCAGTATAAAAACCAGTACTGTATTTCCTCTTCTGATAGGTGTCTGTTCAAGTCTTTTTCCCATTTTGTAATGGGGTTGGCTGTCTTTTTGTTGTTGAGTTGAACAATCTCTTTATAAATTCTGGATACTAGACCTTTATCTGGTATGTCGTTTCCAAATATTGTCTCCCATTGTGTAGGCTGTCTTTCTACTTTCTTGATGAAGTTCTTTGATGCACAAAAGTGTTTAGTTTTGAGGAAATACAAATGGCCAAAAGGCACATGAAGAGATGCTCAATGTCCCTGGCCATTAGAGAAATGCAAATCAAAACCACAATGAGATATCATCTCACACCCACCAGAATGGCCATTATCAACAAAACAAAAAATGACAAGTGCTGGAGAGGATGCGGAGAAAGAGGCACACTTATCCACTGTTGGTGGGAATGTCAAATGGTGCAACCACTGTGGAAGGCAGTTTGGTGGTTCCTCAAAAAACTGAATATAGAATTGCCATACGACCCAGCAATACCATTGCTAGGTATCTACTCAAAGGACTTAAGGGCAAAGACACAAACGGACATTTGCACACCAATGTTTATAGCAGCATTATTTACAATTGCAAAGAGATGGAAACAGCCAAAATGTCCATCAACAGACAAGTGGCTAAACAAACTGTGGTATATACATACGATGGAATATTATGCAGCTTTAACACAGAATAAACTTATGAAGCATGTAATAACATGGATGGACCTAGAGAACATTATGCTGAGTGAGACTAGCCAAAAACTAAAGGACAAATACTGTATGTTCCCACTGATGTGAACCGACATTCGAGAATAAACTTGGAATATGTCATTGGTAACAGAGACCATCAGGAGTTAGAAATAGGGTAAGATAATGGGTAATTGGAGCTGAAGGGATACAGACTGTACAACAGGACTAGATACAAAAACTCAAAAATGGACAGCACAATACTACCTAATTGTAATGTAATTATGTTAAAACACTGAATGAAGCTGCATCTGAGCTATAGTTTTTTGGTTTGTTTGTTTTGTTTTTTTATATATATTTTTTGTATTTTGTATTTTTATTTTTTCTCTATATTATCATTTTATTTCTTTTTTTGTTGTCTTGCTATTTCTTTTTCTAAATCGATGCAAAAAACAAACAAACAAACAAACAACAACAACAAAAAAAAACAGTACTGGGTGGTGCAAGGATAGTTCAGTGGTATAATTCTCACCTGCCATGCGGGAGACCCAGGTTCGATTCTCAGACAATGCACCTCCCTCTCCCCCCTAAAAAAAAGAACCAGTACCATAAAGCTCCTAGAAGAAAATGTAGGGAAATATCTTCAAGACCTAGTAACAGGAGGTAGTCTCCTAACCAAAGCACAAGCCATAAAAGGCAAAATATACAAATGGGAACTCCTCAAAATCAAAGGCTTTTGTGCCTCAAAAGATGTCAAAAAGGTGAAGCAGTGGCCAACTCAGTGGGAGAAAATATTTGGAATCACACATCAGATAAAGGTTTGATACCCTGTATACATAAATAAATCATACAACTCAATAACAAAAGAACAAACAAACCAATTATAAAATGGTCTAAAGATATGAGTAGGGATTTTTCTGAAGAGCAAATACAGACGGCTAGAAAGCACATGAAGAGATGCTCATTTTCATTAGCTATAAGTGAAATGCAGATCAAGACTACAATGAGATACCACCTCACCCATAACAATGGCTGCTATTAAACAAATGGGAAACTGCAAATGCTGGAGATAATGTGGAGAAATTGGGACACTTAAGCACTGTTGATGGGAATGTATAATGGTACAGCCACTATGGAAGACAGTCTGACGGTTTCTCAGAAAACTAAATACTGAGTTGCCCCAATGTCCTGACAATACCACTACTCAGTATATACCCAGAAGAGCTGAAAGCAGTGACACAAACAGACATTTGCACATTGATGTTCACGGCAGCATTATTCACAATCACCAAAAGATAGAAACAATCTAAGTACCCATCAACAGATGAGTGGATTAAGAAAATGTGGTATATACATATGACAGAATATTATGCAGCAGTAAGATGAAATGACGTCCAGAAGCACATCACAAGATGGGTGAGCCTTGAGGACATAATGCTGAGTGAAATAAGCCAGACACAAAAGGATAGATACTGTATAATTCCACTTTTATGATCATGGCAAAGATAAAATCAGAGGCTTTAATATAGAGTATAGGGGACCTAGAGATACACAGAAGTGAGAGATGGGTGCATGGTTAGCTAACGAGGTTGAACTTAAATGTAAGGGAATAGATGTGAAGGTGGTTCACTAGTGGGTATAAACGTAATATTATCATATTGAAAGTGAACATGATAGGAGACATGTATAGACATGTGTCCCACTGATTAACATTACAAATAATATAAAGTTCTTGCATGAACTATTGCAAAGGTGTAATTTTGTACAAAGAATATATAAGTTGGGGTATAGGGCCAAAACTGCTATTGCATGTTATGGGCTATGTTTAACAGGAAAACATCAACAGTACCACAACAATACCAGGGGTAAATAATGGGGGGGGGAGGGATAAGAGTTAAGAAGAGGTTTGGATTTTCTTTTTGGTGATGGTGTCTCTTGGGAACAATGAAATTATCTAAAATTGAGCATGTTGATGGACTGTTGACCTTGGACATTATACATGATGTCAAATGAATGGAGGTAGCTGAAAGATACACTGACTGAGAAGCAGATTGGAGACAATGATGTATACATACGATTGAATATTGTGCTGCTAGAAAAAGGAATGAAGTTGTGAGGCATGCAATATTATGAATGAACCTGCGGGACAACTGGTGAGGCAAAATAAGCCAGAAACAAAAGAGCAAATATTGTATGGTCTCATTCAGAAAACACTTACGAGAAAACAGGGGCCTAGATCGTAAGCTCTTACAGCAGTCACATTTAGTCCAGGATGGTAATTGTTAATTCTGGATTTTGAGGGGCTGTTTTATATATACATAACCTAGTATTTAGAGATAAGAATGAAGCTGATAAGGTTGGGATTAAGGTAATCCGAATACAGGGGTAAGGAAGATACTGTCTACATTTTAGAACCGCACCTACTCTTTGAGGCCAAAGGAAGAAAGGCTTATTTTGTCCAGAACCTAAATTTTCTGTAGCACATAATCTAACTCAACCTGTATGGATAGAACATTTAAACAATCCAAAGACAGGGAGCCCAGAATAAAAATGAGGGCCTTTAATCCTGTATAACTTAATGTAACACCTGGATATATCCCAGAGTATATTAAGCAGATAATCAAAGAGTGTTGGCAAAGTCCCTCGAGGGACAGAAGAAAAAATATGTAACTATTAAACTTGACCAGCAGGGAAATCCCTGACACTGTGTCAAGCATTAAGGTCAGCCAAAGCAACAGGCAAGCCCTTGATCTTGAGGCTTGATCTTGTGAAGTTTATGTATGTAGTGAAAAAACTTAGCCTACCTATAGCTATGCCTAAGAGTTATTTCCAGATGACGTCTTCTGTTGCTCAGATGTGACCTCTCTCTAAGCCCAACTCTGTAAATGAAACCATTGCTCTCCTCGCTACATGGGACAATGCATCCAGAAGTGAAATTCTTCCTGGTGGCGTGGGTGACGTCTCCCAGGGATGAGCCTGGCCCTGGCACCATGGGATCAACAATGCCATCCTGACCAAAAGGGAGAAAAGAAGTGTAACAAATAAGGTATCAAAGGTTGAGAGAGTTCAAATGTCGAGAGGCTACTCTGGAGGTCACTCTTATGCAAGCTTCAGTTAGACATTGCTACCTATTGTAGCTTGCCAACCCCTAAACAAATCATTCTTGCCAATCCTAACAAACACCTAGGGTGTTACATAAGATTCCACAAAAATTTCACGCACTAGGATTACTTTCCAGAAACCGAGAACCTCCAGCTGGGTCCCTGGACCAGGTAATTCCTAAAATGCAGAGAGGCCAGCCTCTCAAGAACATCAACTAGTTTCCTCCCCCTACCCCATATTATCGACAATCCCTCCCAACATGAAAAAGTGAGAATGGGCATAGCCCAAACACCCCTACAGAATGGGAGAAAGATCAAATGTGATGGTCGAGTTATACAGAGAAGGTAGGGTTTAACAAATGAGTATGACCGCAGAATTATTATACTGATATTTCTTTCAGTCTCTAGTATCTTATAGCAACTAGTAAACCTAAAATTGTAGAGCTGTAACCCAAATTCTGAAATCTGTTCTACAACTAACTGTTGTGATGTGCTTTGAAATTTATTGCTTTTTGTATATATGTTATTTTTCACAAAAAAGAAAAAATTGAGGTAATAAAATAATCCTTATATTAAAAAATAAAAATAAACTTTTCTGACCACGTTGGCTTGTTCAAGCCTGATGAACAATTTAAACTGTCAGGACAGTTATGCTAGCAAACCAGGATAAGTGGCATGGACAGAGGTAAAAACAGAGGAAAGAAGAAGGGTGAAGAGGGGTTAATAACGTCCAGTAGGATGGCTCCAGTCTTAGGAGAGTGGCAGCAATTGTCATGTTGCCCTTTACCTTCAGAATCCCCATTTTGGTCACACCCTAGCCTGCCATCCAGGGTTTTAGAAAGCCAGTAGTGGTCAGAGCTGTAACTCAAAGTAACTCAGTAAGCCTGGGAAGTAATGTTGCTTTGGCAGAAACATACAGAATCTGTGCTGTCCCAATTGTCTCAGCTGTCTAATTCAGAAGATAACGATTAAATGTTTGATAAGAATGGATGAAGAAAAGCTCAGAACAGCAGATAAAACAAGTTCAGCTTCTGTTCATCATTTCTGAACTATCAGGCAAAGACAAAAAACTCACTAACTGTAACCCATACCAAATTCTGATATCTGTTCTACAACTAACTGTTGTGAGGTGCTTTGAAATTTATTGCTTTTTGTATATATGTTATTTTTCACAAAAAAGAAAAAAAAGAGGTAATAAAATAATCCTTATATAAAAAAATAAAAAATAATAAACTTTCCTGACCATGCTGGCATGTGCAGTTCTGAGGAACAATTCAAACTGTCAGGACTTGAGCAAGCAGACCCTCAGGGTCTCTGAGTCAGTACTGGGTGTTCAAAGGCACTCTGGCTATCAAAATTTTAAATGCAGACACCATTTGGCCCAGCAATTTCACTTATAGGACTGCATTTAAATTCTAGAAAAATATTCTATAGATACCTAATATGCTCAAGGTTATTTGTGCAAATAGTTACCGTAATACCAACTGCAAAACACCAGAGGCAGTTAAACATCCTCCATTTTACATAAATTATGGCCCCTTTATATAATGGAATGTGCTTACTCCTTAAAGGAAATGAGGTCGATTTCTAATTGACCTATGGCACAATCTCCAAAATATATTGTTAGGCGAGGGCGCATGGTGTTTGATAGGAAGGAAGGAGTGAGGGAAGAGAGAAGGAAGGACTAGGTAAATCATATTTCTGAAAAGATACACAAAAGAACTGCTAACAGTGGTTGCCTCTGGAGAAAAAAGGTGGGAGGAAGGCATCCTTTTCAATGCATACACTTCCCTTTTGTATTATTAGAATTTATTAACACGAACATAAATTATTTTTTAGTTAAAAAAAGGTGATTAATTTTTTAAGAACCTGTTAAACATTCCTCCTTAGAATAAAGCTAAATTAGGCCACTTTTTACTTAAGTATTGCTCCTTTTGTCCCTCTC
Source organism: Tamandua tetradactyla (assembly GCF_023851605.1). Lineage (NCBI taxonomy): Eukaryota > Metazoa > Chordata > Mammalia > Pilosa > Myrmecophagidae > Tamandua > Tamandua tetradactyla. The sequence continues at coordinate 54,510,627 of NC_135339.1, forward strand.
CTATATAAATGTGGCCAATTAAAAAAATGCCCTGTGTTGATTTAAGAACATGCATTATAATAAACTTTCTGTTATAAAGGACAGCCCCACTTGGTTCCCTCTGGCACCTCATACTTAACTGTCACGAACTGAATTCTTCTGCTATTTAGCATTCTATTAATCAAATGTTCAACTGATAACTATAAAACAAGAGCTAATGTTAACACAACAGAAATTCTTTGCAAATCACTGAAAAAAGACTAAATTAGGTCCAATATTGTTTAAGTGTTAAGAACCTTCTTGTGGTTTTCTCTGAATATTGGCAGTTTGAACACGAATATATATCATTTGACTTTAACCTGTTTTGATGAGGAACTCCTAGAAAGATTTAAGGAAAGCATGTTTACATACACATCTTTGCATTTATGGGCAGAAAGTGGTGGGAAGGCAGTAGCTCACAGGTTCCCTGAAACTCCTTCGTGGATGTCAGATTAACACATTTTGGTATTTTAAGATAAATATTATGCAACAAGAGCTAGTCTTACTAGAGAAAAGATAGATACCCATAAATAATGGCTCTCACCTTAGGTGTGTACAAAACTCCCTCAAGAATTTGTTAAAAATGGAGAGTACCAGACTCCACCATCAGTTAATTCTCATTCAGTAATTAGGGCCTAGAAATCTGCATTTTCACAAAGACCTTAGTGAATTCTGAAGCAGGTGGAGCCAGACCCACCTTGAGAAACACTGTACTTAAAGAAACTCCCTTTCCTCAAGAGACTGAGGCATTGGTAGTATACTAAAACAGTGCTCTTCAAAGGGTAAAGGCATAGAGTTCCAAAGCAAGAAGAAAATAGCAAAACTTACACTTCCATTTACTTTACTTTTTATTTTTTTGCATGGGCAGGCACCGGTAATCGAACCCAGGTCTCTGGCATGGCAGGCAAGAACTCTGCCTGCTGAGCCACTGTGGCCCGCCCCAGTTTACTTTATTTTATAATGCAATTTTATTGAGATATAGCCACACACCAAACAAAACATCTGAAGTATATAATTACTGGCTTACAATGTCAGCACAGAGTTGTGCATACAACTCATGATCAATTTTAGAACATTTTTGTTACTACAGAAGAGAGTAAAAAAGAAAACCCAAATCCTCCCATACCCCTTATCTTCCCATTATTGACCCACAGTATTTGATGTAGTACATTTGTTACTGTTGATGAAAGTGAATTAAAATAGTACTGTTAACTATAAGTCCATAGTTTGCAACAGGTACATTTTTTCCTATATACCACTCTATTATTAACTCTTTGTAATAGTGTCGGACATTTGTTCTAATCCATGAAAGAACTTTTTAAATATTTATACAGTTAATCACAGATATTGACCACCACAAGATTTACTATTTTATACATTCCCATGTTTTAACCTCCAATTTTGCTTCTGGTAACATACATGACTCTAAACTTGCCCTTTCTACCACATTCACACACCATTCAGCACTGTTAATTATTCTCACAATAATGTACTACCGTCACTTCTGTCCATTTTCAAATTTTAAGTTCAACCTAGTTCAACATTCTGCACATATTAAGCAACTGCTCCCCATTCTTTATGCTCATTCTATATCTTGGAAACTTATAATTCATATTTTGTCTATGAGTTCACATATTATAATTAGTTCACATGAGTGATATCATGAAATATTTGTCCTTCTGTGTCTGACTTATTTCACTTTACATAATGTCCTCAAGATTTATCCATGTTGTTGCATACTTTAGGACTTCATTCTTTCTTACTGCTGAGTAATATTCCATCATACGTATATACTGCATTTTATTTATCCACCCATCTATTGATGGAGATTTGGATTGTTTCCATCTTTAGATAACTGTGAATAATGCTACTGTGAACATCAGTGTGCAAATGTTTGTCTGTGTCCCTGCTTTCAGATCTTCTGGGTATATCCTGACTAGCAGGATTTCTGGGTCAACTGTATACTCAGGCAACTGTATACTGTATACTCAGCTTCCTGAAGAACCATCAAACTGTCCTCCACAGTGGCTGTACCATTTTACATTCCCAGCAGCAGTGAGTAAGTGTTAGAATTTCTCCACATCCTCTCCAACACTTGTAGTTGCCTGTTTAACAGCGGTCACCCAAGTAGTGTGACATGATAGCTCGTTGTGGTTTTGATTTACATTTCCCTAATAGCTAGCGAAAGTGAGCATCTTTTAGTGTGCTTTTTAGCTACGATTCCTCATTGAAAAAATGTTTATTCATGTCTTTCACCCATCTTTAAATTGGGTTGTCTTTTTATTGTTCAGTTCTAGGACTTCTTTATATATTCTGGATATCAAACCCTTATCAGATATGTGGTTTACAAATATTTTCTCCCACTCAGTAGGTTGCCTATCACCCTTTTGGCAAAGTCCTTTGAAGCACTGAAATATTTGATTTTGAGGAGTTCCTATTTATCTATTTTTTCCTTTAATTTTTTGTGCTTTGGGTGTAAAATCTAAGAAACTACCATCTATCACTACATCTTGAAGATGTTTACTTACACTTTTTCCTAGTCAGAACATTCTAAAAGATGGGAGAACACTATAAATAATTCACAACATACTTGTTTGGAATTAACTGTATAGATACACTAAAAAAGTTACATTAAAACAGTCTTTTTTTTTTAATTGGAACATGTCCTTCCTCTTATCTGTCCAAATCTAATTCATTCTCTAAGACTCAGGTGAAGTTAGAGTTATATATGTATCTAATACATATAAACATCTGTCCCAATTATCCCAAATACTGTGAGGGTTAAATAAAATAAATATGCAAAAGTCTTTGGAATACTACATAAATGGACAACTTTCAGGTAAAATGTTACTTTGATTTATTTTTTTTTAATCATCAGTAAAGGGCGATGAAATGTAAATCATGCACTTTGCAAATACAACTAAAAATCAATGTACTAGGGTGCATGGGGTGTTTCAGTGGTAGAATGCAGGAGACCCAGGTTCAATTCCTGAACCATGCACCCCCCCCAAAAAAAATCAATGTACTATAAAAAAATCTAGTACTTTTACCAATTTTCAGTCTACATCATAACTGAATGGCAAAACTAAATTGCCGTAAATGTTATTTTTTCTCCCTCCTCTCACTCCCCCTCAGGCAGCTGGAGACAGTGGCAGTGTTTGTTATTTAACAAGTTTTTAAATGCCCATAGTCCTCCTTACATTGTATACCAATAATTTCAGCACTGATTCAGATTTGCCTGAAGAATCTGAAACACCCGGTATCTAGACTCAACCTCAAAGCTACTGAATCAGAATCTCCAGTGGGGAGAGTTGAAATATGCCTGATTTTTAAAATTCCAAAGAGGGCTCTGATGATTAAGAATTGTTGGCTTCTGAAAGATGGAGGATAAAGACTAAGACGGTAATGATGGTGATTTAAGGTACAAATATAAAAATGTTTTCGCATGAAGGAGAACAAATGAATGTCAACATTGCAAGGTGCTGAAAATGGATGTTACAAGAAAAAGTACAATCAATACAAGCTAGGGTCGATAGTCAACAGTAACACTGTAATATGCTTCTACTGAATGTGAACAAGCTGGGGGCATGGGGGATGGATATGTATTTTTCGTGGAAGAAAAGGAAATGTCTTCATACAGATTATGGTGGCAAAGGCATGTGTATTTACTTAGGTTGGATTGTATCATATGTGCATAAAACTGTTTAAAAATGAACTGAGAGAAATAAGTGCTAGAGAACATGTGGAGAAAGAGATGTACCTATTCACTCTTGGTGGGAAGCTGAGAGGTACAGCTCCTCCAGAGGGCAGTGTTATGGTTCCAAAGGAGGCTAGCAGGTGGGGATGTATTAAAATTCTGCAATGCCTTTGCTAGGTATATACGCTGGAGGAACTGAAAGTGGGGACAGGAATGGACATTTGCACACTGGTGCTTATGGAAGCAGTGTTCACAATTTGCACTGGATGAAAGTGGTCTAAGGGTACAACGACTGAAGAATGGAAGGGAGAACAGTGGTGTTATATACAATGGACTACTGATTGGCTACAAGAAAGAATGAAGTTGGGAGGCATGCAACTAGGTGAATGAACCTTAAGGACAGTACGTTGAATAAAATGTCAGAAACCAAAAGACAAGTATGCCTCACTCATATGGACTAACTATAGTATACAAACTCATCAAGAATTGAACTTAAGAACATGGGTTATCAGGTTGGAGCCTATTGTAAAGGGTCCTAGATTGTAAACTCTTACAGCAGTCACATATGCTTAGGAGTCGTAACTGTTATTTCTAAATTCTGAGATACTGAGCTATTTGTATATAACCTGGTCTTACCCTGAAACGTCAGGTATTTATGTGAAACCTGAGACTCACAGTTAGAGCACTGATGCCATGAAAGTCAGCATTACTTCATTCAACAATTGTTAAAAAAGCTGAAAAAGTGATTGATTAGACTATCTAGAGATAGGAATAAAGCTGATCTGGATGGGATTAATGTAAATCAGAATACTGGGTACAGGATGACATGGCCCATATTTCCAAACTTCTAACCTCTGTGTGAGACCAAAGGGAGAGATGTTTATTTGATGCAAAATCTGTATTTTGGGTAGCCTATTATCTAACTTAACTTATACGGTCGGTTTACTTGAACACCAAAATTACACAGATTCTTACATAGGGAGTGAGATCTTGTTGGTTTGTATAGGTTAGTGTGATGCCCTGATACATCCCAGAGTAATTTGGGCAGTTAATACAAAGTATCTGCAAAGTCCCTTTAGGAGACTATGGAGAAAGGAGGAAATATTCAACTTCCTCATCTGGGGATTTCCTGATATTCTCACAAGCAGTTGAATTGGACATTCTCACAACCAATTCAATAGGCCAAGCCCTCAATCTGGGGGCTCGCTGCTATGAAATTTATTTGTGCAAAGGAGAAGCTACACTTACTGATAATTATGCCTAAGAGTTAACCCCAGAGAATTTCTTGTGTTGCTCAGATGTAGCCTCTCTCTATCTCTAAGCCAACTTGGCAGGTGAATTCACTACTCTCTCTCCTACATGGGATGTGACTCCCAGGGGTGGAAATCTCCCTGGCAATGCAGGATCTGACTCTCGGGGATGAGCCAGACCCAGCATGATAGGAATGAGAAAGTCTTCTTGACCAAAAGGGGAAGAGAAAAATGAGACAAAATAAAGTTTCAGCTGCTGAGAGATTTCAGAGTAGAGAGGTTATCCTGGAGGATATTCTTATGCATTATATAAATATCCCTTTTTAATTTATGTGTATTAGAGTAGCTAGAGGGAAGTACCTGAAAGTGTTCAACTGTGTTTCAACAGCCTTGATTCTTGAGGACTGTATAACTATACAGATTTTATAATGTAACTGTGATTGTGAAAACCTTTGTCTGATGCTGGTTTTATCCAGGTGAGTGAAAAAAAAAAGATAAAATATAAATAAATAGTAGGGGGAAATAAAAGGTAAAAATTGGGTTGACTGAAATACTGGTGGTCAGTGAGAGGGAGAGGTAAGGGATATAGGATGTATGATTTTTTTCTTTTTATTTCTTTTTCTGGAGTGATGCAAATGTTCTAAAAATGATCATGGCGAATATAATGGTGAAGAATGCACAACTATGCAATGACATTGTGAAAACTGATTGTATAATATGTTGGACTGCATGTGTGTGGAAATTTCTCAAAAAAATAATAAAAAAATGATATCAGGGAAGCTGAGTTGTTCATATTTACAGGAGCTAAATTCTATATGAATATGGCAGAGAGGATGAAAAATGGTTAATAATCTAAAAAATTAAATAATTTAATTAATAATCTAAAGCTGAAAGTTTCAAGCATTTACCACAAAACTGACCTTGATTTTGAGACACAGTTTGCTAAATAAAAAAGAAAAGAAAGAGAAAAAGAATTGGTGCTGTCTAGTCACATCTTTTTCTGAAACAGAATTCTTGAAAATTCTATAGCTGAGTATTTTATAAAGGGAGTCACTAGAAAAAGGTAGGTATTCATGGATAATCTGGGCTGTTTCCCTATTAAAGAGTTGATAATATGCTTTCAAACTAATTTACTACACAGCAGCCTCCTTACTCAATAGCTCCATCTACTGGAAGAACTTGAGGAAAATCTTCCTACAATTTTAGAACAGATTTTATTTAAAATGTGAGCTGTGTTGTAAAATTAAAACAAAAACCACTACATTTCTCTTACGCAATATCTTTTTGGCAGATGGATATATATTTTTTGAACCTAGATAAAGAACTTTCAGAAGTGTCTAAAAGTAGCTATACCTCATTTTACACAGTAAAACATATTCTTGAAAAACTATATTACAGTTTATTTTTTCCTCCTTATTGGAATCATTTAAAGTACCCAGGGAGTTCTGTCTCAAGTTGATGAACTGAGCATACATGTTACACTTCCTTCCCTCCTGAAGTCACTGAAAGGGAAATTTTAAAAGTATAAAAGGCATTAAATTCATAAAGACTCTCAGAGTAGGAAAGGAGATGGTAATAGTAAACAATTAATTTTAAAGAATTTCTGGAAGATTAAATGCTCATATGATCATGCTGGCATGTAGGCCCAGCATGCAAAGGAGAAAGCTGAAGCACAGGTGGGAGTTTTTATACCACAGTAAACCTTACCCCTTCCTTAGAAGGGTAGAAATAATAAGTCACTTTAGAATTAGAAAGAAATGGACCAACAAATGTCTAAGGGAAGTTTAAAATAAATACATAAATGAATAAAACAGATAAGGAAATATTATGAGAAAACTTAATGGGCTCCTTTAATCTGAGCCCACAAAATGTCTAGCAAAATGAATAAAAAAGAACATGCCACCTAAATATATCCCTGTGAAACTCCAAGTGTAAATGAAAATCCTAAAAGTTTGCAAAGGGGGCAGAAAAGGCCATCTAAAAAGAAATAACAGACTTCTTGCATAAAATAATAAACACAATTCTCTTTTACTTCACTGTTACTTACATGAAAAAGTTTTTCTGTCTTTGGAAAAACTGCAACAATATCATACAGCCGGACCCTTGAAGAAGTTGCTCTCTAGTAATATAAAAATAAGGATGCTATTACACAATAACAGAAAATATATAAAATATAAAAATATAAAATGCAATTCAGCCTGTTAATCTAGCTACATTTATATTCATATTTATATTTCAATCATGTAACTCTTCCAATCCACCACTGATATTTTTACTTTGCTCTGTATGTTGGCAGAAGAGATCTTAGAAGCACATGAGAATTTAGATACCAACACTCACCCCACCAACCATCCTCCTCCCCTCCTACATTTGTTAAGTTTTAACTGTGTAACAAACACTGTGTTTGACATACAAAAATCAAATTATATAGTCCTTGCTCTTACAATCCAGTGGAGGAGCCTGACGGACATTTACTGAGTACCAACTACATGCATATAGATGACTTCAACGAAATATACCATTTTATTGCAAGAAAAAAATAGACAAAATTAGATGTGGTATGTTCTATGAAATATACACATAATTGAGTGTGATGCAATTAGGTTCACAATGAGAATATTGCTTAATGCAAATTAAAACACTAGATGTGCAAGAAGTAACCGAGATACGAAGGACGGAAAAGAATGCATGTAAAGGTAAATACTGAATTATTGGTTTTTTTTTAAAAGATAACCTCAAACTTATGTTGTAGGTATATGCATGTGAAAAGACTAGAAAATATGTAAAATCTCTGAACAATGGGGTGATGTGGGACATTTTTTTACATCTGATTGGCATCTTCTAAATTTTTACGATAAACCTCTTAGATCGAGAAAAGAAAAAGTGGTATAAAAGTTAGAGGAGGAAAATGGAGGGGTTAAGTTAAGTAGCAGGTGCTGTACTTAGAGGGAAGCAGGCTTGCTAGGCAGACTTGTGCTGAGGCAGAGCAGGCCCTAGATCTTACAAAAAGTCAAGACTAAGGATTCTTTGCCCTCCTCCTGCACACCCCCACTTGGGAAGGGGACAAAAAGGGGCCTCCAGGATGCTCATAACAAGAGAAATGAAAATCTTTATGATCTACAAAATAAGCTTCATTTATATCTATCTGGGCCTAGAGAACCATAACACTGTCTTGCAGCTGTAGAAAAAATCACCTCTTTCTCTAGCAGCCTCTGGGGGGGCACCATTAGCTCATAGCTGAGTCTTTCCAAGATTTCTTTAATTACTCCTGTTCTATGATAAAGGTATCCATTCTAGCTAAAGATAAAATAGCCACCTATACTCTGAAAAGTGTATCTGCTCACTTTCTCTCTACCCCATTGGGTCCTTACCATAAGCAGGCATACATATTCAAGTCTTGCCCACCTAAATTACTATACAGCAGGTTCTCCACCAACCACCCTACTCTCTCATCTGTGGAATCAAATTTCTCAGCAAGGTCAGAAGCATACACTAGCTGCATTTTTTAATTTTTGCTAAGGCCACTGATGACTTCCCTGTCCAAGAGACATTTTTTTAGCCCTTCTCAATCACTCAAGCACATTTGAGGCTGTTCACCTCTCTCCTCTTCCCTTCTCACCTTCGTGTTTTCACTCCTACTTCTCAGCAGTCCCTGCTCATCTCCAGTCCTACCTCATCCTTCTCTACTCCACCAATAAGTGCTAACATTCCTTGAGACTCTTTCCCTTACTCTTCTCATGTCATACCTTGACCAGTCTTTTCTACTTCCAAGATTTCAATTACTCTCTACAGAATGACCACTTATAAATCAGTAGCTGTAATTGGGATCACGCTTCTAAGGGCCCCACCTTCATTTCCAACGGCCTATTTGAAGGCTCCACTGGAATTCACAATAATTCATCACATCCCAAATACAATGCCCCCAAAACTGCTGCTCTGTGTGCCCTTTCTCTGGATAAGGTACCATTATTTACCTACCTGGTGGTTCAGTCAACACCTCCATCCAATCAATCACCAAATCCCGACAATCCTCCCTACTGGATGACTCTCAAAATTCCTCCTTAAATCTCTGATCCTTTTTTCTATAGTGCAAATCTCATCATTTTACTCTCTTGGTTAAAACCATCAGGGGCTTCCCACTGAACCTGGAATCCTCACCCATACTTCTCTAACCTCACTTCAGGCTAGCCAGCTCACTAGGCTCAGCCCAATTGGCCCTGTTTTACATCCCAGAACATACCACGATCCTTTCGACTTCAGGACCCTTGCACAATCCATCCTCTGTGTGAGAACACTACCTCTCCAACTTGTCACCCATGTAACAATGGTTCTTCAGGCCTCAGCTTGAATATCAACTTCCTCAAGAAGAATATCAAGATGGCCACCTTGTTACACACTCCCACAGCATCTTTTATTTACCAACCCCCCTTCTAAACCTTACTTACATTTGTCATTATTATTTGCTCAGTGCTTTTCTTGCCAATTAAGTTGTGAGCTTCATAAGTTCAAAGGTCATATATACTATTCATAGTATCATGCTCAGCATTCAGCCTTATGCCTGGTACATGTGAACTGAATGAACAGGATTTGCCAAAGGATTCTTTGATCATGGTATCACTATACAGGTACGATGAGTAGAACTAAGAGAAATCTGAGGATGGGGGAGGAGTCAGTATTATGGGAAGGGGTGGGGAAGATGTCAGTATGGTGTGAGATGAAAAGCTACACTGTTCAACATTAATCAATAAAACTTGCAGGACCAAAAAGAGAGAAGGAAAAAAATGAACTTACCAAAACCTTGCAGTGAGATGGATCCGAAACAATAATTGTCAGTCTAGTTAAAATTTTAATTGGTCTTGATTTTCCCTATAAGTAAAAGTGGACCATCAAAAGCAGCTCAAAATACCACTGGTTGGCTTTCCTCTTTATCATCACAAAGTATTCATTACAAAGTATCAGCTATAAGGGACACTGAAGATCAAAAAAACAAATAAACCCAACCCCCAAAACAGAAAACAAAAGCAAAACTAACTAGTCATTGTCATCAAGGAATTTATATATAACTACAGAAGCAGAGATGCACATACATTAAACCATAACAGAGATAACCTGAAAGTTGTTTAATTTCAAGGGATAAGATCCCAAAGAAGTACCAGGGATGATAAGAGAATACTTCACAGAAGAGCTGAGATTTGATGGAAAAGTAAGGTAGCTAGGCAAAGGAAGGTACAATCCAGATTACAGAAAGCACACATAATTGGGTATGTCTAAATTAAATGAACAGGAATTATGCTTTGTTCACACTAAAACACTTACCTGTACAATTGGCAAAGTTGTGAAGAGTTCAGAAACAGCTACTGGTTTTTCAATTTCCTACAAAAAAATAGAAAGGACTAAATATCGTGATTACAAATTCAGTCAATAGGCACCTTTAAAATGGTAATCAAAGTGACTTATTTAATGTTGAATCAACTTTAAGAATCCTTACAGCACGCAGTTCTTCACAAAAATATTTATCATTTGCACAGTAAGCATCAATTCACAACTGTTAACATACAAGAGAATACTGCACACAGAGAGTGCATTTAAGAAGTATGTTCATTTGTAGCATCCATATTACCAATATAAACACAAGTAACTATAAACATTGGTTTATTAAGCTCAGAAATTGTATTTTACCTGTTTCTTTTCCTTAAAGTCAACAACATGATTGATGGCAACAACTGAATAGCCAACTGAAAAAAAAAAATTAAAGATTCTTGTTAAACATAACTCCTTTCTGTACATACAGGCCCATCCTGTTTTAGCAGAGTGATGTGCAGACTCTGGTCTCAGATTGTCTAGTTTCAAATCCAAGTGCTACCACTTAGAATTATTTAACTGTAAGTTTCAATTCTTCATCTGTCAAATGGAGATGGCAGGACTTAGGTCATACAACTTTCATGAGAATTAAATGAGCTAACACATTTGAGGTACTTTAGAAGAGGTCTAGCTTTATATGATTAGCAAGATACTAAAGACTCTCTATTTTGTGCTTCTCCTTTCCAACCATCATTCTCTTTCATTCCCCTTTGTTCATTTTCATTCTATTAATACTTTTTCTCTCTCACCTATCTTTTCACTCATTTCTTTTGCTTCTGATCCTATATCCTTCAAAAGCCTCTCTCCTAAAGAGAAATGAAGTACTAACTTCCTCACACCACCATCTACTTCCCATTTGAGCTGCCCACCATCAAAAGATTTTCTTGAGGCCAGGCGCTTACTTTATCATTCTCATCCAATTGACACCGTTCTGAACATCCGGCTACCAAACATATGTCTAAATTATGACTTCTATTTTTAAGGCACTTAAACCTTAATGGGGATGATGGCACAAATATTAAAAGATAATGCCTATTAATGAAAAATAGGGGTCTTCTCTCTCACCAGTCTGTCTACACTCCTGCCTTCTTTCCTTCCTCCCTCCCTCCACTTCTTCCCTTCCTTCTTCCTTCTCTTCCTCCTTCAGATGTTTACTGAGCATCCACCACCTGCCAGGCCCCCTGCTAGGTGCTGAGCGCACAGGGTAAATAAAACAATACAATCCTCACCCTCAAGAAGCTTACACTCTATTGGGGGAAATAAGGCAATTAAACAAGGAGCTGCAAAAAAAAAAAAAAAAAAAAAGCATTTTGTTAATGAAAGTAAAGATTCTATAGGAATCCAGCATACAGCAAAATGAAGCCAGGTGTAGGGGGTCAGAAAAAGGCCCAGGAAGAAAATGATCTTTAAAAGTAAACACCTGAGGGGAAGAGAAATTTGTCATACTTTGGCCTCTACTTTCTCCCAGTTAGTCAAATCAACCTGCTCCACTTCTTAACTATTCTTCTCTACTCACTCCAAAGTCTACTCTAACCTCTTGTACCCCACTTGGATATCCTTTATATTGTTGGCCACCAAATAATATCCCTACTGCCCTTCAGAAATCTCAACTAGATTCTGTTTCTTCAGAAAACTTTTTCTACTTATCTGGTAACTTAGGAATACTTCCCTAAGTAGTCTTTAGCATAATTATTATTTAGATAGCATATCTCTGAAGTTAATCACTAGTTTCTTATCACATCGCAAACTAAAAACAGGGACTCTGTTTTCTACATTCTTTGAAAATTTTCCACCCATCAAATAACAGTGCTTTGCCTTCTGACTTATATAAGGTGTGGTAACTTTCTGTTTTATGTCATGAATTCTGCTTAATTTTAAAGAAACAGATTGACTAACAATGTCAATACTTTACCATATATCCTTCAAACATATTTTTAATTCAAGTAACTTGTTAAACAAACCATTTTAATTTTTCTTTTCTGTATTTATCTCTAAAAAATGTTCAGTCTTTTATTCCATAAGCATTAACTGAGAACCTGCCATGAGCCAGTGCTGCTGAGTAACTGTTGTGCCCAGGAAATATATTGAAGAATAAGACTATGGCCCCTCTCTGAAGAAGCTCATGGTGTAGTCAGTAAGAGGCTGCATCAGGAAAGAAAGACTTGAGTTGAGCTACATTCAAGTAAAGAATCATCAAAGAATATAAGTGTTAAAAGACCCATATCATCATGCACAATCCCTTTTTCTACTGATGAGGAAAGCAGACCCCAGGCCGACATTACTAGACTGTGTTGCAAAGGAAAGAAAAATGATTTAAGGATGCCTCATGGGGGTGTGGGGGGTGACGGGGAAGGCAAGAAGAAACGCGGTGATTCTTTTTGCCAGGGAGTGAATTTATCCAGCACCATTTCTGAGAAGTATCAGTTATCAATTCTCACAACAAGCTGAGAACTTTCTCTGAGGGAAAGGTCTTAATGAAGGAATCTCTATCTTCTAAGTTCTCTATCCCCTCACTTTACAGTCTAAGAAGTTAGAAGCCATGCTTAGCCCCAATAATTAGTCCTCATCACTCAGGACCTTCGCTTCTCTTCAATTCAAATATTTGCAACACTTCCACCTTTTGGTTGTGCTGCCTAGTGTGTCCCCCTCCTCTACCTAACCCCCCTTCTAAATAAATAACATTATTCAAACACACGCACCTCTATATTCTCCCCCTTCTCTGAGCCCCCAAGCACTCTACGTACTCGATTCCCGCATTTGCTCAGACATTGTCGTGAGAGGCAGGGAGGAGTGATGTTCAAAGCACTAGCTTGGGAAACTGAACATTTGGAGTCTAGCCCTAACTTCGGCCATCCCTTTCAGCCGTGAGGACCTAAACAAATCTCTAGTCCCCTCTAGGCCAAGGGTTCCCCAACCTGCAGAATAAAAGGAGCTGAACTAGTGACATTCTTCCCTAGTTCCTTAGTGTTCCACGGGTCTGGGATCAGAATAAGACCGCGGCGGGCATCAACTTCTTGGGACCTTCCAGAAACCCTGGAAGACCTGAAGGAGGCCTGGGAAACTCGGGAGACTCACGGTGAGCGGCGTTCTCTATCACCCCCCGCAGAGCCTTCAAGTCGGAACCCGCTCGAACATCCAAATCTGCAAACACCGCCATGCTGCAGTCACATGACAGCGCGCGTGCGCCCATCTGCGCAGTCGCCGGACCGCCCCTGAGCATGCTGGGAATTGTAGTTTGCCTGCGGCATCCGTCCGTCCCTCCCTCCAGTGGAATATTTGCTGGAGTTGGATATTTGAATATAGGGAGTCCCGGAGACTTTCGTCCGCCTGTAAATACGAGGAAAACTTAGGATATCAAAATCAACAGCCCCACTTAATCCTTTTGTCTTTCGAATGAAAATGTGTGATTTCCCCATAGAGAGGTTCGAATCCCCCATGATTCTCCCTTTAAAATAATGTAGAAAATGATTCATTCGAAATGCATTTACTGAGCGTCTTCCGTGACTTTTTTTTTTTTTTTTTTTTTTTGCTATCCTTTTTGCTAAGGGCTGGAAGCGCTATTTAAAGAGTCAGAAAGAACTTGTTTTTCTTACAATTCCCCCTACCAATCCAATCGTTCAAAACGTGCTTAACGTGATGGGGTGGAGGACGAGGGTACGGAGCTGGATCCTAACGCATCTGAAAAGGGTTGCCCGAGCAAAGGGCAATTTATTGTCCGATCTGAAAGGATCGCGTTGATGCTCTTTGCTCGTTGTTGCAGTAGTCAACATCTTCAACCAAGAGGTGGCAGGGCTCCCTTGGTTGAGCGCTGAGCGACACAGGGTTGATAAGGAAGGTGCAAAATTGAAGTGTTTCACAATTCTCCATCTGAGAAATGTACAAAGTGCTGTATGTCCACACATTTGATGTTTCCATATTTTGGACTTTACAATTCTCCATCTGAGAAATGTACAAAGGGCTGTATGTTCACACATTTGATGTTTCCATATTTTGGACTTCGTATAGATAAGCTTTTGACCACATCTCAATTGCTCTATGCTCTGTTGAATGAGTCCACTGATCAGGCGTATGGATGTTTGGATAATACCAGAGTGCTGGTAAAGTTTTCTAAACATTTTTGATTTCTGTACTTACCGTCAAAATTAGTGGTCCATAGCCATATTTTATGTAGTACTTCTTTATGTGACTTCCTTGTTGGACTCAGAGTTTTATGAAGAATCTGTTCCCTGTAGTAGAATGCAATTCTTCTCTTAGTTAAATTTTGTAAAGAAGGAATATTTCGTCTTTTGCAATACTTGATATTTTCCTACGTGAGAACTGAAGGAAATACTACGTTTGCAAATAGAACAAAGTCATGAGAAGCAAACCGTTTGTTTTGCGTCAGAAAATAGTGTTGATTTTGCGGGATCCTACAGACAGTTTCGCCTATGACCACAAACTCTAGATTGGTCAGAAACATGAATGTGTGGTGAAGGTAAATAACATAATTTAATTGTCATCTAAATGGCAGCATTGGGACTAAAGAGGGCCTTTTCCTTTGAAAGTCACCATGCTGCTGCTGTAGACTGTACCCCTGGAATTTTTTTTCTCCTCTGCACCCTAAGCCTAGGTAAAAAGGGAGAGAAAGTGTGAGAAAGAAAAAGAATAAATAACAAGTCACTGAGCCCTTTACTGAGGATTAGGTGATTAAATAGATAGCCACATATGAATATCTTATTTAATTCTCAAAGCAACTGTGTGAGTTAAGTACTATTTTTGTCAACACCAGTGTTTCACATCTGAGGAATCAAAGCTTAGGGAAACTGGTAGAAACAGATGTGGATGTAGATTTAGATGGGATTTGCTCAATTCT
Source organism: Tamandua tetradactyla (assembly GCF_023851605.1). Classification (NCBI taxonomy): domain Eukaryota; kingdom Metazoa; phylum Chordata; class Mammalia; order Pilosa; family Myrmecophagidae; genus Tamandua; species Tamandua tetradactyla. The sequence continues at coordinate 54,525,805 of NC_135339.1, forward strand.
CAGTGGAATGGGGAGAGTGGAGAAGAGAAGGGAATGAAGAGGACAAGGAAAGGCTGGAGGGGAGAAGTGAGAGAGGAAAGGGAAAGCAAGGCAGGAGAGAGAAGGAAAGGAAAGAGGTAGAATAGGGGAGGGAAGAGTGGGAAAAAGGAAATGATGGGATGGGATAGGAGAGGAGCAGTGAAGGAGGCTGGTGAAAAGTTGGCCTAGAAGGGTGGCTGAAGCAGCAAGGATCTGGAGCTTAAAGAAGACTCTGGAAATTTCTGGTCAGAAAATAATATTGAAAGTGGGAAAATGAAAGACAGGGAGAAGGTTTGTATGTTTCCAAAAATTAACATTAAAGCATGTTTGATTGAGAAGATAAAGAGTAGCCCTACCTCTTTAACATGAAAAGTGTACTGGAACAAAATAGGCAACTTTAGAAGCCATTTTGAAAGAAATTAAGGAAGGATTATAACTGATATATGGAAAAGATGCATTATGATAAACTTAATGAATGGAAATAAAGAGAACCAAAATGTCAATAGGATTTGTTTTTAAATAAAGATTGCTGTCTTGAAATTGTTGCATATTAAGTGAAAAATAACTGCCCAGGCAACTGAAACTTTTTACAGAAGGCATGCTTACAAGTAATATTTATTGAAAGCAACAGGAAGATCAGGCCCTAAATAGAAACTAGCATTTTCAAATGCAATAACGAAAAATCCTATTGCTCAGAATGTTGGATAAATGGCTTACAACTTGCAGGATAATTTCATGAAAAACTGAATTATTTTTGGTATTTTCCATTGCAGCTGATAAGAGAATAAATATATAAAAGCTATCTGTGTTAAGAATTTTGACGTGACTAAAAATCTTTAGAGATGGTGGCCAAGAAAGGCACAACATTAGGAGACAGTGTGTTTTCGTGGACGGTTAAAAGTCTTGAGGATTTTAGAGTAGACTGGTCAGAATTGATAAGTATGACTATAGATGGGACTCCTGCAGGTGTCAATCAGTGTTAACATAACTTATGAAACATAAGCTTAATGTGGCAATATTTCATCAGGGCACAGAACTTAATCCAATCTAGTATAAATTGTCCAGAAAATTCCTAGAGCTGTTGTAGCAAAGTTCCACAGATTGGTGGCTTAAAACAACAGAAATTTAGTCTCAGTTCTGATGGCTGGTAGTCCAAAGTCAAGATGACCTCAGGGCTATGGTCCCTTTGAAACTTGTAGGGAAGAATTCTTCCTTAGCTCTTCCTACTCTGATGTTTGGTAGCAATCCTTGGAATTTCTTGCTTGCAGCTGTGGCATTTCAATTTCTGCTTCCATTCTTTATCTGTGTGTCTGTGTCTACATTTCCCTGTTCTCATGAGCACACCAGTTATTTTGAATTTAGGGTCCATCCTAATCCAGTGCGACCTCCTTTTAGCTAATTATATCTGCAAGACCCTATTTCTAAATAAGGTCACAATCTGAAGTTTCGGATGGACATAATTCCTTTTTTGGGGGGAACATTATTCAATCCAGCACATCTCCCAAATGGATCCCACTGTTCTCATTAGTAGACCTATATTACAAAAAAATTGTAATGAGATGCCACTGCTGTATTTTGAATTTTCTAAAAAAACCTTGTAGAAATTTGTTTTCTTTCTTGACATTTATATGGCTACACAATAGCCTTTGTTTTGCATCTTGGCCGACAATACCTAACATACTTACTGTCTGGCCCTTTACAGAAAGAGTTTGCTGATCCCTGCCCTAAGTCACTGCTTAACAACAGTGTTCTAACAACACTCTGTCTCAGTTTGCCAGAGCTGCTGTCACAAATACCATGAAGCGGTTTTGGCTTAACAACAGGAATTTATTGGCTTATGGTTTTGAGGCTAGAAGAAGTTCCAAATCAAGATGTTGGCAAGACTTGCTTTTTTGCTGAACCCTATACATTCTGGTTCTGACTTCTGGCAGTCCTTGGGGTTCCTTGGCGTGTATCCCTGCCTCCCATCAAATGGAGATGTGCTTTTTTCTGTTGGCACTTCCTGTTTCTGCTGACTTCTGGCTTCTCCCTGTGGCGCTCTCTAATCCTGCATCTGATTTCTTCTCTTTATAAGGCCTCCTATGTGGATTGAGATCAACCCCGATTCAGTTGGGCCACACCTTAACTAAAAATATTTCTTAAGGGTCCTATTTGCAATAGTTTCATACTCACAGGAATGCAGATTAAGCACATGTCTGAATTGGGGTACCTAATTCAATCCACTAAGCCCTCTATTCCACCTCCCATTTTACCCCTGGGGAGCATTTGGAAATTTGTGTGGGTATTTTTTTGCCTGTCACACTAATTGGGAGGTGGACTGGGTGATATAAGGTGGGAAAGTCTTGTGCAATGAACATATATCCCTTGTTCTACACGAATTTTGAATGTCTTAACAGACATTCATATGGAGGGAAACCTGTTTATGATTATGTGAATATGGAAACTAACTTGGTTTTACATATAAACACAATTTTTTCCCACAATTTTAATAAGCACAGAATTTTCCAGGAATGCAACTAATGGGTAAATAGAGGGAAGACTGTGCTTTATTTGGAATTTTTTATAAGGGTTGTTCCCTATTTCAGAATATCATGTCATCATAGCAACAGTATGCACACTGTTTAGGTTAACAATGCAGCATACTTATATGGTGTGTGTGTATATATATATATATATATATATATACATATATACACACATATATATATATACACCCACACACAGACACGTTCCCATACACATAAACACACACATATATAATCATCTAATATATCTTACCTAATATATGCTATGTAAGTAAATATATAAATAATAATAAGTATATATATACATACTTAACTCTTATTCAAAATACTGCATATAAATTAGAGGTGCTGACAACATTCAATTAGTTATCTTGTCTTACATCTGAACACCTTTATTAGGAGTAGATACAAGTATCTATTTTATTATATTTTTGATCCAGTGGTGCCCAAACATTCACATACTTAAATGTATATTTATTTATTCTTTCCTTTTTTTTCTGAACTATATTACAACTTGGGAATTAAGTATATTTAAAATTATGTTTATAAACTAGGAAAGGAGCATTACAAAATATTTTATTTAAAAAGCCGATTTTGGATCTAATAAGTTGAGAATCATTGCCCTGAATAAAAATCCACTGTGCTTAGAATCTATCCCTTTTAAGAAATATTTCTATTTCTGCAAAATGATTTTTGGTTATGAAAATCAATAAAACTGAATATTGTTTCTATTTGGCACAATCAAGCCTGATTTCTTGGATTGCACACAGCAATACAGTAATAATAATACTGCGTTTGTCATTTTAGTTTAGAAAAATGCATCAAGTTTCCAGTTTCAATCAAGGAATACTGAATTATTTTTTAAAAATCAGCTAAATATTTCTACTTCTCAAGTTGTATATTTTCAATTTAATATATAGTTTACAGCATGGTTTTGCAGTCTCAGCACTATTAACGTTTTGGGCTAGATAATTATTTCTTTCTTGTAGGGGCTGCCTTGAGCACATGGGATGCTTTGCAGCACTCCAGGCTTCTACCCACCAAATTTCTACAACTGTGCAATGGAAAAAGTCTCCAGACCTTGCCAAATGTTTCCTAGGGCACAAAATCCCAGGCCAATAACATTTTAGTGCTCATGGTAGGTAATTGCAGAGGATAGGGATTGGTGAATGTTTTTTTGTTTGTTTGTCTTGGAAGAGAGGTTCAGAAAGCCCGTAGGATGGGGAAAATATCTTAAGATCATAGAAGAGATGTGAATTGGTTTTCCTTAGGTAATAGGCACTTTCAGGGAAGTGGGCAAACTTCTTTTGGGAAGGGATGATCGATGTACCTTTTGAGGCTAGGCCTTAGATCCTAGGTGTCCAGCAAAGTCAAGGTCTCCACACTACAGAAGGGCAGAGGAGACATAGCACTGCTTGGTGGGACCAAGATTCCAGGACTATTCTGTAGTCTGGGGGTGAGGGACAGGGCAGGGGAACCCATAATAATGACTGTAGTTGAGTTTCCCATCAGATAGATAGGTTGGGGGGTGGTCAGAGGTCATATTTAATTTGACTTTAGAAAAATTATGTGACACTTCTTGCACAGAGTAAAATTTATACCCACCTCACATAGCATACGTTTCTCTATGATCTGCCCCTACCCCTCCCTAAAGTCTACCCTTACCATCTTCCAGTGCATTCTAAAATACACAGCTCTGGCAAGTGTACCATGTGTTGGCTTTGCACCTTCCTTTCTTGCAGTCTTCTGATGAATTTTCTCAAATGTTAGCTCTGTGAATTCTTTGGTATCTAAAAAGAAGCATCTCTTTGCTCTAGGCTCCCATATCTTTGATTCATACCTATTTTATGAGGTATTTCACATTACGCTATAGTGATTTACTTATCTGTCTTGTCCAGCAGGTACTGATTATCTGCAGTGCAGGGAACCTGCCTTTCTTATCCATCCTTAGCACTTAAAATGCTGCCTTTTAATATGTAGCTTGTATGTGTTTACTGAATGACTCAAAGAATGGATCAGGTATAGTTTTGCCTGGATGTGGAGTCATGACCATGATGGAAATGTTCAGTTTAGATATTATTTTGAAGAATACAGGATTCCCCAAATTCTGCTGAGCATTAGAAAACAAAGAATAAGATGCATCCTGTCAATTCTTTAATGAAAGTCTCTTTTCATTCTTTCTATTTTGATTCTTTAAACACCCCCTCCCCTTTAGCTTCTGCCCCAATTTCCTGCTACCCTTTCTGGAAAACTCCTGCAAAAGGTAGATCTATACATATAGTCACCATTTTCTCTCTCTCATTATCTTTTTTTTTTTTGGTGCATGTCCAGGAATCGAATCTCATCTTTTTTTTTAATCAGAAAAGTTGTCTAATAAAAAAATGTTGTGCAGAAAGTACAGAGTTCTCATACACTCCCCCACCTCCCATCCCCATTATTAACGCCTCAGTCTCCTTGTCTCTTGAATCTATTCCAGACTGCTTTTATCTCTATGGCCCTAATGAAATAGCTCCTGGCATTTGACTCAGTTAATCAATCCTCCGCCCTGAAATGCTTTCTTTCCTTGATTTTAGGCAGCCAATCTCTCTTGCGTCTCCTCCTAACTCAATGGCCTTTCCTTCTCAGACTTTTTTTGCTGGTTTTTCTTCTTTCTGATCTCAGGGTATTGGAGTATTCCAGAGTTAGATCCTCAGGCATCATCTCTTTCTACTCTTCCTCTTGAGGCATCAATCTGCCTAGTTGACATCTTCCCTTGGATAACAGAATCTACAAATTAATGTGCCCCCAAAAGAACTCTTATAACAATACCTGGTGTGCATTTAGTACTCAATATGTGTTGACTCAATCAATAAGTAAATGGAGATTTTATTTATTTATAAATTGAGAAACTTTATTTTTCTTGCATTAGAAGTCCTTCAGGTTCAGACTCTGGGAAGCCGACAATGTTCAACTTGTTCCTTGACAAAAGCTTTCCAAGGAATTTCTTTTTGGCGTTTCCAATGTTGAAAAGATTCTCCACTAGGGGGTGGGCATGCACCACTTACATTTCAATAATGTTTCTGGTAAGAAAAAATTGAGTAATTAATAAAATACATAAATGTTCTTGGATGTACCTGTACTCAGATTTTTAAGTTCATTCTTATTGAGGGGAAATTTTTAAAAGTTATATTTATTTTGCAAAGAAAATGAAAATTTTCTAAAGTGAAGAAATTTAAGAAAAAGTACATTTCTGCAGTCAGCAATAAGGGACAGTGCAAGTGAACATAGGATAAATAGAATGGTAGATATATCTGAATTAAAACAAAAGTGAGAAGTCACTTTTAAGCCTGAGGAATCATTTTAAATAGGAACATCTCTTGGTTATAGGCCTTATCCCATACTCAATTCATTTGACAAATGTTTATTGAACACTTAGTATGTGGCAAGAATAAGAATATAGCCTTGCTTTGGGGGAGTTCACATCCTTTTGAGAGAGACATATACGGAAATCAGCTATATTGGCTGTGGGAAGTTACTGGTACCCCAGTCAGCATGATAACAGCATGCTTGACCAGTGGGTGGCCAACGAACCCTAATAAGCTTTATTTTATTACATTTACTTGTGATTCTTAAAGTAAATCCAGACTATCAGAGTATGCTGGTTTTGAGAAAAGAAACAATGCTAAGCTTCTGTCATACGGATGGGTATGGGTGGGTGTGCATAGATATGATTACATGTATGTATGTAGATGAGCTAGATGAGCTCCTAGAGGGAAGAAAGGCTTATGAAAAGATGATAATTCAAGTTGTAGGATGTGGCTACTCTTCTGTACTTCCCCAGAGGAGTTTTGAGAGCAGGAACTTTCCAGTTGGAAAACTGAAAAAGCTATATTCTCAGGTGCCCTCATAGGCAATTTTATGAGAATGCTGTTATAGGCAATGAAAGTCTAGACAAGAGATGGTCCTTTTTAAAGCAGTAGAACTACTTTTTAAATGCAAGGAATAGGAGAGATAAAAACTAAAGATCATGATTTGCTTTAGATGCCAACACTTCACTTATTACTTCTAGTATAACTGCCAAAGAGTGTGCAGGCAGGGAGAGGGGGAGAAAGCAACACTTTGGTATGGATTTTAAAACACCAGGAAGCCAAGGACAAAAGCAAATGACAAATTTAATGAATGTTGAGGTATTTCATGAATACTTTGTGAAGTTATATCTTCAGTTTTTCTTTGTGAGAAAATTATGTAAAAGTATACATGAAATTTTAGCATTCTTGTGAAGACACAATTATCTGTTAGTGAAGGTTGGAGGGAAGCTGAAAGAATTCCAGATTGTTATGTCAGGATTTTGGAATAATACAATGATAGATGAAATTCAGACTCCACAGAAGCAAGGTAATGCTGCAGAAGCTGAGATTTTCAATAACTATGCTTATGCAGTGTGACAGCTTATAAATTAAAAATCTAGCAACTTCTTAGGAAATACACTCAACCATCACTAGAGATAACATAATAGAGGTGATTGCTCTGTAAAAAGGAAGGTTTAGACCTTATGCTATCTTGAAAATGGAAGAGAAAGTAAATCTGAAAATAGTATTCTAATGATTATTCAGCACCTTTATATTCCCAGCTAAAAATAAAAGCAAAAAACATCAGAAGCTACTATGAAACATAAATGAGCTGGGTAAGTGCTGATAAGAGTATATTTTATTGATTGTTGATGCAAATAAAAACTGTGACTTTTCAAATCCTTTGTGCAAATAATTTATGTATAATACTATTCAAAAGAGCCAAGAGAGCTATTTGGGTGGGGGGGAGGAGTAAAATGAGAAAAGTCAAAAGTAGCTTGTGAAACTTATTACCTTAAGGAATTCTAGAGACCTTAAGACAATTCTAAAGCTCAACCAAAAAATGAGACATTTCAGTGTAGTCATGTGTGATCTTTGAAAAGTCATCAAACCTCTACAGGTTGATATCTCCTCCTCTGTATTGAAGGATGGACAAGTTGCTTTAGATGATTTCCAATTGCAAGCCATTTTTCTTTGAGAGTATATTTAATACTAATAGGGTTGAGGAGATTTCCTCTTTCATCTTACTTATGAAATAGTGTTGCTTTATGGCCTATATACTGCCTTCCACTCTTCCTCTGATGCAATGGATTGTTTTGCTTCTCCCACCAAGAGGAGAAGTCTCTGAAATGTTGGTAACAGCAACGAGCTACGAGCATTGAGGGGGATTCTCCCCCGGGCATTTTTTTTTGAGTCTGTAGAAAGAAGAACATGGGCGTATTAATCAGATAAACCTGCGTTTGATTCCTAACCATTACTTACCAGCTGATTGTAATAGCAACAGGGTTTCCTTATCTGGAGAATTAAGGCTAATACCTACCTTGAAGAATGAGAGCATTATTCAGCAATCAGATCAATACATTCTGATGTTTCTGTTCCTTTTCTGATTTATAACCCGCTAGGACCTATCTAGAAAAGAAAACAGATTTGATTATATTTAGAGTCTTAAACTAAATAAATCACTGCTTGCTTCCAATAAAACCTTTAAACAAAATGGAATGAAGCAAATCTCAGAAATAATAAAAATCAGCCACTCTGACAGGTTTTGAATACCAAGGGTATTTCAGCCAATAGGTATTAAATCAACAGACATCTCCAGGATTCTTCTGCAGATAGTGACAACCGGTCATTTCTTCAACTATCTGCAGTATTTCCAGAATGACAAGGGAAAATTAACCCTCATTTCAATATTAGGCTTTGAAGTCTGAATATAAAGGCGGCCAGAGTCTATTTTCAGAGCTGAGAGGACTGCTTCTAGAAGCCTGGAGGGTTATTAAAATAGGTTTAACCCTCCTGGGGGGCCCTTTCCCAGAGCCCCAGGCCCTCCTTGGTACCATTTCCTCTCCTTTTTCTTCTTCTGAGCTCCCACCCCCACCCCGTTTCTGCTTCTCCTTTTCCATCTTCGCTTTCCCCGTCCTTAAGTGATCAAAATGGGAAACGGAAGTATCTATTTGTTACTGGGTGTAGTGATCGAAAAGGTCATTTTAATGAAGAAAAAATTGAAACCCCTCTCCCGGTTCTTCATTTTGAAATGAGACTAAACGTCCGCGGGCTCCTTGGTCCTCTTAGCAAAAGAAACCCTCGTCCCCCACCAAACTGTCCATTACTACTGTGAGGAGGGTCGGGTCTGTCGGAGGGGGTCTGAATCTCCTGCTGCACGGAAAGATCTCTGAGAGAAGCGGCTCGTGTAGCAACGCTCCCCGCCCAGCAGGGAGGCGCAAGAAGGACTGCGGTGCCTGGTCAGCCCCGGACGCCCATCCCGGGAGCGCAAGAGGCGCAAGAGGCGCAAGCAGTACCCGCCGGCGGCGGCGGCGGCGGCGGCGGCGGCGGCGGCGGAGACGCTGCGCGGTTGCCGCAGGGGAGCGGCGGCGGCGGCGGCTGGCGCGAGGGGCGGGGCAGACTCCGCAACTTCTCCGGCCGCCTCCGGGCGCTCTCGGCCGAGCCACGCAGCGGCTGCGGGCTGCGGGTTGCGGGCTGCGGGCTGCGGTGCGGCCAGCCGAGTCTCGCACGCGAGCTCGCGCGTCCCGGACGTCCGTCGGGTCTTAGAGGCGCCTGCCTCAGGGAGTCCCAGCGCGGCAGCGCTTCTGCGGTGTCCGCCGGGGCTGGGGGTCCCGGACGTGCGAGGCCGCGAGATAGAGCCGGGCGCCCCCCAGCGGCTAGCCTGGGCCCCATGGCTGGGCCCCGCGGAGTGGAACCAGCGAGGTGAAGCCCCCGGGCCGGCAGCCGGAGCGCGTGGTGGGGGCGCCGGCTCCATGGGCAGCAGCGCACAGCGGCGCGATGATGGGCGTTAACAGCAGCGGCCGCCCGGACCTTTACGGGCACCTCCGCTCCTTCCTACTGCCCGAAGTCGGGCGCGGGCTACCGGACCTGAGCCCCGACGGCGGCGCGGTCCCGGCTGCGGGCTCTTGGGCACCGCACCTGCTGCATGGGGTCCCCGAGGTGACGGCCAGCCCTGCGCCCACCTGGGACGCGCCCCGGAACAATGTCTCCGGCTGTGGGGAGCAGATCAACTACGGCAGAGCTGAGAAAGTTGTGATCGGCTCCATCCTTACGCTCATCACGCTGCTGACGATCGCAGGCAACTGCCTGGTAGTGATCTCGGTGTGCTTCGTCAAGAAGCTCCGCCAGCCCTCCAACTACCTGATCGTGTCCCTGGCGCTGGCCGACCTCTCAGTGGCCGTGGCGGTCATGCCCTTCGTCAGCGTCACCGACCTCATCGGGGGCAAGTGGATTTTTGGCCACTTCTTCTGCAACGTCTTCATTGCCATGGACGTCATGTGCTGCACGGCTTCGATCATGACCCTGTGCGTGATCAGCATCGACAGGTAAGGGTCGGGCCGCCCCGGACGGGGTTGGAGATGTGCGGGCCGCTGAGCCCCGCGCCCTCGCCTTTCTTGGGAGAAGTCACGCCAGACTTCAAGGCGGGATGAAGGGTTGGCCGCAAAACATCAACGCTCACGCAACAAGCCCACACCAAGCAACTTCAGTTACAGCATATCTACATAAACCTTTAAAAGTAGAGCCTGAAATGCTCTGGTTTACCATAGCGAGGATTTTAGGATCAAAGTTAGTGTTTTCAGTATAAGCAGTTCCACCGGGGTGGGGGTGGGGGCGGGGGCCTTGGCTTAGTTTTCGAAGGAAGGGATTTGATGTTTTTTGAGCTTGACAAACTCTTGCTATGAGACTGAAAGAGTCATTTCTTTACTTTAAGAAATCAGCCTGACAAGTTACATGGGTTTCCCAATTGTAGGAGCTACTCTCCTAGGCCAAGGAAAGAAGCTAGGGACTGACCTGAAATTGATGGATCACAGGTTTTAAGCGTTTGCACCCCTATGGTTGCTAATTCAGAATTAGATTCTTTTGGAAATCTCTTTTTGTGTTTGGCAATGCTGTCTGTATCCTGCAAGCTTACTGACTAGAGCCTTATTCCCTGTCTGAAAGGTTGGTTCTTACCGTTCATCAATTCCCTTGGGAACCTTCTCTTGCTAATTGCCCCACTTGAGTAATTGAAACAGAGGTTGACCATCTGCCAAGGATGCTAGGGATCCCGCCTTTGGTGTCCAATTGGATTGAGACCTCCAGGATTACTTCAGACTCAAATGACAGGATTCTGAAAATGGAGCTGGTCTTTGGCCTTAGATATATTTGTGCAGTTGACAACTTGAAGTATGGTCCCTATGCTCTTTTGGCCATAGAACAACCCTGCTTTTCTTGAAACTGAAATATTAAACCTTCATAATCACACTCAGATACTGTGGTGTTTTTAAAACCTCTTTGCTTCACAGGGCTAGTATCCTGTTGTGTTTAATGATACAGAGAAATGGTTGCTTATTTCCTTAGCAGACCTACAGAATCTTTGAATGGGAGGCCTGTCAGCATAGGAGAAATAATTGATGGCTTTACACTTAAAATGATGGTGCTTTGAAGGAGGGTCTAGCATGAAACTGAGATTTTTCTCCTTTTCCTCCTTGTAAATACTCCTATTTTGTGGTTTGTCAATATCTGACATATTTCATTATTTTGCGGTTTGACCAGGGTTTATAATTACTAAATAAAGGGAATGATAGGAAAGTTGATATTTTCAAGAAAAAATATACATTATAGCTGTGTTTAGTTAAAGGTCTATATTATATTTAAAAAAATTGATCCTGCCATGTTATATACTATAGTAGGAGCTTGTGATGGCAAACAAGGAATTATTTTAAAAGCAAAGCATGATCTGCATATGTGTGAATATTAGTTCCAAAATTGGCAGCTGAAGTTCTGAATTACTGTAGTTAAGGATGACAAAAACATATGCATTAACAGTCTGGCTGTGGCAACAGGAATTAGGAGAGTGCAATATACATAGTAAGTGTATATATGAGTTATAAGCGCAGAAGTCTGACTGCTCAACCAACCAAAATGGTGCTTCTTGCATGAATGGAGTCCTTTTAAATGGAACTTGGGGTAATAAAACAAATAATTTGTGCTGCAAATAATGAATTTACAATCCTTTTTTCACTTCATGAGTGATAAATGATAAAGAAACAGTACCATGGGCTAACTTGTTTCTCAAGACAGCCAGTGCTTCTGTTCTGGGCACATTGAGGTTGGCAGGTTTGGCTGAGGCTACTCTGTGATTCCAGTACATGAACTAAAGGCATGCTTCACTTATTGTTCATGTGTGCCTTAGTACCACCAAGAACATTCCATATACAGAGGAGGTTAATTCTTGCTAGTAAGTGCCTCTAATTACTTTATCCACTAAAGCTCTATTATTGTAATGAATTGTGGTAATACGAGGATATGGATTCTATCTCATCATTTCCTATAAGAATGGCTCCATTGGTGAACTTTGTTAAAAATGATTTTAAAAGATCAGCATTTTATTCTTTCATATAAAATTAGCTCATAAAATTGGAAAGTAAAGATTGGTTTTCTTTTAAGAAGACACTGAGCTAAAAATGAGAAAAATAAAGGTGCGTTTGATATCTAAGGTGAATTATTTCTGAAAATAATGCTTTCTTCATTTTCATTGAGAATTTGATAGATGAGAGAAAATGCTCTAAGAAAAACTCTGAAAAAAATACTTAAACTTCATTCATTCCCTCAGGAATACCTCATCTAGCTTACACTGTGCTGTGTGCAGTATAATCAAAGATGAATAACAATATTCCTGCTTTTGAATTCATATTGCAAGAGATTGGAGATCCGGTGGACATTTAACCTTTCCAAAAATGGAACTTTTGAGTTTTCCTAACCATTCTTCACCATGCTGGGCTGTTTCTCTAGTCTTTTCCAATGAAATGCCAACATTTACCACTTTCAGGTAATCATTCATAGTCATTGAAAAAGTAGCCACTTCTTTTTAGATGGAAACTCTCTTATCTATCCACCACCAAACAACCTTCCCTTTGCTGTGTGCCCCCTATTTTTCTTTTCTTTTTTTGCCTTCCAGTTAAAAAGCAGGAGCACATTATGTCCCAACAAAAGCCACACCATCTGAACTTCATAGCCATCCTCTCTCACCTCTCAAAGGACTTTGTTCCTTAATTCATCTCTCTTAATTTGTCTGTCTTCAGCTCCCCACCTCTGTTGGATCGAGTTCATCAGTGTACAAGTTAGATCTTGATCTTCTATCTTTAAGAACCCATTATTTGCCTCTACTTCTTCCTCCAGTTACTGCTCTACTTCATAGTTAAGCTGCTCAAAGAACTGTGCCCAAATTCTATCTTTATTGACTTGTTCTTCAGATAGATGAATTTGACACTAATCTGTCACCAGGTCTTTTGCATATTCTCTAGCTGGCCTCCCTTGTTTTCCTTCTGTCTACCTTTCATTCATTCTTTTTGGCTTTTTTTTTTCTTTGCGTGCATGGTCTGGAAATTGAACCCAGGTCTCCTGCATGGATCATTCATTCTTTATGAAGAAACCGTAATGAGCTATTTTTAAAAAATTTAAGCAAGATAAAATTTACATAGTGTGAAATGCACAGATCTTAAATGTACAATTTTATGAGTTCGATGAATGTCTACGCCCATGTAATCAACACTCCAGTAAAGATATAGAGTGTTTTTGTGATCCCAGAAAGTTCTCTTGTGCTTTGTTTAAAATGCTCTTTTAAAAATGAGAATCAAATTAACTTTTTTTATACAGTTTACAAACATACAAAAATAGTTCATATATTGCTTAGGGAAGTTTATATAAAGAGTAAAAGAATAAAATAGTGCAGAGGAACAGCAAACCCCAAATTCAAGAGAGTTGTTATCTCTAGTAGAGTGGGGGTGGGGTGTTTTCAGCGAGTGGTACCACTAAAGTGGTTTTAGTTTCCTGGCTGCTAAAACAAATGCCATACAGTGTATTGGCTTAAACAATGGGGAATTTATTGGCTCACGGTTTTGAGGCTAGGAGAAGTTCAAAATTGAGGAATCATCTAGGTGATGCTTTCTCCCTAGAGACTGCCATTGTGGGGCCCGCTGCTGCTATTCTTTGGTCATTGGCTTTTCCATCATGTGGCACGTCTTCTTCTCTTCTGGATTCTATTGACTTCTTGCTGTTCCCCCTGAATTTCTCTTATTCTGTGTCCGAATTTCATTCTGTTTTTCAAGGACTCTAGTAATCCAGATTAAAACCTGGCCTGATTCACTTAGGCCACACTTGAACTGAAGTAGCATCTTCAAGACATCCTATTTATAGTGGGTCCACACCCACAGGGTCGGGGTTTGGGTCCTGAACATGCCGTGTGTGAGGGATAGGAGTCGGCCCCCAACATCATCTGTGTAGGTAATGGTTTTGTTTCTTTTTTTTTTTTTTAATTTTTTTTATTAATCAAAAAAAAGAAAATAAATTAACACAACATTTAGAAATCATTCCATTCTACACATGCACTCAGCAATTCTTAGTATCATCGCATAGATGCATGATCATCATTTCTTAGTACATTTGCATCGATTTAGGAAAAGAACTAGCAAAACAGCAGAAAAAGATATAGAATGTTAATATAGAGAAGAGAATTAAAATAATAATACTAATAATATATATATATATAAAAAGGAAAAAGAAAAAACAAAAACAAAAGATACAAACACACAAACAAACAAATAAAAAACCATATTTCAGGTGCAGCTTCATTCAGTGTTCCAACCTAGTTACATTACACTTAGGTATTATTGTGCTGTCCATTTTTGAGTTTTTGTATCTAGTCCTGTTGCACAGTCTGTATCCCTTCAGCTCCAATTACCCATTATCTTACCCTGTTTCTAACTCCTGCTGGTCTCTGTTACCAATGATATATTCCAAGCTGATTCTCGAATGTCCGTTCACATCAGTGGGACCATACAGTATTTGTCCTTTAGTTTTTGGCTAGACTCACTCAGCATAATGTTCTCTAGGTCCATCCATGTTATTACATTGTTTTGTTTCTTAATCTAGGTGGTATGCACTTCCTTGTTATCCTTAATGGAACTCTTTGTCTGAAATGTGTTTTATAAGTTTTTATTGAAATGTGATTTTCATATAGAAAAGTGCGCAGTCCCAAATGTAGAACTTGATAAGTTCCCCGAAAGTAAACACACACCCGCATAAAATAATTACAGTTATAATTATAATGATCTGGTTCATAATCAGCAACCAGATAAAGAAAAAGAACGTTATCAACAGCCCAGAGACCCTTTCCTGCCCCTTCCTAATTTCTAATACTCAAAGATAATCATTGTCTTAACTTCTGGCATCATAAATTAGTTGTGTGAAGTCTAGAACTTCGTGTTAATGGAATTATATAGAATATAT